>NC_139946.1:58030076-58528637 GCF_963454915.1 Gymnoscopelus microlampas | reverse complement strand
CCCCAAATACCACCCCCCACGCACGCCCCAAATACCCACCCCACGCCCCAAATACCCACCCCACGCACGCCCCAAATACCCACCCCACCACGCCCCAAATACCCACCCCACGCACGCCCCAAATACCCACCCCACGCACGCCCCAAATACCCACCCCACGCCCCAAATACCCACCCCACGCACGCCCCAAATGCCCACCCCACGCACGCCCCAAATACCCACCCCACGCACGCCCCAAATACCCACCCCACGCTCCAAATACCCACCCCACGCACGCCCCAAATACCCACCCCACGCACGCCCCAAATACCCACCCCACGCACGCCCCAAATACCCACCCCACGCACGCCCCAAATACCCACCCCACGCCCCAAATACCCACCCCACGCACGCCCCAAATACCCACCCCACGCACGCCCCAAATACCCACCCCACGCACGCCCCAAATACCCACCCCACGCCCCAAATACCCACCCCACGCACGCCCCAAATACCCACCCCACGCACGCCCCAAATACCCACCCCACGCACGCCCCAAATACCCACCCCACGCCCCAAATACCCACCCCACGTACGCCCCAAATACCCACCCCACGCACGCCCCAAATACCCACCCCACGCACGCCCCAAATACCCACCCCACGCACGCCCCAAATACCCACCCCACGCACGCCCCAAATACCCACCCCACGCACGCCCCAAATACCCACCCCACGCACGCCCCAAATACCCACCCCACGCACGCCCCAAATACCCACCCCACGCACGCCCCAAATACCCACCCCACGCACGCCCCAAATACCCACCCCACGCCCCAAATACCCACCCCACGCACGCCCCAAATACCCACCCCACGCACGCCCCAAATACCCACCCCACGCACGCCCCAAATACCCACCCCACGCACGCCCCAAATACCCACCCCACGCCCCAAATACCCACCCCACGCACGCCCCAAATACCCACCCCACGCACGCCCCAAATACCCACCCCACGCACGCCCCAAATACCCACCCCACGCCCCAAATACCCACCCCACGCACGCCCCAAATACCCACCCCACGCACGCCCCAAATACCCACCCCACGCACGCCCCAAATACCCACCCCACGCACGCCCCAAATACCCACCCCACGCCCCAAATACCCACCCCACGCACGCCCCAAATACCCACCCCACGCACGCCCCAAATACCCACCCCACGCACGCCCCAAATACCCACCCCACGCACGCCCCAAATACCCATCCCCACGCCCCAAATACCCACCCCACGCACGCCCCAAATACCCACCCCACGCACGCCCCAAATACCCACCCCACGCACGCCCCAAATACCCACCCCACGCCCCAAATACCCACCCCACGCACGCCCCAAATACCCACCCCACGCACGCCCCAAATACCCACCCCACGCACGCCCCAAATACCCACCCCACGCACGCCCCAAATACCCACCCCACGCCCCAAATACCCACCCCACGCACGCCCCAAATACCCACCCCACGCACGCCCCAAATACCCACCCCACGCACGCCCCAAATACCCACCCCACGCCCCAAATACCCACCCCACGCACGCCCCAAATACCCACCCCACGCACGCCCCAAATACCCACCCCACGCACGCCCCAAATACCCACCCCACGCCCCAAATACCCACCCCACGCACGCCCCAAATACCCACCCCACGCACGCCCCAAATACCCACCCCACGCACGCCCCAAATACCCACCCCACGCACGCCCCAAATACCCACCCCACGCCCCAAATACCCACCCCACGCACGCCCCAAATACCCACCCCACGCACGCCCCAAATACCCCACCCCACGCACGCCCCAAATACCCACCCCACGCACGCCCCAAATACCCACCCCACGCCCCAAATACCCACCCCACGCACGCCCCAAATACCCACCCCACGCACGCCCCAAATACCCACCCCACGCCCCAAATACCCACCCCACGCACGCCCCAAATACCCACCCCACGCACGCCCCAAATACCCACCCCACGCACGCCCCAAATACCAACCCCACGCACGCCCCAAATACCCACCCCACGCCCCAAATACCCACCCCACGCACGCCCCAAATACCCACCCCACGCACGCCCCAAATACCCACCCCACGCACGCCCCAAATACCCACCCCACGCCCCCAAATACCCACCCCACGCACGCCCCAAATACCCACCCCACGCACGCCCCAAATACCCACCCCACGCACGCCCCAAATACCCACCCCACGCCCCAAATACCCACCCCACGCACGCCCCAAATACCCACCCCACGCACGCCCCAAATACCCACCCCACGCACGCCCCAAATACCCACCCCACGCACGCCCCAAATACCCACCCCACGCCCCAAATACCCACCCCACGCACGCCCCAAATACCCACACCACGCACGCCCCAAATACCCACACCACGCCCCAAATACCCACCCCACGCACGCCCCAAATACCCACCCCACGCACGCCCCAAATACCCACCCCACGCACGCCCCAAATACCCACCCCACGCACGCCCCAAATACCCACCCCACGCCCCAAATACCCACCCCACGCACGCCCCAAATACCCACCCCACGCACGCCCCAAATACCCACCCCACGCACGCCCCAAATACCCACCCCACGCCCCAAATACCCACCCCACGCACGCCCCAAATACCCACCCCACGCACGCCCCAAATACCCACCCCACGCACGCCCCAAATACCCACCCACGCCCCAAATACCCACCCCACGCACGCCCCAAATACCCACCCCACACACGCCCCAAATACCCACCCACGCCCCAAATACCCACCCACGCCCCAAATACCCACCCCACGCACGCCCCAAATACCCACCCCACGCCCCAAATACCCACCCCACGCACGCCCCAAATACCCACCCCACGCACGCCCCAAATACCCACCCCACGCACGCCCCAAATACCCACCCCACGCCCCAAATACCCACCCCACGCACGCCCCAAATACCCACCCCAAGCACGCCCCAAATACCCACCCACGCACGCCCCAAATACCCACCCCACGCCCCAAATACCCACCCCACGCACGCCCCAAATACCCACCCCACGCACGCCCCAAATATCCACCCCACGCACGCCCCAAATACCCACCCCACGCACGCCCCAAATACCCACCCCACGCCCCAAATACCCACCCCACGCACGCCCCAAATACCCACCCCACGCACGCCCCAAATACCCACCCCACGCACGCCCCAAATACCCACCCCACGCTCCAAATACCCACCCCACGCACGCCCCAAATACCCACCCCACGCACGCCCCAAATACCCACCCCACGCACGCCCCAAATACCCACCCCACGCACGCCCCAAATACCCACCCCACGCCCCAAATACCCACCCCACGCACGCCCCAAATACCCACCCCACGCACGCCCCAAATACCCACCCCACGCCCCAAATACCCACCCCACGCACGCCCCAAATACCCACCCCACGCACGCCCCAAATACCCACCCCACGCACGCCCCAAATACCCACCCCACGCCCCAAATACCCACCCCACGCACGCCCCAAATACCCACCCCACGCACGCCCCAAATACCCACCCCACGCACGCCCCAAATACCCACCCCACGCACGCCCCAAATACCCACCCCACGCCCCAAATACCCACCCCACGCACGCCCCAAATACCCACCCCACGCACGCCCCAAATACCCACCCCACGCACGCCCCAAATACCCACCCCACGCACGCCCCAAATACCCATCCCCACGCCCCAAATACCCACCCCACGCACGCCCCAAATACCCACCCCACGCACGCCCCAAATACCCACCCCACGCACGCCCCAAATACCCACCCCACGCCCCAAATACCCACCCCACGCAAGCCCCAAATACCCACCCCACGCACGCCCCAAATACCCACCCCACGCACGCCCCAAATACCCACCCTACGCCCCAAATACCCACCCCACGCACGCCCCAAATACCCACCCCACGCACGCCCCAAATACCCACCCCACGCACGCCCCAAATACCCACCCCACGCCCCAAATACCCACCCCACGCACGCCCCAAATACCCACCCCACGCACGCCCCAAATACCCACCCCACGCACGCCCCAAATACCCACCCCACGCACGCCCCAAATACCCACCCCACGCCCCAAATACCCACCCCACGCACGCCCCAAATACCCACCCCACGCACGCCCCAAATACCCACCCCACGCACGCCCCAAATACCCACCCCACGCACGCCCCAAATACCCACCCCACGCACGCCCCAAATACCCACCCCACGCACGCCCCAAATACCCACCCCACGCACGCCCCAAATACCCACCCCACGCCCCAAATACCCACCCCACGCACGCCCCAAATACCCACCCCACGCACGCCCCAAATACCCACCCCACGCACGCCCCAAATACCCACCCCACGCACGCCCCAAATACCCACCCCAAGCCCCAAATACCCACCCCACGCACGCCCCAAATACCCACCCCACGCACGCCCCAAATACCCACCCCACGCACGCCCCAAATACCCACCCCACGCACGCCCCAAATACCCACCCCACGCACGCCCCAAATACCCACCCCACGCCCCAAATACCCACCCCACGCACGCCCCAAATACCCACCCCACGCACGCCCCAAATACCCACCCCACGCACGCCCCAAATACCCACCCCACGCACGCCCCAAATACCCACCCCACGCCCCAAATACCCACCCCACGCACGCCCCAAATACCCACCCCACGCACGCCCCAAATACCCACCCCACGCACGCCCCAAATACCCACCCCACGCCCCAAATACCCACCCCACGCACGCCCCAAATACCCACCCCACGCACGCCCCAAATACCCACCCCACGCACGCCCCAAATACCCACCCCACGCACGCCCCAAATACCCACCCCACGCCCCAAATACCCACCCCACGCACGCCCCAAATACCCACCCCACGCACGCCCCAAATACCCACCCCACGCACGCCCCAAATACCCACCCCACGCACGCCCCAAATACCCATCCCCACGCCCCAAATACCCACCCCACGCACGCCCCAAATACCCACCCCACGCACGCCCCAAATACCCACCCCACGCACGCCCCAAATACCCACCCCACGCCCCAAATACCCACCCCACGCACGCCCCAAATACCCACCCCACGCACGCCCCAAATACCCACCCCACGCACGCCCCAAATACCCACCCCACGCACGCCCCAAATACCCACCCCACGCCCCAAATACCCACCCCACGCACGCCCCAAAAACCCACCCCACGCACGCCCCAAATACCCACCCCACGCACGCCCCAAATACCCACCCCACGCCCCAAATACCCACCCCACGCACGCCCCAAATACCCACCCCACGCACGCCCCAAATACCCACCCCACGCACGCCCCAAATACCCACCCCACGCCCCAAATACCCACCCCACGCACGCCCCAAATACCCACCCCACGCACGCCCCAAATACCCACCCCACGCACGCCCCAAATACCCACCCCACGCACGCCCCAAATACCCACCCCACGCCCCAAATACCCACCCCACGCACGCCCCAAATACCCACCCCACGCACGCCCCAAATACCCACCCCACGCACGCCCCAAATACCCACCCCACGCACGCCCAAATACCCACCCCACGCCCCAAATACCCACCCCACGCACGCCCCAAATACCCACCCCACGCACGCCCCAAATACCCACCCCACGCCCCAAATACCCACCCCACGCACGCCCCAAATACCCACCCCACGCACGCCCCAAATACCCACCCCACGCACGCCCCAAATACCAACCCCACGCACGCCCCAAATACCCACCCCACGCCCCAAATACCCACCCCACGCACGCCCCAAATACCCACCCCACGCACGCCCCAAATACCCACCCCACGCACGCCCCAAATACCCACCCCACGCCCCCAAATACCCACCCCACGCACGCCCCAAATACCCACCCCACGCACGCCCCAAATACCCACCCCACGCACGCCCCAAATACCCACCCCACGCCCCAAATACCCACCCCACGCACGCCCCAAATACCCACCCCACGCACGCCCCAAATACCCACCCCACGCACGCCCCAAATACCCACCCCACGCTTGCCCCAAATACCCACCCCACGCCCCAAATACCCACCCCACGCACGCCCCAAATACCCACACCACGCACGCCCCAAATACCCACCCCACGCCCCAAATACCCACCCCACGCACGCCCCAAATACCCACCCCACGCACGCCCCAAATACCCACCCCACGCACGCCCCAAAATACCCACCCCACGCCCCAAATACCCACCCCACGCACGCCCCAAATACCCACCCCACGCACGCCCCAAATACCCACCCCACGCACGCCCCAAATACCCACCCCACGCCCCAAATACCCACCCCACGCACGCCCCAAATACCCACCCCACGCACGCCCCAAATACCCACCCCACGCACGCCCCAAATACCCACCCCACGCACGCCCCAAATACCCACCCCACGCACGCCCCAAATACCCACCCCACACACGCCCCAAATACCCACCCACGCCCCAAATACCCACCCCACGCACGCCCCAAATACCCAACCCACGCCCCAAATACCCACCCCACGCACGCCCCAAATACCCACCCCACGCACGCCCCAAATACCCACCCCACGCACGCCCCAAATACCCACCCCACGCCCCAAATACCCACCCCACGCACGCCCCAAATACCCACCCCAAGCACGCCCCAAATACCCACCCCACGCACGCCCCAAATACCCACCCCACGCACGCCCCAAATACCCACCCCACGCCCCAAATACCCACCCCACGCACGCCCCAAATACCCACCCCACGCACGCCCCAAATACCCACCCCACGCACGCCCCAAATACCCACCCCACGCACGCCCCAAATACCCACCCCACGCCCCAAATACCCACCCCACGCACGCCCCAAATACCCACCCCACGCACGCCCCAAATACCCACCCCACGCACGCCCCAAATACCCACCCCACGCTCCAAATACCCACCCCACGCACGCCCCAAATACCCACCCCACGCACGCCCCAAATACCCACCCCACGCACGCCCCAAATACCCACCCCACGCACGCCCCAAATACCCACCCCACGCCCCAAATACCCACCCCACGCACGCCCCAAATACCCACCCCACGCACGCCCCAAATACCCACCCCACGCACGCCCCAAATACCCACCCCACGCACGCCCCAAATACCCACCCCACGCCCCAAATACCCACCCCACGCACGCCCCAAATACCCACCCCACGCACGCCCCAAATACCCACCCCACGCACGCCCCAAATACCCACCCCACGCCCCAAATACCCACCCCACGCCCCAAATACCCACCCACGCACGCCCCAAATACCCACCCCACGCACGCCCCAAATACCCACCCCACGCACGCCCCAAATACCCACCCCACGCCCCAAATACCCACCCCACGCACGCCCCAAATACCCACCCCACGCACGCCCCAAATACCCACCCCACGCACGCCCCAAATACCCACCCCACGCACGCCCCAAATACCCATCCCCACGCCCCAAATACCCACCCCACGCACGCCCCAAATACCCACCCCACGCACGCCCCAAATACCCACCCCACGCACGCCCCAAATACCCACCCCACGCCCCAAATACCCACCCCACGCAAGCCCCAAATACCCACCCCACGCACGCCCCAAATACCCACCCCACGCACGCCCCAAATACCCACCCTACGCCCCAAATACCCACCCCACGCACGCCCCAAATACCCACCCCACGCACGCCCCAAATACCCACCCCACGCACGCCCCAAATACCCACCCACGCCCCAAATACCCACCCCACGCACGCCCCAAATACCCACCCCACGCACGCCCCAAATACCCACCCCACGCACGCCCCAAATACCCACCCCACGCACGCCCCAAATACCCACCCCACGCCCCAAATACCCACCCCACGCACGCCCCAAATACCCACCCCACGCACGCCCCAAATACCCACCCCACGCACGCCCCAAATACCCACCCCACGCACGCCCCAAATACCCACCCCACGCACGCCCCAAATACCCACCCCACGCACGCCCCAAATACCCACCCCACGCACGCCCCAAATACCCACCCCACGCCCCAAATACCCACCCCACGCACGCCCCAAATACCCACCCCACGCACGCCCCAAATACCCACCCCACGCACGCCCCAAATACCCACCCCACGCACGCCCCAAATACCCACCCCACGCCCCAAATACCCACCCCACGCACGCCCCAAATACCCACCCCACGCACGCCCCAAATACCCACCCACGCACGCCCCAAATACCCACCCCACGCCCCAAATACCCACCCCACGCACGCCCCAAATACCCACCCCACGCACGCCCCAAATACCCACCCCACGCACGCCCCAAATACCCACCCCACGCACGCCCCAAATACCCACCCCACGCACGCCCCAAATACCCACCCCACGCACGCCCCAAATACCCACCCCACGCCCCAAATACCCACCCCACGCACGCCCCAAATACCCACCCCACGCACGCCCCAAATACCCACCCCACGCACGCCCCAAATACCCACCCCACGCCCCAAATACCCACCCCACGCACCCCCAAATACCCACCCCACGCACGCCCCAAATACCCACCCCACGCACGCCCCAAATACCCACCCCACGCACGCCCCAAATACCCACCCCACGCACGCCCCAAATACCCACCCCACGCACGCCCCAAATACCCACCCCACGCCGCAAATACCCACCCCACGCACGCCCCAAATACCCACCCCACGCACGCCCCAAATACCCACCCCACGCACGCCCCAAATACCCACCCCACGCCCCAAATACCCACCCCACGCACGCCCCAAATACCCACCCCACGCACGCCCCAAATACCCACCCCACGCACGCCCCAAATACCCACACCACGCACGCCCCAAATACCCACCCCACGCCCCAAATACCCACCCCACGCACGCCCCAAATACCCACCCCACGCACGCCCCAAATACCCACCCCACGCACGCCCCAAATACCCACCCCACGCCCCAAATACCCACCCCACGCACGCCCCAAATACCCACCCCACGCACGCCCCAAATACCCACCCCACGCACGCCCCAAATACCCACCCCACGCCCCAAATACCCACCCCACGCACGCCCCAAATACCCACCCCACGCACGCCCCAAATACCCACCCCACGCACGCCCCAAATACCCACCCCACGCACGCCCCAAATACCCACCCCACGCCCCAAATACCCACCCCACGCACGCCCCAAATACCCACCCCACGCACGCCCCAAATACCCACCCCACGCACGCCCCAAATACCCACCCCACGCACGCCCCAAATACCCACCCCACGCCCCAAATACCCACCCCACGCACGCCCCAAATACCCACCCCACGCACGCCCCAAATACCCACCCCACGCCCCAAATACCCACCCCACGCACGCCCCAAATACCCACCCCAAGCACGCCCCAAATACCCACCCCACGCACGCCCCAAATACCCACCCCACGCACGCCCCAAATACCCACCCCACGCCCCAAATACCCACCCCACGCACGCCCCAAATACCCACCCCACGCACGCCCCAAATACCCACCCCACGCACGCCCCAAATACCCACCCCACGCCCCAAATACCCACCCCACGCACGCCCCAAATACCCACCCCACGCACGCCCCAAATACCCACCCCACGCTCCAAATAACCACCCCACGCACGCCCCAAATACCCACCCCACGCACGCCCCAAATACCCACCCCACGCACGCCCCAAATACCCACCCCACGCACGCCCCAAATACCCACCCCACGCCCCAAATACCCACCCCACGCACGCCCCAAATACCCACCCCAAGCCCCAAATACCCACCCCACGCACGCCCCAAATACCCACCCCACGCACGCCCCAAATACCCACCCCACGCACGCCCCAAATACCCACCCCACGCACGCCCCAAATACCCACCCCACGCCCCAAATACCCACCCCACGCACGCCCCAAATACCCACCCCACGCACGCCCCAAATACCCACCCCACGCCCCAAATACCCACCCCACGCACGCCCCAAATACCCACCCCACGCACGCCCCAAATACCCACCCCACGCACGCCCCAAATACCCACCCCACGCACGCCCCAAATACCCACCCCACGCCCCAAATACCCACCCCACGCACGCCCCAAATACCCACCCCACGCACGCCCCAAATACCCACCCCACGCACGCCCCAAATACCCACCCCACGCACGCCCCAAATACCCACCCCACGCACGCCCCAAATACCCACCCCACGCACGCCCCAAATACCCACCCCACGCCCCAAATACCCACCCCACGCACGCCCCAAATACCCACCCCACGCACGCCCCAAATACCCACCCCACGCCCCAAATACCCACCCCACGCACGCCCCAAATACCCACCCCAAGCACGCCCCAAATACCCACCCCACGCACGCCCCAAATACCCACCCCACGCACACCCCAAATACCCACCCCACGCCCCAAATACCCACCCCACGCACGCCCCAAATACCCACCCCACGCACGCCCCAAATACCCACCCCACGCACGCCCCAAATACCCACCCCACGCCCCAAATACCCACCCCACGCACGCCCCAAATACCCACCCCACGCACGCCCCAAATACCCACCCCACGCACGCCCCAAATACCCACCCCACGCTCCAAATACCCACCCCACGCACGCCCCAAATACCCACCCCACGCACGCCCCAAATACCCACCCCACGCACGCCCCAAATACCCACCCCACGCACGCCCCAAATACCCACCCCACGCCCCAAATACCCACCCCACGCACGCCCCAAATACCCACCCCACGCACGCCCCAAATACCCACCCCACGCACGCCCCAAATACCCACCCCACGCACGCCCCAAATACCCATCCCACGCCCCAAATACCCACCCCACGCACGCCCCAAATACCCACCCCACGCACGCCCCAAATACCCACCCCACGCACGCCCCAAATACCCACCCCACGCACGCCCCAAATACCCACCCCACGCACGCCCCAAATACCCACCCCACGCCCCAAATACCCACCCCACGCACGCCCCAAATACCCACCCCACGCACGCCCCAAATACCCACCCCACGCACGCCCCAAATACCCATCCCCACGCCCCAAATACCCACCCCACGCACGCCCCAAATACCCACCCCACGCACGCCCCAAATACCCACCCCACGCACGCCCCAAATACCCACCCCACGCACGCCCCAAATACCCACCCCACGCACGCCCCAAATACCCACCCCACGCACGCCCCAAATACCCACCCCACGCACGCCCCAAATACCCACCCTACGCCCCAAATACCCACCCCACGCACGCCCCAAATACCCACCCCACGCACGCCCCAAATACCCACCCCACGCACGCCCCAAATACCCACCCCACGCCCCAAATACCCACCCCACGCACGCCCCAAATACCCACCCCACGCACGCCCCAAATACCCACCCCACGCACGCCCCAAATACCCACCCCACGCACGCCCCAAATACCCACCCCACGCCCCAAATACCCACCCCACGCACGCCCCAAATACCCACCCCACGCACGCCCCAAATACCCACCCCACGCACGCCCCAAATACCCACCCCACGCCCCAAATACCCACCCCACGCACGCCCCAAATACCCACCCCACGCACGCCCCAAATACCCACCCCACGCACGCCCCAAATACCCACCCCACGCCCCAAATACCCACCCCACGCACGCCCCAAATACCCACCCCACGCACGCCCCAAATACCCACCCCACGCACGCCCCAAATACCCACCCCACGCACGCCCCAAATACCCACCCCACGCCCCAAATACCCACCCCACGCACGCCCCAAATACCCACCCCACGCACCTCCCAAATACCCACCCCACGCACGCCCCAAATACCCACCCCACGCCCCAAATACCCACCCCACGCACGCCCCAAATACCCACCCCACGCACGCCCCAAATACCCACCCCACGCACGCCCCAAATACCCACCCCACGCACGCCCCAAATACCCACCCCACGCCCCAAATACCCACCCCACGCACGCCCCAAATACCCACCCCACGCACGCCCCAAATACCCACCCCACGCACGCCCCAAATACCCACCCCACGCCCCAAATACCCACCCCACGCACGCCCCAAATACCCACCCCACGCACGCCCCAAATACCCACCCCACGCACGCCCCAAATACCCACCCCACGCCCCAAATACCCACCCCACACACGCCCCAAATACCCACCCCACGCACGCCCCAAATACCCACCCCACGCACGCCCCAAATAACCACCCCACGCACGCCCCAAATACCCACCCCACGCCCCAAATACCCACCCCACGCACGCCCCAAATACCCACCCCACGCACGCCCCAAATACCCACCCCACGCACGCCCCAAATACCCACCCCACGCACGCCCCAAATACCCACCCCACGCCCCAAATACCCACCCCACGCACGCCCCAAATACCCACCCCACGCACGCCCCAAATACCCACCCCACGCACGCCCCAAATACCCACCCCACGCACGCCCCAAATACCCACCCCACGCACGCCCCAAATACCCACCCCACGCACGCCCCAAATACCCACCCCACGCACGCCCCAAATACCCACACCACGCACGCCCCAAATACCCACCCCACGCCCCAAATACCCACCCCACGCACGCCCCAAATACCCACCCCACGCACGCCCCAAATACCCACCCCACGCACGCCCCAAATACCCACCCCACGCCCCAAATACCCACCCCACGCACGCCCCAAATACCCACCCCACGCACGCCCCAAATACCCACCCCACGCACGCCCCAAATACCCACCCCACGCCCCAAATACCCACCCCACGCACGCCCCAAATACCCACCCCACGCACGCCCCAAATACCCACCCCACGCACGCCCCAAATACCCACCCCACGCACGCCCCAAATACCCACCCCACGCCCCAAATACCCACCCCACGCACGCCCCAAATACCCACCCCACGCACGCCCCAAATACCCACCCCACGCCCCAAATACCCACCCCACGCACGCCCCAAATACCCACCCCACGCACGCCCCAAATACCCACCCCACGCACGCCCCAAATACCCACCCCACGCCCCAAATACCCACCCCACGCACGCCCAAATACCCACCCCAAGCACGCCCCAAATACCCACCCCACGCACGCCCCAAATACCCACCCCACGCACGCCCCAAATACCCACCCCACGCCCCAAATACCCACCCCACGCACGCCCCAAATACCCACCCCACGCACGCCCCAAATACCCACCCCACGCACGCCCCAAATACCCACCCCACGCACGCCCCAAATACCCACCCCACGCACGCCCCAAATACCCACCCCACGCACGCCCCAAATACCCACCCCACGCACGCCCCAAATACCCACCCCACGCTCCAAATACCCACCCCACGCACGCCCCAAATACCCACCCCACGCACGCCCCAAATACCCACCCCACGCACGCCCCAAATACCCACCCCACGCCCCAAATACCCACCCCACGCACGCCCCAAATACCCACCCCACGCACGCCCCAAATACCCACCCCAAGCCCCAAATACCCACCCCACGCACGCCCCAAATACCCACCCCACGCACGCCCCAAATACCCACCCCACGCACGCCCCAAATACCCACCCCACGCACGCCCCAAATACCCACCCCACGCACGCCCCAAATACCCACCCCACGCCCCAAATACCCACCCCACGCACGCCCCAAATACCCACCCCACGCACGCCCCAAATACCCACCCCACGCCCCAAATACCCACCCCACGCACGCCCCAAATACCCACCCCACGCACGCCCCAAATACCCACCCCACGCACGCCCCAAATACCCACCCCACGCACGCCCCAAATACCCACCCCACGCCCCAAATACCCACCCCACGCACGCCCCAAATACCCACCCCACGCACGCCCCAAATACCCACCCCACGCACGCCCCAAATACCCACCCCACGCACGCCCCAAATACCCACCCCACGCACGCCCCAAATACCCACCCCACGCACGCCCCAAATACCCAGACCACGCACGCCCCAAATACCCACCCCACGCCCCAAATACCCACCCCACGCACGCCCCAAATACCCACCCCACGCACGCCCCAAATACCCACCCCACGCACGCCCCAAATACCCACCCCACGCACGCCCCAAATACCCATCCCCACGCCCCAAATACCCACCCCACGCACGCCCCAAATACCCACCCCACGCACGCCCCAAATACCCACCCCACGCCCCAAATACCCACCCCACGCACGCCCCAAATACCCACCAAACGCACGCCCCAAATACCCACCCCACGCACGCCCCAAATACCCACCCCACGCACGCCCCAAATACCCACCCCACGCCCCAAATACCCACCCCACGCACGCCCCAAATACCCACCCCACGCACGCCCCAAATACCCACCCCACGCACGCCCCAAATACCCACCCCACGCACGCCCCAAATACCCACCCCACGCCCCAAATACCCACCCCACGCACGCCCCAAATACCCACCCCACGCCCCAAATACCCACCCCACGCACGCCCCAAATACCCACCCCACGCACGCCCCAAATACCCACCCCACGCACGCCCCAAATACCCACCCCACGCACGCCCCAAATACCCACCCCACGCCCCAAATACCCACCCCACGCACGCCCCAAATACCCACCCCACGCACGCCCCAAATACCCACCCCACGCACGCCCCAAATACCCACCAAACGCACGCCCCAAATACCCACCCCACGCACGCCCCAAATACCCACCCCACGCCCCAAATACCCACCCCACGCACGCCCCAAATACCCACCCCACGCACGCCCCAAATACCCACCCCACGCCCCAAATACCCACCCCACGCACGCCCCAAATACCCACCCCACGCACGCCCCAAATACCCACCCCACGCCCCAAATACCCACCCCACGCACGCCCCAAATACCCACCCCACGCACGCCCCAAATACCCACCCCACGCACGCCCCAAATACCCACCCCACGCACGCCCCAAATACCCACCCCACGCCCCAAATACCCACCCCACGCACGCCCCAAATACCCACCCCACGCACGCCCCAAATACCCACCCCACGCACGCCCCAAATACCTACCCCACGCACGCCCCAAATACCCACCCCACGCACGCCCCAAATACCCACCCCACGCACGCCCCAAATACCCAGACCACGCACGCCCCAAATACCCACCCCACGCCCCAAATACCCACCCCACGCACGCCCCAAATACCCACCCCACGCACGCCCCAAATACCCACCCCACGCACGCCCCAAATACCCACCCCACGCACGCCCCAAATACCCATCCCCACGCCCCAAATACCCACCCCACGCACGCCCCAAATACCCACCCCACGCACGCCCCAAATACCCACCCCACGCACGCCCCAAATACCCACCCCACGCCCCAAATACCCACCCCACGCACGCCCCAAATACCCACCCCACGCACGCCCCAAATACCCACCCCACGCACGCCCCAAATACCCACCCCACGCCCCAAATACCCACCCCACGCACGCCCCAAATACCCACCCCACGCACGCCCCAAATACCCACCCCACGCACGCCCCAAATACCCACCCCACGCAAGCCCCAAATACCCACCCCACGCCCCAAATACCCACCCCACGCACGCCCCAAATACCCACCCCACGCACGCCCCAAATACCCACCCCACGCACGCCCCAAATACCCACCCCACGCATGCCCCAAATACCCACCCCACGCATGCCCCAAATACCCACCCCACGCACGCCCCAAATACCCACCCCACGCACGCCCCAAATACCCACCTCACGCACGCCCCAAATACCCACCCCACGCCCCAAATACCCACCCCACGCACGCCCCAAATACCCACCCCACGCACGCCCCAAATACCCACCCCACGCACGCCCCAAATACCCACCCCACGCCCCAAATACCCACCCCACGCACGCCCCAAATACCCACCCCACGCACGCCCCAAATACCCACCCCACGCCCCAAATACCCACCCCACGCACGCCCCAAATACCCACCCCACGCACGCCCCAAATACCCACCCCACGCACGCCCCAAATACCCACCCCAAGCACGTCCCAAATACCCACCCCACGCCCCAAATACCCACCCCACGCACGCCCCAAATACCCACCCCACGCACGCCCCAAATACCCACCCCACGCACGCCCCAAATACCCACCCCACGCACGCCCCAAATACCCACCCCAAGCACGTCCCAAATACCCACCCCACGCCCCAAATACCCACCCCACGCACGCCCCAAATACCCACCCCACGCACGCCCCAAATACCCACCCCACGCACGCCCCAAATACCCACCCCACGCACGCCCCAAATACCCACCCCACGCACGCCCCAAATACCCACCCCACGCACGCCCCAAATACCCACCCCACGCACGCCCCAAATACCCACCCCACGCACGCCCCAAATACCCACCCCACGCACGCCCCAAATACCCACCCCACGCCCCAAATACCCACCCCACGCACGCCCCAAATACCCACCCCACGCACGCCCCAAATACCCACCCCACGCACGCCCCAAATACCCACCCCACGCCCCAAATACCCACCCCACGCACGCCCCAAATACCCACCCCACGCACGCCCCAAATACCCACCCCACGCACGCCCCAAATACCCACACCACGCACGCCCCAAATACCCACCCCACGCCCCAAATACCCACCCCACGCACGCCCCAAATACCCACCCCACGCACGCCCCAAATACCCACCCCACGCACGCCCCAAATACCCACCCCACGCACGCCCCAAATACCCACCCCACGCCCCAAATACCCACCCCACGCACGCCCCAAATACCCACCCCACGCACGCCCCAAATACCCACCCCACGCACGCCCCAAATACCCACCCCACGCCCCAAATACCTACCCCACGCACGCCCCAAATACCCACCCCACGCACGCCCCAAATACCCACCCCACGCACGCCCCAAATACCCACCCCACGCACGCCCCAAATACCCACCCCACGCCCCAAATACCCACCCCACGCACGCCCCAAATACCCACCCCACGCACGCCCCAAATACCCACCCCACGCACGCCCCAAATACCCACCCCACGCACGCCCCAAATACCCACCCCACGCCCCAAATACCCACCCCACGCACGCCCCAAATACCCACCCCACGCACGCCCCAAATACCCACCCCACGCACGCCCCAAATACCCACCCCACGCCCCAAATACCCACCCCACGCACGCCCCAAATACCCACCCCAAGCACGCCCCAAATACCCACCCCACGCACGCCCCAAATACCCACCCCACGCACGCCCCAAATACCCACGCACGCCCCAAACACCCACCCCACGCACGCCCCAAATACCCACCCCACGCACGCCCCAAATACCCACCCCAGGCCCCAAATACCCACCCCACGCACGCCCCAAATACCCACCCCACGCACGCCCCAAATACCCACCCCACGCACGCCCCAAATACCCACCCCACGCACGCCCCAAATACCCACCCCACGCACGCCCCAAATACCCACCCCACGCACGCCCCAAATACCCACCCCACGCACGCCCCAAATACCCACCCCACGCACGCCCCAAATACCCACCCCACGCACGCCCCAAATACCCACCCCACGCACGCCCCAAATACCCACCCCACGCACGCCCCAAATACCCACCCCACGCACGCCCCAAATACCCACCCCACGCACGCCCCAAATACCCACCCCACGCACGCCCCAAATACCCACCCCACGCACGCCCCAAATACCCACCCCACGCACGCCCCAAATACCCACCCCACGCACGCCCCAAATACCCACCCCACGCACGCCCCAAATACCCACCCCACGCACGCCCCAAATACCCATCCCACGCACGCCCCAAATACCCACCCCACGCACGCCCCAAATACCCACCCCACGCACGCCCCAAATACCCACCCCACGCACGCCCCAAATACCCACCCCACGCACGCCCCAAATACCCACCCCACGCACGCCCCAAATACCCACCCCACGCACGCCCCAAATACCCACCCCACGCACGCCCCAAATACCCACCCCACGCACGCCCCAAATACCCACCCCACGCACGCCCCAAATACCCACCCCACGCACGCCCCAAATACCCATCCCACGCACGCCCCAAATACCCACCCCACGCCCCAAATACCCACCCCAAGCACGCCCCAAATACCCACCCCACGCACGCCCCAAATACCCACCCCACGCACGCCCCAAATACGCACCCCACGCACGCCCCAAATACCCACCCCACGCACGCCCCAAATACCCACCCCACGCACGCCCCAAATACCCACCCCACGCACGCCCCAAATACCCACCCCACGCACGCCCCAAATACCCACCCCACGCACGCCCCAAATACCCACCCCACGCCCCAAATACCCACCCCACGCACGCCCCAAATACCCACCCCACGCCCCAAATACCCACCCCACGCACGCCCCAAATACCCACCCCACGCACGCCCCAAATACCCACCCCACGCCCCAAATACCCACCCCACGCACGCCCCAAATACCCACCCCACGCACGCCCCAAATACCCACCCCACGCACGCCCCAAATACCCACCCCACGCACGCCCCAAATACCCACCCCACGCACGCCCCAAATACCCACCCCATGCACGCCCCAAATACCCACCCCACGCACGCCCCAAATACCCACCCCACGCACGCCCCAAGTACCCACCCCACGCACGCCCCAAGTACCCACCCCACGCACGCCCCACGCACGCCCCCCACCCCACGCACGCCCCAAGTACCCACCCCACCGCCAAGTACCCACCAAGTACCCACCGACCCACGCACGCCCCCCACCCCACGCACGCCCCAAGTACCCACCCCACGCACGCCCCAAGTACCCACCCCACGCACGCCCCAAGTACCCACCCCACGCACGCCCCACGCACGCCCCCCACCCCACGCACGCCCCAAGTACCCACCCCACCGCCAAGTACCCACCGAGTACCCACCGCCCCACGCACGCCCCCCACCCCAAACACGCCCCAAATACCCACCCCACGCACGCCCCAAATACCCACCCCACGCACGCCCCAAATACCCACCCCACGCACGCCCCAAATACCCACCCCACGCACGCCCCAAATACCCACCCCACGCACGCCCCAAATACCCACCCCACGCCCCAAATACCCACCCCACGCACGCCCCAAATACCCACCCCACGCCCCAAATACCCACCCCACGCACGCCCCAAATACCCACCCCACGCACGCCCCAAATACCCACCCCACGCCCCAAATACCCACCCCACGCACGCCCCAAATACCCACCCCACGCACGCCCCAAATACCCACCCCACGCACGCCCCAAATACCCACCCCACGCACGCCCCAAATACCCACCCCACGCACGCCCCAAATACCCACCCCATGCACGCCCCAAATACCCACCCCACGCACGCCCCAAATACCCACCCCACGCACGCCCCAAGTACCCACCCCACGCACGCCCCAAGTACCCACCCCACGCACGCCCCACGCACGCCCCCCACCCCACGCACGCCCCAAGTACCCACCCCACCGCCAAGTACCCACCAAGTACCCACCGACCCACGCACGCCCCCCACCCCACGCACGCCCCAAGTACCCACCCCACGCACGCCCCAAGTACCCACCCCACGCACGCCCCAAGTACCCACCCCACGCACGCCCCACGCACGCCCCCCACCCCACGCACGCCCCAAGTACCCACCCCACCGCCAAGTACCCACCGAGTACCCACCGCCCCACGCACGCCCCCCACCCCACGCACGCCCCAAGTACGCCCCAAGTACCCACCCCACGCACGCCCCAAGTACCCACCCCACGCACGCCCCAAGTACCCACCCCACGCACGCCCCAAGTACCCACCCCAAGCAGGCCCCAAGTACCCACCCCACGCACGCCCCACGCACGCCCCCCACCCCACGCACGCCCCAAGTACCCACCCCACCGCCAAGTACCCACCGAGTACCCACCGCCCCACGCACGCCCCCCACCCCACGCACGCCCCAAGTACGCCCCAAGTACCCACCCCACGCACGCCCCAAGTACCCACCCCACGCACGCCCCAAGTACCCACCCCACGCACGCCCCACGCACGCCCCCCACCCCACGCACGCCCCAAGTACCCACCCCACCGCCAAGTACCCACCAAGTACCCACCGACCCACGCACGCCCCCCACCCCACGCACGCCCCAAGTACCCACCCCACGCACGCCCCAAGTACCCACCCCACGCACGCCCCAAGTACCCACCCCACGCACGCCCCAAGTACCCACCCCACGCACGCCCCAAGTACCCACCCCACGCACGCCCCAAGTACCCACCCCACGCACGCCCCAAGTACCCACCCCACGCACGCCCCAAGTACCCACCCCACGCACGCCCCAAGTACCCACCCCACGCACGCCCCAAGTACCCACCCCACGCACGCCCCACGCACGCCCCCCACCCCACGCACGCCCCAAGTACCCACCCCACCGCCAAGTACCCACCGAGTACCCACCGCCCCACGCACGCCCCCCACCCCACGCACGCCCCAAGTACCCACCCCACCGCCAAGTACCCACCGAGTACCCACCGCCCCACGCACGCCCCCCACCCCACGCACGCCCCAAGTACGCCCCAAGTACCCACCCCACGCACGCCCCAAATACCCGCCCCGCGCACGCCCCAAATACCCGCCCCGCGCAGGCTCCAAATACCCGCCCCGCGCAGGCTCCAAATACCCGCCCCGCGCAGGCTCCAAATACCCGCCCCGCGCAGGCTCCAAATACCCGCCCCGCGCAGGCTCCAAATACCCGCCCCGCGCAGGCTCCAAATACCCGTCCCGCGCAGGCTCCAAATACCCGCCCCGCGCAGTCTCCAAATACCCGCCCCGCGCAGGCTCCAAATACCCGCCCCGCGCAGGCTCCAAATACCCGCCCCACGCAGGCTCCAAATACCCGCCCCACGCAGGCTCCAAATACCCGCCCCACGCAGGCTCCAAATACCCGCCCCACGCAGGCTCCAAATACCCGCCCCACGCACGCTCCAAATACCCACCCCACGCACGCTCCAAATACCCACCCCACGCACGCTCCAAATACCCACCCCACGCACGCTCCAAATACCCACCCCACGCACGCTCCAAATACCCACCCCACGCACGCTGCAAATACCCACCCCACGCACGCTCCAAATACCCACCCCACGCACGCTCCAAATACCCACCCCACGCACGCTCCAAATACCCACCCCACGCACGCTCCAAATACCCACCCCACGCACGCTCCAAATACACACCCCACGCACGCTCCAAATACACACCCCACGCACGTCTGTAACTCCCCTAACAGGTCTGTAACTCTGAATGAGAGGGTAACAAACAAACCAACCAACACTTGTACGTATATCAGTGGTTCTCTAAACATGTCAAGATCCCCCTAATTACAAATGTACAATGTAGGCATTAGCCCCTTTATTCAGAGTACGGCCTTGGTCGCCATGTGGCGGGCGGTGTTTCGGGCAGCTGGTCATGATGTGTTCCACAGTCTGTATGGGCTCTCCACATTCACAGTGGGCACTGTCCGAGAGGCCCCACCGTCGCATTGCTTCACCGAAGCGTCCCCACGCCTGTCATCAGGCGGTTGAGGGTTGTCCACTGCTTACGGGACAGGTGCTGGCCAGGGACATCTGTGGGATCCTCTATGTAGTTGTGTGATACTTCACCAGGAACTACTCTGCAGCGGTCTGCAGGTAGCGTAGTTCACAGGGGTTGAAGCTAGCAAGGGGTAAAAGGATATATACATTTATATACACAAAAGCAAACATGAAAGTACTGGGTTAAATATTGATTAAGTTTGATTCCTTTTTCAATGAATCAAATAATCGAGAAGTGTTTTTAATACATCAGCAATATCAATACTTTACTAATGGAACCAAATGTACCCCTAACAGGTCTGTAACTCTGAATGAGAGGGTAACAAACAAACCAACCAACACTTGTACGTATATCAGTGGTTCTCTAAACATGTCAAGATCCCCCTAATTACAAATGTACAATGTAGGCATTAGCCCTTTATCCAGAGTGACTTACAGCAAACGAGGTCAAAACATTCATAGAATGCAGAGAGACAGTGTAGTGTCTCAGTAAACTATAGGATCAAGTAAACTAATATGATAACAGAGTCTCGTCACAAAGCAGTGACTCCTTACCTCGGCAATCAGCGGTACTTGCAACTCACGAGTTACAACCACTGGTGTAGAGACACTCCTAACAGGTGCTGGAGTGGCTGCTACAGACTTGCGGGGTGGTGTCCTAGGACTGACCTGTGCATAAAAACAGAGAGCACCGTTTGCAGGCCGGAAAATGGGAACCCTGTCATCTTAGCTTTTAATCATTTTCATTTAAGATGCTCGGACGAACCTGTGCTCTTGCCTGCTGCAGTTGCTCATGAACAGCAAACGACAACTGCTGTATCCATCCACGATGGATCGGAGATGTGAATCACCGACAAGAAGGGCAAACTGTTTCAACAAAAGAAAAACAAAATCAATGTTTATTGTGTAAACACTGGCATTTACTCCTCAAAATTAATAAATGAGCAAAGACAGACACCTTCTTGTTTGACAACTCAGCTGGAATCAAAGACCTCTGCGTTAGTCTAGTCCAGGCTGACCTCTTCCACCGGTTCGCTGATCTGCAGGCAGCCTGGTCCATCACTGGTTTGCCACGCTTGGACTGGCGAGGCATCTCTGTAACCTGCTTGGACTTCAGCTACCTGTTTCCGTTGAGTTGGGAAAAAAAAAAGTCACACACAACAAGTGTTACTAGGACAGCAACAAACAGCTACCCAAAACAATATAGAACAATCAAAGAGAGAGAGTGTGAGTGAGTGATTGAACGAGCGAACGAACGAGCGAACGAACGAGCGATCGAGCGAGTGAGTGTGTATGTTTGTGTGATACTTCTTCTTCTTGCGTATGTCATCAGATCCTCAGCTCCGTTGCAGCAAGCCAATCCAGCGTTTCGTCATCCAGGTTCATACGGCCTTGGTCGCCATGTGGCGGGCGGTGTTTCGGGCAGCTGGTCATGATGTGTTCCACAGTCTGTAGGGGCTCTCCACATTCACAGTGGGCACTGTCCGAGAGGCCCCACCGTCGCATTGCTTCACCGAAGCGTCCCCACGCCTGTCATCAGGCGGTTGAGGGTTGTCCACTGCTTACGGGGCAGGTGCTGGCCAGGGACATCTGTGGGATCCTCTATGTAGTTGTGTGATACTTCACCAGGAACTACTCTGCAGCGGTCTGCAGTTAGCGTAGTTCACAGGGGTTGAAGCTAGCAAGGGGTAAAAGGATATATACATTTATATACACAAAAGCAAACATGAAAGTACTGGGTTAAATATTGATTAAGTTTGATTCCTTTTTCAATGAATCAAATAATCGAGAAGTGTTTTTAATACATCAGCAATATCAATACTTTACTAATGGAACCAAATGTACCCCTAACAGGTCTGTAACTCTGAATGAGAGGGTAACAAACAAACCAACCAACACTTGTACGTATATCAGTGGTTCTCTAAACATGTCAAGATCCCCCTAATTACAAATGTACAATGTAGGCATTAGCCCTTTATCCAGAGTGACTTACAGCAAACGAGGTCAAAACATTCATAGAATGCAGAGAGACAGTGTAGTGTCTCAGTAAACTATAGGATCAAGTAAACTAATATGATAACAGAGTCTCGTCACAAAGCAGTGACTCCTTACCTCGGCAATCAGCGGTACTTGCAACTCACGAGTTACAACCACTGGTGTAGAGACACTCCTAACAGGTGCTGGAGTGGCTGCTACAGACTTGCGGGGTGGTGTCCTAGGACTGACCTGTGCATAAAAACAGAGAGCACCGTTTGCAGGCCGGAAAATGGGAACCCTGTCATCTTAGCTTTTAATCATTTTCATTTAAGATGCTCGGACGAACCTGTGCTCTTGCCTGCTGCAGTTGCTCATGAACAGCAAACGACAACTGCTGTATCCATCCACGATGGATCGGAGATGTGAATCACCGACAAGAAGGGCAAACTGTTTCAACAAAAGAAAAACAAAATCAATGTTTATTGTGTAAACACTGGCATTTACTCCTCAAAATTAATAAATGAGCAAAGACAGACACCTTCTTGTTTGACAACTCAGCTGGAATCAAAGACCTCTGCGTTAGTCTAGTCCAGGCTGACCTCTTCCACCGGTTCGCTGATCTGCAGGCAGCCTGGTCCATCACTGGTTTGCCACGCTTGGACTGGCGAGGCATCTCTGTAACCTGCTTGGACTTCAGCTACCTGTTTCCGTTGAGTTGGGAAAAAAAAAAGTCACACACAACAAGTGTTACTAGGACAGCAACAAACAGCTACCCAAAACAATATAGAACAATCAAAGAGAGAGAGTGTGAGTGAGTGATTGAACGAGCGAACGAACGAGCGAACGAACGAGCGATCGAGCGAGCGAGCGAGCGAGCGAGCGAATGAGTGTGTATGTGTGTGTGATACTTCTTCTTCTTGCGTATGTCATCAGATCCTCAGCTCCGTTGCAGCAAGCCAATCCAGCGTTTCGTCATCCAGGTTCATACGGCCTTGGTCGCCATGTGGCGGGCGGTGTTTCGGGCAGCTGGTCATGATGTGTTCCACAGTCTGTAGGGGCTCTCCACATTCACAGTGGGCACTGTCCGAGAGGCCCCACCGTCGCATTGCTTCACCGAAGCGTCCCCACGCCTGTCATCAGGCGGTTGAGGGTTGTCCACTGCTTACGGGGCAGGTGCTGGCCAGGGACATCTGTGGGATCCTCTATGTAGTTGTGTGATACTTCACCAGGAACTACTCTGCAGCGGTCTGCAGGTAGCGTAGTTCACAGGGGTTGAAGCTAGCAAGGGGTAAAAGGATATATACATTTATATACACAAAAGCAAACATGAAAGTACTGGGTTAAATATTGATTAAGTTTGATTCCTTTTTCAATGAATCAAATAATCGAGAAGTGTTTTTAATACATCAGCAATATCAATACTTTACTAATGGAACCAAATGTACCCCTAACAGGTCTGTAACTCTGAATGAGAGGGTAACAAACAAACCAACCAACACTTGTACGTATATCAGTGGTTCTCTAAACATGTCAAGATCCCCCTAATTACAAATGTACAATGTAGGCATTAGCCCTTTATCCAGAGTGACTTACAGCAAACGAGGTCAAAACATTCATAGAATGCAGAGAGACAGTGTAGTGTCTCAGTAAACTATAGGATCAAGTAAACTAATATGATAACAGAGTCTCGTCACAAAGCAGTGACTCCTTACCTCGGCAATCAGCGGTACTTGCAACTCACGAGTTACAACCACTGGTGTAGAGACACTCCTAACAGGTGCTGGAGTGGCTGCTACAGACTTGCGGGGTGGTGTCCTAGGACTGACCTGTGCATAAAAACAGAGAGCACCGTTTGCAGGCCGGAAAATGGGAACCCTGTCATCTTAGCTTTTAATCATTTTCATTTAAGATGCTCGGACGAACCTGTGCTCTTGCCTGCTGCAGTTGCTCATGAACAGCAAACGACAACTGCTGTATCCATCCACGATGGATCGGAGATGTGAATCACCGACAAGAAGGGCAAACTGTTTCAACAAAAGAAAAACAAAATCAATGTTTATTGTGTAAACACTGGCATTTACTCCTCAAAATTAATAAATGAGCAAAGACAGACACCTTCTTGTTTGACAACTCAGCTGGAATCAAAGACCTCTGCGTTAGTCTAGTCCAGGCTGACCTCTTCCACCGGTTCGCTGATCTGCAGGCAGCCTGGTCCATCACTGGTTTGCCACGCTTGGACTGGCGAGGCATCTCTGTAACCTGCTTGGACTTCAGCTACCTGTTTCCGTTGAGTTGGGAAAAAAAAAAGTCACACACAACAAGTTTTACTAGGACAGCAACAAACAGCTACCCAAAACAATACAGAACAATCAAAGAGAGAGAGTGTGAGTGAGTGATTGAACGAGCGAACGAACGAGCGAACGAACGAGCGATCGAGCGAGCGAGCGAGTGTGTATGTGTGTGTGATACTTCTTCTTCTTGCGTATGTCATCAGATCCTCAGCTCCGTTGCAGCAAGCCAATCCAGCGTTTCGTCATCCAGGTTCATACGGCCTTGGTCGCCATGTGGCGGGCGGTGTTTCGGGCAGCTGGTCATGATGTGTTCCACAGTCTGTAGGGGCTCTCCACATTCACAGTGGGCACTGTCCGAGAGGCCCCACCGTCGCATTGCTTCACCGAAGCGTCCCCACGCCTGTCATCAGGCGGTTGAGGGTTGTCCACTGCTTACGGGGCAGGTGCTGGCCAGGGACATCTGTGGGATCCTCTATGTAGTTGTGTGATACTTCACCAGGAACTACTCTGCAGCGGTCTGCAGGTAGCGTAGTTCACAGGGGTTGAAGCTAGCAAGGGGTAAAAGGATATATACATTTATATACACAAAAGCAAACATGAAAGTACTGGGTTAAATATTGATTAAGTTTGATTCCTTTTTCAATGAATCAAATAATCGAGAAGTGTTTTTAATACATCAGCAATATCAATACTTTACTAATGGAACCAAATGTACCCCTAACAGGTCTGTAACTCTGAATGAGAGGGTAACAAACAAACCAACCAACACTTGTACGTATATCAGTGGTTCTCTAAACATGTCAAGATCCCCCTAATTACAAATGTACAATGTAGGCATTAGCCCTTTATCCAGAGTGACTTACAGCAAACGAGGTCAAAACATTCATAGAATGCAGAGAGACAGTGTAGTGTCTCAGTAAACTATAGGATCAAGTAAACTAATATGATAACAGAGTCTCGTCACAAAGCAGTGACTCCTTACCTCGGCAATCAGCGGTACTTGCAACTCACGAGTTACAACCACTGGTGTAGAGACACTCCTAACAGGTGCTGGAGTGGCTGCTACAGACTTGCGGGGTGGTGTCCTAGGACTGACCTGTGCATAAAAACAGAGAGCACCGTTTGCAGGCCGGAAAATGGGAACCCTGTCATCTTAGCTTTTAATCATTTTCATTTAAGATGCTCGGACGAACCTGTGCTCTTGCCTGCTGCAGTTGCTCATGAACAGCAAACGACAACTGCTGTATCCATCCACGATGGATCGGAGATGTGAATCACCGACAAGAAGGGCAAACTGTTTCAACAAAAGAAAAACAAAATCAATGTTTATTGTGTAAACACTGGCATTTACTCCTCAAAATTAATAAATGAGCAAAGACAGACACCTTCTTGTTTGACAACTCAGCTGGAATCAAAGACCTCTGCGTTAGTCTAGTCCAGGCTGACCTCTTCCACCGGTTCGCTGATCTGCAGGCAGCCTGGTCCATCACTGGTTTGCCACGCTTGGACTGGCGAGGCATCTCTGTAACCTGCTTGGACTTCAGCTACCTGTTTCCGTTGAGTTGGGAAAAAAAAAAGTCACACACAACAAGTTTTACTAGGACAGCAACAAACAGCTACCCAAAACAATACAGAACAATCAAAGAGAGAGAGTGTGAGTGAGTGATTGAACGAGCGAACGAACGAGCGAACGAACGAGCGATCGAGCGAGCGAGCGAGTGTGTATGTGTGTGTGATACTTCTTCTTCTTGCGTATGTCATCAGATCCTCAGCTCCGTTGCAGCAAGCCAATCCAGCGTTTCGTCATCCAGGTTCATACGGCCTTGGTCGCCATGTGGCGGGCGGTGTTTCGGGCAGCTGGTCATGATGTGTTCCACAGTCTGTAGGGGCTCTCCACATTCACAGTGGGCACTGTCCGAGAGGCCCCACCGTCGCATTGCTTCACCGAAGCGTCCCCACGCCTGTCATCAGGCGGTTGAGGGTTGTCCACTGCTTACGGGGCAGGTGCTGGCCAGGGACATCTGTGGGATCCTCTATGTAGTTGTGTGATACTTCACCAGGAACTACTCTGCAGCGGTCTGCAGGTAGCGTAGTTCACAGGGGTTGAAGCTAGCAAGGGGTAAAAGGATATATACATTTATATACACAAAAGCAAACATGAAAGTACTGGGTTAAATATTGATTAAGTTTGATTCCTTTTTCAATGAATCAAATAATCGAGAAGTGTTTTTAATACATCAGCAATATCAATACTTTACTAATGGAACCAAATGTACCCCTAACAGGTCTGTAACTCTGAATGAGAGGGTAACAAACAAACCAACCAACACTTGTACGTATATCAGTGGTTCTCTAAACATGTCAAGATCCCCCTAATTACAAATGTACAATGTAGGCATTAGCCCTTTATCCAGAGTGACTTACAGCAAACGAGGTCAAAACATTCATAGAATGCAGAGAGACAGTGTAGTGTCTCAGTAAACTATAGGATCAAGTAAACTAATATGATAACAGAGTCTCGTCACAAAGCAGTGACTCCTTACCTCGGCAATCAGCGGTACTTGCAACTCACGAGTTACAACCACTGGTGTAGAGACACTCCTAACAGGTGCTGGAGTGGCTGCTACAGACTTGCGGGGTGGTGTCCTAGGACTGACCTGTGCATAAAAACAGAGAGCACCGTTTGCAGGCCGGAAAATGGGAACCCTGTCATCTTAGCTTTTAATCATTTTCATTTAAGATGCTCGGACGAACCTGTGCTCTTGCCTGCTGCAGTTGCTCATGAACAGCAAACGACAACTGCTGTATCCATCCACGATGGATCGGAGATGTGAATCACCGACAAGAAGGGCAAACTGTTTCAACAAAAGAAAAACAAAATCAATGTTTATTGTGTAAACACTGGCATTTACTCCTCAAAATTAATAAATGAGCAAAGACAGACACCTTCTTGTTTGACAACTCAGCTGGAATCAAAGACCTCTGCGTTAGTCTAGTCCAGGCTGACCTCTTCCACCGGTTCGCTGATCTGCAGGCAGCCTGGTCCATCACTGGTTTGCCACGCTTGGACTGGCGAGGCATCTCTGTAACCTGCTTGGACTTCAGCTACCTGTTTCCGTTGAGTTGGGAAAAAAAAAAGTCACACACAACAAGTGTTACTAGGACAGCAACAAACAGCTACCCAAAACAATATAGAACAATCAAAGAGAGAGAGTGTGAGTGAGTGATTGAACGAGCGAACGAACGAGCGAACGAACGAGCGATCGAGCGAGCGAGCGAGCGAGCGAGCGAATGAGTGTGTATGTGTGTGTGATACTTCTTCTTCTTGCGTATGTCATCAGATCCTCAGCTCCGTTGCAGCAAGCCAATCCAGCGTTTCGTCATCCAGGTTCATACGGCCTTGGTCGCCATGTGGCGGGCGGTGTTTCGGGCAGCTGGTCATGATGTGTTCCACAGTCTGTAGGGGCTCTCCACATTCACAGTGGGCACTGTCCGAGAGGCCCCACCGTCGCATTGCTTCACCGAAGCGTCCCCACGCCTGTCATCAGGCGGTTGAGGGTTGTCCACTGCTTACGGGGCAGGTGCTGGCCAGGGACATCTGTGGGATCCTCTATGTAGTTGTGTGATACTTCACCAGGAACTACTCTGCAGCGGTCTGCAGGTAGCGTAGTTCACAGGGGTTGAAGCTAGCAAGGGGTAAAAGGATATATACATTTATATACACAAAAGCAAACATGAAAGTACTGGGTTAAATATTGATTAAGTTTGATTCCTTTTTCAATGAATCAAATAATCGAGAAGTGTTTTTAATACATCAGCAATATCAATACTTTACTAATGGAACCAAATGTACCCCTAACAGGTCTGTAACTCTGAATGAGAGGGTAACAAACAAACCAACCAACACTTGTACGTATATCAGTGGTTCTCTAAACATGTCAAGATCCCCCTAATTACAAATGTACAATGTAGGCATTAGCCCTTTATCCAGAGTGACTTACAGCAAACGAGGTCAAAACATTCATAGAATGCAGAGAGACAGTGTAGTGTCTCAGTAAACTATAGGATCAAGTAAACTAATATGATAACAGAGTCTCGTCACAAAGCAGTGACTCCTTACCTCGGCAATCAGCGGTACTTGCAACTCACGAGTTACAACCACTGGTGTAGAGACACTCCTAACAGGTGCTGGAGTGGCTGCTACAGACTTGCGGGGTGGTGTCCTAGGACTGACCTGTGCATAAAAACAGAGAGCACCGTTTGCAGGCCGGAAAATGGGAACCCTGTCATCTTAGCTTTTAATCATTTTCATTTAAGATGCTCGGACGAACCTGTGCTCTTGCCTGCTGCAGTTGCTCATGAACAGCAAACGACAACTGCTGTATCCATCCACGATGGATCGGATATGTGAATCACCGACAAGAAGGGCAAACTGTTTCAACAAAAGAAAAACAAAATCAATGTTTATTGTGTAAACACTGGCATTTACTCCTCAAAATTAATAAATGAGCAAAGACAGACACCTTCTTGTTTGACAACTCAGCTGGAATCAAAGACCTCTGCGTTAGTCTAGTCCAGGCTGACCTCTTCCACCGGTTCGCTGATCTGCAGGCAGCCTGGTCCATCACTGGTTTGCCACGCTTGGACTGGCGAGGCATCTCTGTAACCTGCTTGGACTTCAGCTACCTGTTTCCGTTGAGTTGGGAAAAAAAAAAGTCACACACAACAAGTGTTACTAGGACAGCAACAAACAGCTACCCAAAACAATATAGAACAATCAAAGAGAGAGAGTGTGAGTGAGTGATTGAACGAGCGAACGAACGAGCGAACGAACGAGCGATCGAGCGAGCGAGCGAGCGAGCGAGCGAATGAGTGTGTATGTGTGTGTGATACTTCTTCTTCTTGCGTATGTCATCAGATCCTCAGCTCCGTTGCAGCAAGCCAATCCAGCGTTTCGTCATCCAGGTTCATACGGCCTTGGTCGCCATGTGGCGGGCGGTGTTTCGGGCAGCTGGTCATGATGTGTTCCACAGTCTGTAGGGGCTCTCCACATTCACAGTGGGCACTGTCCGAGAGGCCCCACCGTCGCATTGCTTCACCGAAGCGTCCCCACGCCTGTCATCAGGCGGTTGAGGGTTGTCCACTGCTTACGGGGCAGGTGCTGGCCAGGGACATCTGTGGGATCCTCTATGTAGTTGTGTGATACTTCACCAGGAACTACTCTGCAGCGGTCTGCAGGTAGCGTAGTTCACAGGGGTTGAAGCTAGCAAGGGGTAAAAGGATATATACATTTATATACACAAAAGCAAACATGAAAGTACTGGGTTAAATATTGATTAAGTTTGATTCCTTTTTCAATGAATCAAATAATCGAGAAGTGTTTTTAATACATCAGCAATATCAATACTTTACTAATGGAACCAAATGTACCCCTAACAGGTCTGTAACTCTGAATGAGAGGGTAACAAACAAACCAACCAACACTTGTACGTATATCAGTGGTTCTCTAAACATGTCAAGATCCCCCTAATTACAAATGTACAATGTAGGCATTAGCCCTTTATCCAGAGTGACTTACAGCAAACGAGGTCAAAACATTCATAGAATGCAGAGAGACAGTGTAGTGTCTCAGTAAACTATAGGATCAAGTAAACTAATATGATAACAGAGTCTCGTCACAAAGCAGTGACTCCTTACCTCGGCAATCAGCGGTACTTGCAACTCACGAGTTACAACCACTGGTGTAGAGACACTCCTAACAGGTGCTGGAGTGGCTGCTACAGACTTGCGGGGTGGTGTCCTAGGACTGACCTGTGCATAAAAACAGAGAGCACCGTTTGCAGGCCGGAAAATGGGAACCCTGTCATCTTAGCTTTTAATCATTTTCATTTAAGATGCTCGGACGAACCTGTGCTCTTGCCTGCTGCAGTTGCTCATGAACAGCAAACGACAACTGCTGTATCCATCCACGATGGATCGGATATGTGAATCACCGACAAGAAGGGCAAACTGTTTCAACAAAAGAAAAACAAAATCAATGTTTATTGTGTAAACACTGGCATTTACTCCTCAAAATTAATAAATGAGCAAAGACAGACACCTTCTTGTTTGACAACTCAGCTGGAATCAAAGACCTCTGCGTTAGTCTAGTCCAGGCTGACCTCTTCCACCGGTTCGCTGATCTGCAGGCAGCCTGGTCCATCACTGGTTTGCCACGCTTGGACTGGCGAGGCATCTCTGTAACCTGCTTGGACTTCAGCTACCTGTTTCCGTTGAGTTGGGAAAAAAAAAAGTCACACACAACAAGTGTTACTAGGACAGCAACAAACAGCTACCCAAAACAATATAGAACAATCAAAGAGAGAGAGTGTGAGTGAGTGATTGAACGAGCGAACGAACGAGCGAACGAGCGAGCGAGCGAGCGAGCGAGCGAGCGAGCGAGTGAGTGTGTATGTGTGTGTGATACTTCTTCTTCTTGCGTATGTCATCAGATCCTCAGCTCCGTTGCAGCAAGCCAATCCAGCGTTTCGTCATCCAGGTTCATACGGCCTTGGTCGCCATGTGGCGGGCGGTGTTTCGGGCAGCTGGTCATGATGTGTTCCACAGTCTGTAGGGGCTCTCCACATTCACAGTGGGCACTGTCCGAGAGGCCCCACCGTCGCATTGCTTCACCGAAGCGTCCCCACGCCTGTCATCAGGCGGTTGAGGGTTGTCCACTGCTTACGGGGCAGGTGCTGGCCAGGGACATCTGTGGGATCCTCTATGTAGTTGTGTGATACTTCACCAGGAACTACTCTGCAGCGGTCTGCAGGTAGCGTAGTTCACAGGGGTTGAAGCTAGCAAGGGGTAAAAGGATATATACATTTATATACACAAAAGCAAACATGAAAGTACTGGGTTAAATATTGATTAAGTTTGATTCCTTTTTCAATGAATCAAATAATCGAGAAGTGTTTTTAATACATCAGCAATATCAATACTTTACTAATGGAACCAAATGTACCCCTAACAGGTCTGTAACTCTGAATGAGAGGGTAACAAACAAACCAACCAACACTTGTACGTATATCAGTGGTTCTCTAAACATGTCAAGATCCCCCTAATTACAAATGTACAATGTAGGCATTAGCCCTTTATCCAGAGTGACTTACAGCAAACGAGATCAAAACATTCATAGAATGCAGAGAGACAGTGTAGTGTCTCAGTAAACTATAGGATCAAGTAAACTAATATGATAACAGAGTCTCGTCACAAAGCAGTGACTCCTTACCTCGGCAATCAGCGGTACTTGCAACTCACGAGTTACAACCACTGGTGTAGAGACACTCCTAACAGGTGCTGGAGTGGCTGCTACAGACTTGCGGGGTGGTGTCCTAGGACTGACCTGTGCATAAAAACAGAGAGCACCGTTTGCAGGCCGGAAAATGGGAACCCTGTCATCTTAGCTTTTAATCATTTTCATTTAAGATGCTCGGACGAACCTGTGCTCTTGCCTGCTGCAGTTGCTCATGAACAGCAAACGACAACTGCTGTATCCATCCACGATGGATCGGAGATGTGAATCACCGACAAGAAGGGCAAACTGTTTCAACAAACGAAAAACAAAATCAATGTTTATTGTGTAAACACTGGCATTTACTCCTCAAAATTAATAAATGAGCAAAGACAGACACCTTCTTGTTTGACAACTCAGCTGGAATCAAAGACCTCTGCGTTAGTCTAGTCCAGGCTGACCTCTTCCACCGGTTCGCTGATCTGCAGGCAGCCTGGTCCATCACTGGTTTGCCACGCTTGGACTGGCGAGGCATCTCTGTAACCTGCTTGGACTTCAGCTACCTGTTTCCGTTGAGTTGGGAAAAAAAAAAGTCACACACAACAAGTGTTACTAGGACAGCAACAAACAGCTACCCAAAACAATATAGAACAATCAAAGAGAGAGAGTGTGAGTGAGTGATTGAACGAGCGAACGAACGAGCGAACGAGCGAGCGATCGAGCGAGCGAGCGAGCGAGCGAGCGAGTGAGTGTGTATGTGTGTGTGATACTTCTTCTTCTTGCGTATGTCATCAGATCCTCAGCTCCGTTGCAGCAAGCCAATCCAGCGTTTCGTCATCCAGGTTCATACGGCCTTGGTCGCCATGTGGCGGGCGGTGTTTCGGGCAGCTGGTCATGATGTGTTCCACAGTCTGTAGGGGCTCTCCACATTCACAGTGGGCACTGTCCGAGAGGCCCCACCGTCGCATTGCTTCACCGAAGCGTCCCCACGCCTGTCATCAGGCGGTTGAGGGTTGTCCACTGCTTACGGGGCAGGTGCTGGCCAGGGACATCTGTGGGATCCTCTATGTAGTTGTGTGATACTTCACCAGGAACTACTCTGCAGCGGTCTGCAGGTAACGTAGTTCACAGGGGTTGAAGCTAGCAAGGGGTAAAAGGATATATACATTTATATACACAAAAGCAAACATGAAAGTATTGGGTTAAATATTGATTAAGTTTGATTCCTTTTTCAATGAATCAAATAATCGAGAAGTGTTTTTAATACATCAGCAATATCAATACTTTACTAATGGAACCAAATGTACCCCTAACAGGTCTGTAACTCTGAATGAGAGGGTAACAAACAAACCAACCAACACTTGTACGTATATCAGTGGTTCTCTAAACATGTCAAGATCCCCCTAATTACAAATGTACAATGTAGGCATTAGCCCTTTATCCAGAGTGACTTACAGCAAACGAGGTCAAAACATTCATAGAATGCAGAGAGACAGTGTAGTGTCTCAGTAAACTATAGGATCAAGTAAACTAATATGATAACAGAGTCTCGTCACAAAGCAGTGACTCCTTACCTCGGCAATCAGCGGTACTTGCAACTCACGAGTTACAACCACTGGTGTAGAGACACTCCTAACAGGTGCTGGAGTGGCTGCTACAGACTTGCGGGGTGGTGTCCTAGGACTGACCTGTGCATAAAAACAGAGAGCACCGTTTGCAGGCCGGAAAATGGGAACCCTGTCATCTTAGCTTTTAATCATTTTCATTTAAGATGCTCGGACGAACCTGTGCTCTTGCCTGCTGCAGTTGCTCATGAACAGCAAACGACAACTGCTGTATCCATCCACGATGGATCGGAGATGTGAATCACCGACAAGAAGGGCAAACTGTTTCAACAAAAGAAAAACAAAATCAATGTTTATTGTGTAAACACTGGCATTTACTCCTCAAAATTAATAAATGAGCAAAGACAGACACCTTCTTGTTTGACAACTCAGCTGGAATCAAAGACCTCTGCGTTAGTCTAGTCCAGGCTGACCTCTTCCACCGGTTCGCTGATCTGCAGGCAGCCTGGTCCATCACTGGTTTGCCACGCTTGGACTGGCGAGGCATCTCTGTAACCTGCTTGGACTTCAGCTACCTGTTTCCGTTGAGTTGGGAAAAAAAAAAGTCACAAATAACAAGTGTTACTAAGACAGCAACAAACAGCTACCCAAAACAATATAGAACAATCAAAGAGAGAGAGTGTGAGTGAGTGATTGAACGAGAGAACGAACGAGTGAACGAACGAGCGATCGAGCGAGCGAGCGAGCGAGCGAGTGAGTGTGTATGTGTGTGTGATACTTCTTCTTGCGTATGTCATCAGATCCTCAGCTCCGTTGCAGCAAGCCAATCCAACGTTTCGTCATCCAGGTTCATACGGCTTTGGTCGCCATGTGGCGGGCGGTGTTTCGGGCAGCTGGTCATGATGTGTTCCACAGTCTGTAGGGGCTCTCCACATTCACAGTGGGCACTGTCCGAGAGGCCCCACCGTCGCATTGCTTCACCGAAGCGTCCCCACGCCTGTCATCAGGCGGTTGAGGGTTGTCCACTGCTTACGGGGCAGGTGCTGGCCAGGGACATCTGTGGGATCCTCTATGTAGTTGTGTGATACTTCACCAGGAACTACTCTGCAGCGGTCTGCAGGTAGCGTAGTTCACAGGGGTTGAAGCTAGCAAGGGGTAAAAGGATATATACAATTATATACACAAAAGCAAACATGAAAGTACTGGGTTAAATATTGATTAAGTTTGATTCCTTTTTCAATGAATCAAATAATCGAGAAGTGTTTTTAATACATCAGCAATATCAATACTTTACTAATGGAACCAAATGTACCCCTAACAGGTCTGTAACTCTGAATGAGAGGGTAACAAACAAACCAACCAACACTTGTACGTATATCAGTGGTTCTCTAAACATGTCAAGATCCCCCTAATTACAAATGTACAATGTAGGCATTAGCCCTTTATCCAGAGTGACTTACAGCAAACGAGGTCAAAACATTCATAGAATGCAGAGAGACAGTGTAGTGTCTCAGTAAACTATAGGATCAAGTAAACTAATATGATAACAGAGTCTCGTCACAAAGCAGTGACTCCTTACCTCGGCAATCAGCGGTACTTGCAACTCACGAGTTACAACCACTGGTGTAGAGACACTCCTAACAGGTGCTGGAGTGGCTGCTACAGACTTGCGGGGTGGTGTCCTAGGACTGACCTGTGCATAAAAACAGAGAGCACCGTTTGCAGGCCGGAAAATGGGAACCCTGTCATCTTAGCTTTTAATCATTTTCATTTAAGATGCTCGGACGAACCTGTGCTCTTGCCTGCTGCAGTTGCTCATGAACAGCAAACGACAACTGCTGTATCCATCCACGATGGATCGGAGATGTGAATCACCGACAAGAAGGGCAAACTGTTTCAACAAAAGAAAAACAAAATCAATGTTTATTGTGTAAACACTGGCATTTACTCCTCAAAATTAATAAATGAGCAAAGACAGACACCTTCTTGTTTGACAACTCAGCTGGAATCAAAGACCTCTGCGTTAGTCTAGTCCAGGCTGACCTCTTCCACCGGTTCGCTGATCTGCAGGCAGCCTGGTCCATCACTGGTTTGCCACGCTTGGACTGGCGAGGCATCTCTGTAACCTGCTTGGACTTCAGCTACCTGTTTCCGTTGAGTTGGGAAAAAAAAAAGTCACACACAACAAGTGTTACTAGGACAGCAACAAACAGCTACCCAAAACAATATAGAACAATCAAAGAGAGAGAGTGTGAGTGAGTGATTGAACGAGCGAACGAACGAGCGAACGAACGAGCGAGCGAGCGAGTGTGTATGTGTGTGTGATACTTCTTCTTCTTGCGTATGTCATCAGATCCTCAGCTCCGTTGCAGCAAGCCAATCCAGCGTTTCATCATCCAGGTTCATACGGCCTTGGTCGCCATGTGGCGGGCGGTGTTTTGGGGCAGCTGGTCATGATGTGTTCCACAGTCTGTAGGGGCTCTCCACATTCACAGTGGGCACTGTCCGAGAGGCCCCACCGTCGCATTGCTTCACCGAAGCGTCCCCACGCCTGTCATCAGGCGGTTGAGGGTTGTCCACTGCTTACGGGGCAGGTGCTGGCCAGGGACATCTGTGGGATCCTCTATGTAGTTGTGTGATACTTCACCAGGAACTACTCTGCAGCGGTCTGCAGGTAGCGTAGTTCACAGGGGTTGAAGCTAGCAAGGGGTAAAAGGATATATACATTTATATACACAAAAGCAAACATGAAAGTACTGGGTTAAATATTGATTAAGTTTGATTCCTTTTTCAATGAATCAAATAATCGAGAAGTGTTTTTAATACATCAGCAATATCAATACTTTACTAATGGAACCAAATGTACCCCTAACAGGTCTGTAACTCTGAATGAGAGGGTAACAAACAAACCAACCAACACTTGTACGTATATCAGTGGTTCTCTAAACATGTCAAGATCCCCCTAATTACAAATGTACAATGTAGGCATTAGCCCTTTATCCAGAGTGACTTACAGCAAACGAGGTCAAAACATTCATAGAATGCAGAGAGACAGTGTAGTGTCTCAGTAAACTATAGGATCAAGTAAACTAATATGATAACAGAGTCTCGTCACAAAGCAGTGACTCCTTACCTCGGCAATCAGCGGTACTTGCAACTCACGAGTTACAACCACTGGTGTAGAGACACTCCTAACAGGTGCTGGAGTGGCTGCTACAGACTTGCGGGGTGGTGTCCTAGGACTGACCTGTGCATAAAAACAGAGAGCACCGTTTGCAGGCCGGAAAATGGGAACCCTGTCATCTTAGCTTTTAATCATTTTCATTTAAGATGCTCGGACGAACCTGTGCTCTTGCCTGCTGCAGTTGCTCATGAACAGCAAACGACAACTGCTGTATCCATCCACGATGGATCGGAGATGTGAATCACCGACAAGAAGGGCAAACTGTTTCAACAAAAGAAAAACAAAATCAATGTTTATTGTGTAAACACTGGCATTTACTCCTCAAAATTAATAAATGAGCAAAGACAGACACCTTCTTGTTTGACAACTCAGCTGGAATCAAAGACCTCTGCGTTAGTCTAGTCCAGGCTGACCTCTTCCACCGGTTCGCTGATCTGCAGGCAGCCTGGTCCATCACTGGTTTGCCACGCTTGGACTGGCGAGGCATCTCTGTAACCTGCTTGGACTTCAGCTACCTGTTTCCGTTGAGTTGGGAAAAAAAAAAGTCACACACAACAAGTGTTACTAGGACAGCAACAAACAGCTACCCAAAACAATATAGAACAATCAAAGAGAGAGAGTGTGAGTGAGTGATTGAACGAGCGAACGAACGAGCGAACGAACGAGCGATCGAGCGAGCGAGCGAGCGAGCGAGCGAGCGAGTGTGTATGTGTGTGTGATACTTCTTCTTGCGTATGTCATCAGATCCTCAGCTCCGTTGCAGCAAGCCAATCCAGCGTTTCGTCATCCAGGTTCATACGGCCTTGGTCGCCATGTGGCGGGCGGTGTTTCGGGCAGCTGGTCATGATGTGTTCCACAGTCTGTAGGGGCTCTCCACATTCACAGTGGGCACTGTCCGAGAGGCCCCACCGTCGCATTGCTTCACCAAAGCGTCCCCACGCCTGTCATCAGGCGGTTGAGGGTTGTCCACTGCTTACGGGGCAGGTGCTGGCCAGGGACATCTGTGGGATCCTCTATGTAGTTGTGTGATACTTCACCAGGAACTACTCTGCAGCGGTCTGCAGGTAGCGTAGTTCACAGGGGTTGAAGCTAGCAAGGGGTAAAAGGATATATACATTTATATACACAAAAGCAAACATGAAAGTACTGGGTTAAATATTGATTAAGTTTGATTCCTTTTTCAATGAATCAAATAATCGAGAAGTGTTTTTAATACATCAGCAATATCAATACTTTACTAATGGAACCAAATGTACCCCTAACAGGTCTGTAACTCTGAATGAGAGGGTAACAAACAAACCAACCAACACTTGTACGTATATCAGTGGTTCTCTAAACATGTCAAGATCCCCCTAATTACAAATGTACAATGTAGGCATTAGCCCTTTATCCAGAGTGACTTACAGCAAACGAGGTCAAAACATTCATAGAATGCAGAGAGACAGTGTAGTGTCTCAGTAAACTATAGGATCAAGTAAACTAATATGATAACAGAGTCTCGTCACAAAGCAGTGACTCCTTACCTCGGCAATCAGCGGTACTTGCAACTCACGAGTTACAACCACTGGTGTAGAGACACTCCTAACAGGTGCTGGAGTGGCTGCTACAGACTTGCGGGGTGGTGTCCTAGGACTGACCTGTGCATAAAAACAGAGAGCACCGTTTGCAGGCCGGAAAATGGGAACCCTGTCATCTTAGCTTTTAATCATTTTCATTTAAGATGCTCGGACGAACCTGTGCTCTTGCCTGCTGCAGTTGCTCATGAACAGCAAACGACAACTGCTGTATCCATCCACGATGGATCGGAGATGTGAATCACCGACAAGAAGGGCAAACTGTTTCAACAAAAGAAAAACAAAATCAATGTTTATTGTGTAAACACTGGCATTTACTCCTCAAAATTAATAAATGAGCAAAGACAGACACCTTCTTGTTTGACAACTCAGCTGGAATCAAAGACCTCTGCGTTAGTCTAGTCCAGGCTGACCTCTTCCACCGGTTCGCTGATCTGCAGGCAGCCTGGTCCATCACTGGTTTGCCACGCTTGGACTGGCGAGGCATCTCTGTAACCTGCTTGGACTTCAGCTACCTGTTTCCGTTGAGTTGGGAAAAAAAAAAGTCACACACAACAAGTGTTACTAGGACAGCAACAAACAGCTACCCAAAACAATATAGAACAATCAAAGAGAGAGAGTGTGAGTGAGTGATTGAACGAGCGAACGAACGAGCGAACGAACGAGCGATCGAGCGAGCGAGCGAGCGAGCGAGCGAGCGAGTGTGTATGTGTGTGTGATACTTCTTCTTCTTGCGTATGTCATCAGATCCTCAGCTCCGTTGCAGCAAGCCAATCCAGCGTTTCGTCATCCAGGTTCATACGGCCTTGGTCGCCATGTGGCGGGCGGTGTTTCGGGCAGCTGGTCATGATGTGTTCCACAGTCTGTAGGGGCTCTCCACATTCACAGTGGGCACTGTCCGAGAGGCCCCACCGTCGCATTGCTTCACCGAAGCGTCCCCACGCCTGTCATCAGGCGGTTGAGGGTTGTCCACTGCTTACGGGGCAGGTGCTGGCCAGGGACATCTGTGGGATCCTCTATGTAGTTGTGTGATACTTCACCAGGAACTACTCTGCAGCGGTCTGCAGGTAGCGTAGTTCACAGGGGTTGAAGCTAGCAAGGGGTAAAAGGATATATACATTTATATACACAAAAGCAAACATGAAAGTACTGGGTTAAATATTGATTAAGTTTGATTCCTTTTTCAATGAATCAAATAATCGAGAAGTGTTTTTAATACATCAGCAATATCAATACTTTACTAATGGAACCAAATGTACCCCTAACAGGTCTGTAACTCTGAATGAGAGGGTAACAAACAAACCAACCAACACTTGTACGTATATCAGTGGTTCTCTAAACATGTCAAGATCCCCCTAATTACAAATGTACAATGTAGGCATTAGCCCTTTATCCAGAGTGACTTACAGCAAACGAGGTCAAAACATTCATAGAATGCAGAGAGACAGTGTAGTGTCTCAGTAAACTATAGGATCAAGTAAACTAATATGATAACAGAGTCTCGTCACAAAGCAGTGACTCCTTACCTCGGCAATCAGCGGTACTTGCAACTCACGAGTTACAACCACTGGTGTAGAGACACTCCTAACAGGTGCTGGAGTGGCTGCTACAGACTTGCGGAGTGGTGTCCTAGGACTGACCTGTGCATAAAAACAGAGAGCATCGTTTGCAGGCCGGAAAATGGGAACCCTGTCATCTTAGCTTTTAATCATTTTCATTTAAGATGCTCGGACGAACCTGTGCTCTTGCCTGCTGCAGTTGCTCATGAACAGCAAACGACAACTGCTGTATCCATCCACGATGGATCGGAGATGTGAATCACCGACAAGAAGGGCAAACTGTTTCAACAAAAGAAAAACAAAATCAATGTTTATTGTGTAAACACTGGCATTTACTCCTCAAAATTAATAAATGAGCAAAGACAGACACCTTCTTGTTTGACAACTCAGCTGGAATCAAAGACCTCTGCGTTAGTCTAGTCCAGGCTGACCTCTTCCACCGGTTCGCTGATCTGCAGGCAGCCTGGTCCATCACTGGTTTGCCACGCTTGGACTGGCGAGGCATCTCTGTAACCTGCTTGGACTTCAGCTACCTGTTTCCGTTGAGTTGGGAAAAAAAAAAGTCACACACAACAAGTGTTACTAGGACAGCAACAAACAGCTACCCAAAACAATATAGAACAATCAAAGAGAGAGAGTGTGAGTGAGTGATTGAACGAGCGAACGAACGAGCGAACGAACGAGCGAACGAGCGAGCGAGCGAGTGAGTGTGTATGTGTGTGTGATACTTCTTCTTCTTGCGTATGTCATCAGATCCTCAGCTCCGTTGCAGCAAGCCAATCCAGCGTTTCGTCATCCAGGTTCATACGGCCTTGGTCGCCATGTGGCGGGCGGTGTTTCGGGCAGCTGGTCATGATGTGTTCCACAGTCTGTAGGGGCTCTCCACATTCACAGTGGGCACTGTCCGAGAGGCCCCACCGTCGCATTGCTTCACCGAAGCGTCCCCACGCCTGTCATCAGGCGGTTGAGGGTTGTCCACTGCTTACGGGGCAGGTGCTGGCCAGGGACATCTGTGGGATCCTCTATGTAGTTGTGTGATACTTCACCAGGAACTACTCTGCAGCGGTCTGCAGGTAGCGTAGTTCACAGGGGTTGAAGCTAGCAAGGGGTAAAAGGATATATACATTTATATACACAAAAGCAAACATGAAAGTACTGGGTTAAATATTGATTAAGTTTGATTCCTTTTTCAATGAATCAAATAATCGAGAAGTGTTTTTAATACATCAGCAATATCAATACTTTACTAATGGAACCAAATGTACCCCTAACAGGTCTGTAACTCTGAATGAGAGGGTAACAAACAAACCAACCAACACTTGTACGTATATCAGTGGTTCTCTAAACATGTCAAGATCCCCCTAATTACAAATGTACAATGTAGGCATTAGCCCTTTATCCAGAGTGACTTACAGCAAACGAGGTCAAAACATTCATAGAATGCAGAGAGACAGTGTAGTGTCTCAGTAAACTATAGGATCAAGTAAACTAATATGATAACAGAGTCTCGTCACAAAGCAGTGACTCCTTACCTCGGCAATCAGCGGTACTTGCAACTCACGAGTTACAACCACTGGTGTAGAGACACTCCTAACAGGTGCTGGAGTGGCTGCTACAGACTTGCGGGGTGGTGTCCTAGGACTGACCTGTGCATAAAAACAGAGAGCACCGTTTGCAGGCCGGAAAATGGGAACCCTGTCATCTTAGCTTTTAATCATTTTCATTTAAGATGCTCGGACGAACCTGTGCTCTTGCCTGCTGCAGTTGCTCATGAACAGCAAACGACAACTGCTGTATCCATCCACGATGGATCGGAGATGTGAATCACCGACAAGAAGGGCAAACTGTTTCAACAAAAGAAAAACAAAATCAATGTTTATTGTGTAAACACTGGCATTTACTCCTCAAAATTAATAAATGAGCAAAGACAGACACCTTCTTGTTTGACAACTCAGCTGGAATCAAAGACCTCTGCGTTAGTCTAGTCCAGGCTGACCTCTTCCACCGGTTCGCTGATCTGCATGCAGCCTGGTCCATCACTGGTTTGCCACGCTTGGACTGGCGAGGCATCTCTGTAACCTGCTTGGACTTCAGCTACCTGTTTCCGTTGAGTTGGGAAAAAAAAAGTCACACACAACAAGTGTTACTAGGACAGCAACAAACAGCTACCCAAAACAATATAGAACAATCAAAGAGAGAGAGTGTGAGTGAGTGATTGAACGAGCGAACGAACGAGCGAACGAACGAGCGAGCGAGTGAGTGTGTATGTGTGTGTGATACTTCTTCTTCTTGCGTATGTCATCAGATCCTCAGCTCCGTTGCAGCAAGCCAATCCAGCGTTTCGTCATCCAGGTTCATACGGCCTTGGTCGCCATGTGGCGGGCGGTGTTTTGGGGCAGCTGGTCATGATGTGTTCCACAGTCTGTAGGGGCTCTCCACATTCACAGTGGGCACTGTCCGAGAGGCCCCACCGTCGCATTGCTTCACCGAAGCGTCCCCACGCCTGTCATCAGGCGGTTGAGGGTTGTCCACTGCTTACGGGGCAGGTGCTGGCCAGGGACATCTGTGGGATCCTCTATGTAGTTGTGTGATACTTCACCAGGAACTACTCTGCAGCGGTCTGCAGGTAGCGTAGTTCACAGGGGTTGAAGCTAGCAAGGGGTAAAAGGATATATACATTTATATACACAAAAGCAAACATGAAAGTACTGGGTTAAATATTGATTAAGTTTGATTCCTTTTTCAATGAATCAAATAATCGAGAAGTGTTTTTAATACATCAGCAATATCAATACTTTACTAATGGAACCAAATGTACCCCTAACAGGTCTGTAACTCTGAATGAGAGGGTAACAAACAAACCAACCAACACTTGTACGTATATCAGTGGTTCTCTAAACATGTCAAGATCCCCCTAATTACAAATGTACAATGTAGGCATTAGCCCTTTATCCAGAGTGACTTACAGCAAACGAGGTCAAAACATTCATAGAATGCAGAGAGACAGTGTAGTGTCTCAGTAAACTATAGGATCAAGTAAACTAATATGATAACAGAGTCTCGTCACAAAGCAGTGACTCCTTACCTCGGCAATCAGCGGTACTTGCAACTCACGAGTTACAACCACTGGTGTAGAGACACTCCTAACAGGTGCTGGAGTGGCTGCTACAGACTTGCGGGGTGGTGTCCTAGGACTGACCTGTGCATAAAAACAGAGAGCACCGTTTGCAGGCCGGAAAATGGGAACCCTGTCATCTTAGCTTTTAATCATTTTCATTTAAGATGCTCGGACGAACCTGTGCTCTTGCCTGCTGCAGTTGCTCATGAACAGCAAACGACAACTGCTGTATCCATCCACGATGGATTGGAGATGTGAATCACCGACAAGAAGGGCAAACTGTTTCAACAAAAGAAAAACAAAATCAATGTTTATTGTGTAAACACTGGCATTTACTCCTCAAAATTAATAAATGAGCAAAGACAGACACCTTCTTGTTTGACAACTCAGCTGGAATCAAAGACCTCTGCGTTAGTCTAGTCCAGGCTGACCTCTTCCACCGGTTCGCTGATCTGCAGGCAGCCTGGTCCATCACTGGTTTGCCACGCTTGGACTGGCGAGGCATCTCTGTAACCTGCTTGGACTTCAGCTACCTGTTTCCGTTGAGTTGGGAAAAAAAAAAGTCACACACAACAAGTGTTACTAGGACAGCAACAAACAGCTACCCAAAACAATATAGAACAATCAAAGAGAGAGAGTGTGAGTGAGTGATTGAACGAGCGAACGAACGAGCGAACGAACGAGCGAACGAACGAGCGATCGAGCGAGCGAGCGAGTGAGTGTGTATGTGTGTGTGATACTTCTTCTTCTTGCGTATGTCATCAGATCCTCAGCTCCGTTGCAGCAAGCCAATCCAGCGTTTCGTCATCCAGGTTCATACGGCCTTGGTCGCCATGTGGCGGGCGGTGTTTCGGGCAGCTGGTCATGATGTGTTCCACAGTCTGTAGGGGCTCTCCACATTCACAGTGGGCACTGTCCGAGAGGCCCCACCGTCGCATTGCTTCACCGAAGCGTCCCCACGCCTGTCATCAGGCGGTTGAGGGTTGTCCACTGCTTACGGGGCAGGTGCTGGCCAGGGACATCTGTGGGATCCTCTATGTAGTTGTGTGATACTTCACCAGGAACTACTCTGCAGCGGTCTGCAGGTAGCGTAGTTCACAGGGGTTGAAGCTAGCAAGGGGTAAAAGGATATATACATTTATATACACAAAAGCAAACATGAAAGTACTGGGTTAAATATTGATTAAGTTTGATTCCTTTTTCAATGAATCAAATAATCGAGAAGTGTTTTTAATACATCAGCAATATCAATACTTTACTAATGGAACCAAATGTACCCCTAACAGGTCTGTAACTCTGAATGAGAGGGTAACAAACAAACCAACCAACACTTGTACGTATATCAGTGGTTCTCTAAACATGTCAAGATCCCCCTAATTACAAATGTACAATGTAGGCATTAGCCCTTTATCCAGAGTGACTTACAGCAAACGAGGTCAAAACATTCATAGAATGCAGAGAGACAGTGTAGTGTCTCAGTAAACTATAGGATCAAGTAAACTAATATGATAACAGAGTCTCGTCACAAAGCAGTGACTCCTTACCTCGGCAATCAGCGGTACTTGCAACTCACGAGTTACAACCACTGGTGTAGAGACACTCCTAACAGGTGCTGGAGTGGCTGCTACAGACTTGCGGGGTGGTGTCCTAGGACTGACCTGTGCATAAAAACAGAGAGCACCGTTTGCAGGCCGGAAAATGGGAACCCTGTCATCTTAGCTTTTAATCATTTTCATTTAAGATGCTCGGACGAACCTGTGCTCTTGCCTGCTGCAGTTGCTCATGAACAGCAAACGACAACTGCTGTATCCATCCACGATGGATCGGAGATGTGAATCACCGACAAGAAGGGCAAACTGTTTCAACAAAAGAAAAACAAAATCAATGTTTATTGTGTAAACACTGGCATTTACTCCTCAAAATTAATAAATGAGCAAAGACAGACACCTTCTTGTTTGACAACTCAGCTGGAATCAAAGACCTCTGCGTTAGTCTAGTCCAGGCTGACCTCTTCCACCGGTTCGCTGATCTGCAGGCAGCCTGGTCCATCACTGGTTTGCCACGCTTGGACTGGCGAGGCATCTCTGTAACCTGCTTGGACTTCAGCTACCTGTTTCCGTTGAGTTGGGAAAAAAAAAAGTCACACACAACAAGTGTTACTAGGACAGCAACAAACAGCTACCCAAAACAATATAGAACAATCAAAGAGAGAGAGTGTGAGTGAGTGATTGAACGAGCGAACGAACGAGCGAACGAACGAGCGATCGAGCGAGCGAGCGAGCGAGCGAGCGAGCGAGCGAGCGAGCGTGTATGTGTGTGTGATACTTCTTCTTCTTGCGTATGTCATCAGATCCTCAGCTCCGTTGCAGCAAGCCAATCCAGCGTTTCGTCATCCAGGTTCATACGGCCTTGGTCGCCATGTGGCGGGCGGTGTTTCGGGCAGCTGGTCATGATGTGTTCCACAGTCTGTAGGGGCTCTCCACATTCACAGTGGGCACTGTCCTAGAGGCCCCACCGTCGCATTGCTTCACCGAAGCGTCCCCACGCCTGTCATCAGGCGGTTGAGGGTTGTCCACTGCTTACGGGGCAGGTGCTGGCCAGGGACATCTGTGGGATCCTCTATGTAGTTGTGTGATACTTCACCAGGAACTACTCTGCAGCGGTCTGCAGGTAGCGTAGTTCACAGGGGTTGAAGCTAGCAAGGGGTAAAAGGATATATACATTTATATACACAAAAGCAAACATGAAAGTACTGGGTTAAATATTGATTAAGTTTGATTCCTTTTTCAATGAATCAAATAATCGAGAAGTGTTTTTAATACATCAGCAATATCAATACTTTACTAATGGAACCAAATGTACCCCTAACAGGTCTGTAACTCTGAATGAGAGGGTAACAAACAAACCAACCAACACTTGTACGTATATCAGTGGTTCTCTAAACATGTCAAGATCCCCCTAATTACAAATGTACAATGTAGGCATTAGCCCTTTATCCAGAGTGACTTACAGCAAACGAGGTCAAAACATTCATAGAATGCAGAGAGACAGTGTAGTGTCTCAGTAAACTATAGGATCAAGTAAACTAATATGATAACAGAGTCTCGTCACAAAGCAGTGACTCCTTACCTCGGCAATCAGCGGTACTTGCAACTCACGAGTTACAACCACTGGTGTAGAGACACTCCTAACAGGTGCTGGAGTGGCTGCTACAGACTTGCGGGGTGGTGTCCTAGGACTGACCTGTGCATAAAAACAGAGAGCACCGTTTGCAGGCCGGAAAATGGGAACCCTGTCATCTTAGCTTTTAATCATTTTCATTTAAGATGCTCGGACGAACCTGTGCTCTTGCCTGCTGCAGTTGCTCATGAACAGCAAACGACAACTGCTGTATCCATCCACGATGGATCGGAGATGTGAATCACCGACAAGAAGGGCAAACTGTTTCAACAAAAGAAAAACAAAATCAATGTTTATTGTGTAAACACTGGCATTTACTCCTCAAAATTAATAAATGAGCAAAGACAGACACCTTCTTGTTTGACAACTCAGCTGGAATCAAAGACCTCTGCGTTAGTCTAGTCCAGGCTGACCTCTTCCACCGGTTCGCTGATCTGCAGGCAGCCTGGTCCATCACTGGTTTGCCACGCTTGGACTGGCGAGGCATCTCTGTAACCTGCTTGGACTTCAGCTACCTGTTTCCGTTGAGTTGGGAAAAAAAAAAGTCACACACAACAAGTGTTACTAGGACAGCAACAAACAGCTACCCAAAACAATATAGAACAATCAAAGAGAGAGAGTGTGAGTGAGTGATTGAACGAGCGAACGAACGAGCGAACGAACGAGCGATCGAGCGAGCGAGCGAGCGAGCGAGCGAGCGAGCGAGCGAGTGAGTGTGTATGTGTGTGTGATACTTCTTCTTCTTGCGTATGTCATCAGATCCTCAGCTCCGTTGCAGCAAGCCAATCCAGCGTTTCGTCATCCAGGTTCATACGGCCTTGGTCGCCATGTGGCGGGCGGTGTTTCGGGCAGCTGGTCATGATGTGTTCCACAGTCTGTAGGGGCTCTCCACATTCACAGTGGGCACTGTCCGAGAGGCCCCACCGTCGCATTGCTTCACCGAAGCGTCCCCACGCCTGTCATCAGGCGGTTGAGGGTTGTCCACTGCTTACGGGGCAGGTGCTGGCCAGGGACATCTGTGGGATCCTCTATGTAGTTGTGTGATACTTCACCAGGAACTACTCTGCAGCGGTCTGCAGGTAGCGTAGTTCACAGGGGTTATACACAAAAGCAAACATGAAAGTACTGGGTTAAATATTGATTAAGTTTGATTCCTTTTTCAATGAATCAAATAATCGAGAAGTGTTTTTAATACATCAGCAATATCAATACTTTACTAATGGAACCAAATGTACCCCTAACAGGTCTGTAACTCTGAATGAGAGGGTAACAAACAAACCAACCAACACTTGTACGTATATCAGTGGTTCTCTAAACATGTCAAGATCCCCCTAATTACAAATGTACAATGTAGGCATTAGCCCTTTATCCAGAGTGACTTACAGCAAACGAGGTCAAAACATTCATAGAATGCAGAGAGACAGTGTAGTGTCTCAGTAAACTATAGGATCAAGTAAACTAATATGATAACAGAGTCTCGTCACAAAGCAGTGACTCCTTACCTCGGCAATCAGCGGTACTTGCAACTCACGAGTTACAACCACTGGTGTAGAGACACTCCTAACAGGTGCTGGAGTGGCTGCTACAGACTTGCGGGGTGGTGTCCTAGGACTGACCTGTGCATAAAAACAGAGAGCACCGTTTGCAGGCCGGAAAATGGGAACCCTGTCATCTTAGCTTTTAATCATTTTCATTTAAGATGCTCGGACGAACCTGTGCTCTTGCCTGCTGCAGTTGCTCATGAACAGCAAACGACAACTGCTGTATCCATCCACGATGGATCGGAGATGTGAATCACCGACAAGAAGGGCAAACTGTTTCAACAAAAGAAAAACAAAATCAATGTTTATTGTGTAAACACTGGCATTTACTCCTCAAAATTAATAAATGAGCAAAGACAGACACCTTCTTGTTTGACAACTCAGCTGGAATCAAAGACCTCTGCGTTAGTCTAGTCCAGGCTGACCTCTTCCACCGGTTCGCTGATCTGCAGGCAGCCTGGTCCATCACTGGTTTGCCACGCTTGGACTGGCGAGGCATCTCTGTAACCTGCTTGGACTTCAGCTACCTGTTTCCGTTGAGTTGGGAAAAAAAAAAGTCACACACAACAAGTGTTACTAGGACAGCAACAAACAGCTACCCAAAACAATATAGAACAATCAAAGAGAGAGAGTGTGAGTGAGTGATTGAACGAGCGAACGAACGAGCGAACGAACGAACGAGCGAGCGAGCGAGCGAGCGAACGAAAGAGCGAACGAGCGAGCGAGCGAGCGAGCGAGCGAGCGAGTGAGTGTGTATGTGTGTGTGATACTTCTTCTTCTTGCGTATGTCATCAGATCCTCAGCTCCGTTGCAGCAAGCCAATCCAGCGTTTCGTCATCCAGGTTCATACGGCCTTGGTCGCCATGTGGCGGGCGGTGTTTCGGGCAGCTGGTCATGATTTGTTCCACAGTCGGTAGGGGCTCTCCACATTCACAGTGGGCACTGTCCGAGAGGCCCCACCGTCGCATTGCTTCACCGAAGCGTCCCCACGCCTGTCATCAGGCGGTTGAGGGTTGTCCACTGCTTACGGGGCAGGTGCTGGCCAGGGACATCTGTGGGATCCTCTATGTAGTTGTGTGATACTTCACCAGGAACTACTCTGCAGCGGTCTGCAGGTAGCGTAGTTAACAGGGGTTGAAGCTAGCAAGGGGTAAAAGGATATATACATTTATATACACAAAAGCAAACATGAAAGTACTGGGTTAAATATTGATTAAGTTTGATTCCTTTTTCAATGAATCAAATAATCGAGAAGTGTTTTTAATACATCAGCAATATCAATACTTTACTAATGGAACCAAATGTACCCCTAACAGGTCTGTAACTCTGAATGAGAGGGTAACAAACAAACCAACCAACACTTGTACGTATATCAGTGGTTCTCTAAACATGTCAAGATCCCCCTAATTACAAATGTACAATGTAGGCATTAGCCCTTTATCCAGAGTGACTTACAGCAAACGAGGTCAAAACATTCATAGAATGCAGAGAGACAGTGTAGTGTCTCAGTAAACTATAGGATCAAGTAAACTAATATGATAACAGAGTCTCGTCACAAAGCAGTGACTCCTTACCTCGGCAATCAGCGGTACTTGCAACTCACGAGTTACAACCACTGGTGTAGAGACACTCCTAACAGGTGCTGGAGTGGCTGCTACAGACTTGCGGGGTGGTGTCCTAGGACTGACCTGTGCATAAAAACAGAGAGCACCGTTTGCAGGCCGGAAAATGGGAACCCTGTCATCTTAGCTTTTAATCATTTTCATTTAAGATGCTCGGACGAACCTGTGCTCTTGCCTGCTGCAGTTGCTCATGAACAGCAAACGACAACTGCTGTATCCATCCACGATGGATCGGAGATTCGAATCACCGACAAGAAGGGCAAACTGTTTCAACAAAAGAAAAACAAAATCAATGTTTATTGTGTAAACACTGGCATTTACTCCTCAAAATTAATAAATGAGCAAAGACAGACACCTTCTTGTTTGACAACTCAGCTGGAATCAAAGACCTCTGCGTTAGTCTAGTCCAGGCTGACCTCTTCCACCGGTTCGCTGATCTGCAGGCAGCCTGGTCCATCACTGGTTTGCCACGCTTGGACTGGCGAGGCATCTCTGTAACCTGCTTGGACTTCAGCTACCTGTTTCCGTTGAGTTGGGAAAAAAAAAAGTCACACACAACAAGTGTTACTAGGACAGCAACAAACAGCTACCCAAAACAATACAGAACAATCAAAGAGAGAGAGTGTGAGTGAGTGATTGAACGAGCGAACGAACGAGCGAACGAACGAGCGATCGAGCGAGCGAGCGAGCGAGCGAGCGAGTGAGTGTGTATGTGTGTGTGATACTTCTTCTTCTTGCGTATGTCATCAGATCCTCAGCTCCGTTGCAGCAAGCCAATCCAGCGTTTCGTCATCCAGGTTCATACGGCCTTGGTCGCCATGTGGCGGGCGGTGTTTCGGGCAGCTGGTCATGATGTGTTCCACAGTCTGTAGGGGCTCTCCACATTCACAGTGGGCACTGTCCGAGAGGCCCCACCGTCGCATTGCTTCACCGAAGCGTCCCCACGCCTGTCATCAGGCGGTTGAGGGTTGTCCACTGCTTACGGGGCAGGTGCTGGCCAGGGACATCTGTGGGATCCTCTATGTAGTTGTGTGATACTTCACCAGGAACTACTCTGCAGCGGTCTGCAGGTAGCGTAGTTCACAGGGGTTGAAGCTAGCAAGGGGTAAAAGGATATATACATTTATATACACAAAAGCAAACATGAAAGTACTGGGTTAAATATTGATTAAGTTTGATTCCTTTTTCAATGAATCAAATAATCGAGAAGTGTTTTTAATACATCAGCAATATCAATACTTTACTAATGGAACCAAATGTACCCCTAACAGGTCTGTAACTCTGAATGAGAGGGTAACAAACAAACCAACCAACACTTGTACGTATATCAGTGGTTCTCTAAACATGTCAAGATCCCCCTAATTACAAATGTACAATGTAGGCATTAGCCCTTTATCCAGAGTGACTTACAGCAAACGAGGTCAAAACATTCATAGAATGCAGAGAGACAGTGTAGTGTCTCAGTAAACTATAGGATCAAGTAAACTAATATGATAACAGAGTCTCGTCACAAAGCAGTGACTCCTTACCTCGGCAATCAGCGGTACTTGCAACTCACGAGTTACAACCACTGGTGTAGAGACACTCCTAACAGGTGCTGGAGTGGCTGCTACAGACTTGCGGGGTGGTGTCCTAGGACTGACCTGTGCATAAAAACAGAGAGCACCGTTTGCAGGCCGGAAAATGGGAACCCTGTCATCTTAGCTTTTAATCATTTTCATTTAAGATGCTCGGACGAACCTGTGCTCTTGCCTGCTGCAGTTGCTCATGAACAGCAAACGACAACTGCTGTATCCATCCACGATGGATCGGAGATGTGAATCACCGACAAGAAGGGCAAACTGTTTCAACAAAAGAAAAACAAAATCAATGTTTATTGTGTAAACACTGGCATTTACTCCTCAAAATTAATAAATGAGCAAAGACAGACACCTTCTTGTTTGACAACTCAGCTGGAATCAAAGACCTCTGCGTTAGTCTAGTCCAGGCTGACCTCTTCCACCGGTTCGCTGATCTGCAGGCAGCCTGGTCCATCACTGGTTTGCCACGCTTGGACTGGCGAGGCATCTCTGTAACCTGCTTGGACTTCAGCTACCTGTTTCCGTTGAGTTGGGAAAAAAAAAGTCACACACAACAAGTGTTACTAGGACAGCAACAAACAGCTACCCAAAACAATATAGAACAATCAAAGAGAGAGAGTGTGAGTGAGTGATTGAACGAGCGAACGAACGAGCGAACGAACGAGCGATCGAACGAGCGAGCGAGCCAGCGAGCGAGCGAGCGAGTGAGTGTGTATGTGTGTGTGATACTTCTTCTTCTTGCGTATGTCATCAGATCCTCAGCTCCGTTGCAGCAAGCCAATCCAGCGTTTCGTCATCCAGGTTCATACGGCCTTGGTCGCCATGTGGCGGGCGGTGTTTCGGGCAGCTGGTCATGATGTGTTCCACAGTCTGTAGGGGCTCTCCACATTCACAGTGGGCACTGTCCGAGAGGCCCCACCGTCGCATTGCTTCACCGAAGCGTCCCCACGCCTGTCATCAGGCGGTTGAGGGTTGTCCACTGCTTACGGGGCAGGTGCTGGCCAGGGACATCTGTGGGATCCTCTATGTAGTTGTGTGATACTTCACCAGGAACTACTCTGCAGCGGTCTGCAGGTAGCGTAGTTCACAGGGGTTGAAGCTAGCAAGGGGTAAAAGGATATATACATTTATATACACAAAAGCAAACATGAAAGTACTGGGTTAAATATTGATTAAGTTTGATTCCTTTTTCAATGAATCAAATAATCGAGAAGTGTTTTTAATACATCAGCAATATCAATACTTTACTAATGGAACCAAATGTACCCCTAACAGGTCTGTAACTCTGAATGAGAGGGTAACAAACAAACCAACCAACACTTGTACGTATATCAGTGGTTCTCTAAACATGTCAAGATCCCCCTAATTACAAATGTACAATGTAGGCATTAGCCCTTTATCCAGAGTGACTTACAGCAAACGAGGTCAAAACATTCATAGAATGCAGAGAGACAGTGTAGTGTCTCAGTAAACTATAGGATCAAGTAAACTAATATGATAACAGAGTCTCGTCACAAAGCAGTGACTCCTTACCTCGGCAATCAGCGGTACTTGCAACTCACGAGTTACAACCACTGGTGTAGAGACACTCCTAACAGGTGCTGGAGTGGCTGCTACAGACTTGCGGGGTGGTGTCCTAGGACTGACCTGTGCATAAAAACAGAGAGCACCGTTTGCAGGCCGGAAAATGGGAACCCTGTCATCTTAGCTTTTAATCATTTTCATTTAAGATGCTCGGACGAACCTGTGCTCTTGCCTGCTGCAGTTGCTCATGAACAGCAAACGACAACTGCTGTATCCATCCACGATGGATCGGAGATGTGAATCACCGACAAGAAGGGCAAACTGTTTCAACAAAAGAAAAACAAAATCAATGTTTATTGTGTAAACACTGGCATTTACTCCTCAAAATTAATAAATGAGCAAAGACAGACACCTTCTTGTTTGACAACTCAGCTGGAATCAAAGACCTCTGCGTTAGTCTAGTCCAGGCTGACCTCTTCCACCGGTTCGCTGATCTGCAGGCAGCCTGGTCCATCACTGGTTTGCCACGCTTGGACTGGCGAGGCATCTCTGTAACCTGCTTGGACTTCAGCTACCTGTTTCCGTTGAGTTGGGAAAAAAAAAAGTCACACACAACAAGTGTTACTAGGACAGCAACAAACAGCTACCCAAAACAATACAGAACAATCAAAGAGAGAGAGTGTGAGTGAGTGATTGAACGAGCGAACGAACGAGCGAACGAACGAGCGATCGAGCGAGCGAGCGAGCGAGCGAGCGAGCGAGCGAGTGAGTGTGTATGTGTGTGTGATACTTCTTCTTCTTGCGTATGTCATCAGATCCTCAGCTCCGTTGCAGCAAGCCAATCCAGCGTTTCGTCATCCAGGTTCATACGGCCTTGGTCGCCATGTGGCGGGCGGTGTTTCGGGCAGCTGGTCATGATGTGTTCCACAGTCTGTAGGGGCTCTCCACATTCACAGTGGGCACTGTCCGAGAGGCCCCACCGTCGCATTGCTTCACCGAAGCGTCCCCACGCCTGTCATCAGGCGGTTGAGGGTTGTCCACTGCTTACGGGGCAGGTGCTGGCCAGGGACATCTGTGGGATCCTCTATGTAGTTGTGTGATACTTCACCAGGAACTACTCTGCAGCGGTCTGCAGGTAGCGTAGTTCACAGGGGTTGAAGCTAGCAAGGGGTAAAAGGATATATACATTTATATACACAAAAGCAAACATGAAAGTACTGGGTTAAATATTGATTAAGTTTGATTCCTTTTTCAATGAATCAAATAATCGAGAAGTGTTTTTAATACATCAGCAATATCAATACTTTACTAATGGAACCAAATGTACCCCTAACAGGTCTGTAACTCTGAATGAGAGGGTAACAAACAAACCAACCAACACTTGTACGTATATCAGTGGTTCTCTAAACATGTCAAGATCCCCCTAATTACAAATGTACAATGTAGGCATTAGCCCTTTATCCAGAGTGACTTACAGCAAACGAGGTCAAAACATTCATAGAATGCAGAGAGACAGTGTAGTGTCTCAGTAAACTATAGGATCAAGTAAACTAATATGATAACAGAGTCTCGTCACAAAGCAGTGACTCCTTACCTCGGCAATCAGCGGTACTTGCAACTCACGAGTTACAACCACTGGTGTAGAGACACTCCTAACAGGTGCTGGAGTGGCTGCTACAGACTTGCGGGGTGGTGTCCTAGGACTGACCTGTGCATAAAAACAGAGAGCACCGTTTGCAGGCCGGAAAATGGGAACCCTGTCATCTTAGCTTTTAATCATTTTCATTTAAGATGCTCGGACGAACCTGTGCTCTTGCCTGCTGCAGTTGCTCATGAACAGCAAACGACAACTGCTGTATCCATCCACGATGGATCGGAGATGTGAATCACCGACAAGAAGGGCAAACTGTTTCAACAAAAGAAAAACAAAATCAATGTTTATTGTGTAAACACTGGCATTTACTCCTCAAAATTAATAAATGAGCAAAGACAGACACCTTCTTGTTTGACAACTCAGCTGGAATCAAAGACCTCTGCGTTAGTCTAGTCCAGGCTGACCTCTTCCACCGGTTCGCTGATCTGCAGGCAGCCTGGTCCATCACTGGTTTGCCACGCTTGGACTGGCGAGGCATCTCTGTAACCTGCTTGGACTTCAGCTACCTGTTTCCGTTGAGTTGGGAAAAAAAAAAGTCACACACAACAAGTGTTACTAGGACAGCAACAAACAGCTACCCAAAACAATATAGAACAATCAAAGAGAGAGAGTGTGAGTGAGTGATTGAACGAGCGAACGAACGAGCGATCGAGCGAGCGAGCGAGCGAGTGAGTGTGTATGTGTGTGTGATACTTCTTCTTCTTGCGTATGTCATCAGATCCTCAGCTCCGTTGCAGCAAGCCAATCCAGCGTTTCGTCATCCAGGTTCATACGGCCTTGGTCGCCATGTGGCGGGCGGTGTTTCGGGCAGCTGGTCATGATGTGTTCCACAGTCTGTAGGGGCTCTCCACATTCACAGTGGGCACTGTCCGAGAGGCCCCACCGTCGCATTGCTTCACCGAAGCGTCCCCACGCCTGTCATCAGGCGGTTGAGGGTTGTCCACTGCTTACGGGGCAGGTGCTGGCCAGGGACATCTGTGGGATCCTCTATGTAGTTGTGTGATACTTCACCAGGAACTACTCTGCAGCGGTCTGCAGGTAGCGTAGTTCACAGGGGTTGAAGCTAGCAAGGGGTAAAAGGATATATACATTTATATACACAAAAGCAAACATGAAAGTACTGGGTTAAATATTGATTAAGTTTGATTCCTTTTTCAATGAATCAAATAATCGAGAAGTGTTTTTAATACATCAGCAATATCAATACTTTACTAATGGAACCAAATGTACCCCTAACAGGTCTGTAACTCTGAATGAGAGGGTAACAAACAAACCAACCAACACTTGTACGTATATCAGTGGTTCTCTAAACATGTCAAGATCCCCCTAATTACAAATGTACAATGTAGGCATTAGCCCTTTATCCAGAGTGACTTACAGCAAACGAGGTCAAAACATTCATAGAATGCAGAGAGACAGTGTAGTGTCTCAGTAAACTATAGGATCAAGTAAACTAATATGATAACAGAGTCTCGTCACAAAGCAGTGACTCCTTACCTCGGCAATCAGCGGTACTTGCAACTCACGAGTTACAACCACTGGTGTAGAGACACTCCTAACAGGTGCTGGAGTGGCTGCTACAGACTTGCGGGGTGGTGTCCTAGGACTGACCTGTGCATAAAAACAGAGAGCACCGTTTGCAGGCCGGAAAATGGGAACCCTGTCATCTTAGCTTTTAATCATTTTCATTTAAGATGCTCGGACGAACCTGTGCTCTTGCCTGCTGCAGTTGCTCATGAACAGCAAACGACAACTGCTGTATCCATCCACGATGGATCGGAGATGTGAATCACCGACAAGAAGGGCAAACTGTTTCAACAAAAGAAAAACAAAATCAATGTTTATTGTGTAAACACTGGCATTTACTCCTCAAAATTAATAAATGAGCAAAGACAGACACCTTCTTGTTTGACAACTCAGCTGGAATCAAAGACCTCTGCGTTAGTCTAGTCCAGGCTGACCTCTTCCACCGGTTCGCTGATCTGCAGGCAGCCTGGTCCATCACTGGTTTGCCACGCTTGGACTGGCGAGGCATCTCTGTAACCTGCTTGGACTTCAGCTACCTGTTTCCGTTGAGTTGGGAAAAAAAAGTCACACACAACAAGTGTTACTAGGACAGCAACAAACAGCTACCCAAAACAATATAGAACAATCAAAGAGAGAGAGTGTGAGTGAGTGATTGAACGAGCGAACGAACGAGCGAACGAACGAACGAGCGAGCGAGCGAGCGAACGAACGAGCGAACGAGCGAGCGAGCGAGCGAGTGAGTGTGTATGTGTGTGTGATACTTCTTCTTCTTGCGTATGTCATCAGATCCTCAGCTCCGTTGCAGCAAGCCAATCCAGCGTTTCGTCATCCAGGTTCATACGGCCTTGGTCGCCATGTGGCGGGCGGTGTTTCGGGCAGCTGGTCATGATGTGTTCCACAGTCTGTAGGGGCTCTCCACATTCACAGTGGGCACTGTCCGAGAGGCCCCACCGTCGCATTGCTTCACCGAAGCGTCCCCACGCCTGTCATCAGGCGGTTGAGGGTTGTCCACTGCTTACGGGGCAGGTGCTGGCCAGGGACATCTGTGGGATCCTCTATGTAGTTGTGTGATACTTCACCAGGAACTACTCTGCAGCGGTCTGCAGGTAGCGTAGTTCACAGGGGTTGAAGCTAGCAAGGGGTAAAAGGATATATACATTTATATACACAAAAGCAAACATGAAAGTACTGGGTTAAATATTGATTAAGTTTGATTCCTTTTTCAATGAATCAAATAATCGAGAAGTGTTTTTAATACATCAGCAATATCAATACTTTACTAATGGAACCAAATGTACCCCTAACAGGTCTGTAACTCTGAATGAGAGGGTAACAAACAAACCAACCAACACTTGTACGTATATCAGTGGTTCTCTAAACATGTCAAGATCCCCCTAATTACAAATGTACAATGTAGGCATTAGCCCTTTATCCAGAGTGACTTACAGCAAACGAGGTCAAAACATTCATAGAATGCAGAGAGACAGTGTAGTGTCTCAGTAAACTATAGGATCAAGTAAACTAATATGATAACAGAGTCTCGTCACAAAGCAGTGACTCCTTACCTCGGCAATCAGCGGTACTTGCAACTCACGAGTTACAACCACTGGTGTAGAGACACTCCTAACAGGTGCTGGAGTGGCTGCTACAGACTTGCGGGGTGGTGTCCTAGGACTGACCTGTGCATAAAAACAGAGAGCACCGTTTGCAGGCCGGAAAATGGGAACCCTGTCATCTTAGCTTTTAATCATTTTCATTTAAGATGCTCGGACGAACCTGTGCTCTTGCCTGCTGCAGTTGCTCATGAACAGCAAACGACAACTGCTGTATCCATCCACGATGGATCGGAGATGTGAATCACCGACAAGAAGGGCAAACTGTTTCAACAAAAGAAAAACAAAATCAATGTTTATTGTGTAAACACTGGCATTTACTCCTCAAAATTAATAAATGAGCAAAGACAGACACCTTCTTGTTTGACAACTCAGCTGGAATCAAAGACCTCTGCGTTAGTCTAGTCCAGGCTGACCTCTTCCACCGGTTCGCTGATCTGCAGGCAGCCTGGTCCATCACTGGTTTGCCACGCTTGGACTGGCGAGGCATCTCTGTAACCTGCTTGGACTTCAGCTACCTGTTTCCGTTGAGTTGGGAAAAAAAAAGTCACACACAACAAGTGTTACTAGGACAGCAACAAACAGCTACCCAAAACAATATAGAACAATCAAAGAGAGAGAGTGTGAGTGAGTGATTGAACGAGCGAACGAACGAGCGAACGAACGAGCGATCGAACGAGCGAGCGAGCCAGCGAGCGAGCGAGCGAGTGAGTGTGTATGTGTGTGTGATACTTCTTCTTCTTGCGTATGTCATCAGATCCTCAGCTCCGTTGCAGCAAGCCAATCCAGCGTTTCGTCATCCAGGTTCATACGGCCTTGGTCGCCATGTGGCGGGCGGTGTTTCGGGCAGCTGGTCATGATGTGTTCCACAGTCTGTAGGGGCTCTCCACATTCACAGTGGGCACTGTCCGAGAGGCCCCACCGTCGCATTGCTTCACCGAAGCGTCCCCACGCCTGTCATCAGGCGGTTGAGGGTTGTCCACTGCTTACGGGGCAGGTGCTGGCCAGGGACATCTGTGGGATCCTCTATGTAGTTGTGTGATACTTCACCAGGAACTACTCTGCAGCGGTCTGCAGGTAGCGTAGTTCACAGGGGTTGAAGCTAGCAAGGGGTAAAAGGATATATACATTTATATACACAAAAGCAAACATGAAAGTACTGGGTTAAATATTGATTAAGTTTGATTCCTTTTTCAATGAATCAAATAATCGAGAAGTGTTTTTAATACATCAGCAATATCAATACTTTACTAATGGAACCAAATGTACCCCTAACAGGTCTGTAACTCTGAATGAGAGGGTAACAAACAAACCAACCAACACTTGTACGTATATCAGTGGTTCTCTAAACATGTCAAGATCCCCCTAATTACAAATGTACAATGTAGGCATTAGCCCTTTATCCAGAGTGACTTACAGCAAACGAGGTCAAAACATTCATAGAATGCAGAGAGACAGTGTAGTGTCTCAGTAAACTATAGGATCAAGTAAACTAATATGATAACAGAGTCTCGTCACAAAGCAGTGACTCCTTACCTCGGCAATCAGCGGTACTTGCAACTCACGAGTTACAACCACTGGTGTAGAGACACTCCTAACAGGTGCTGGAGTGGCTGCTACAGACTTGCGGGGTGGTGTCCTAGGACTGACCTGTGCATAAAAACAGAGAGCACCGTTTGCAGGCCGGAAAATGGGAACCCTGTCATCTTAGCTTTTAATCATTTTCATTTAAGATGCTCGGACGAACCTGTGCTCTTGCCTGCTGCAGTTGCTCATGAACAGCAAACGACAACTGCTGTATCCATCCACGATGGATCGGAGATGTGAATCACCGACAAGAAGGGCAAACTGTTTCAACAAAAGAAAAACAAAATCAATGTTTATTGTGTAAACACTGGCATTTACTCCTCAAAATTAATAAATGAGCAAAGACAGACACCTTCTTGTTTGACAACTCAGCTGGAATCAAAGACCTCTGCGTTAGTCTAGTCCAGGCTGACCTCTTCCACCGGTTCGCTGATCTGCAGGCAGCCTGGTCCATCACTGGTTTGCCACGCTTGGACTGGCGAGGCATCTCTGTAACCTGCTTGGACTTCAGCTACCTGTTTCCGTTGAGTTGGGAAAAAAAAAAGTCACACACAACAAGTGTTACTAGGACAGCAACAAACAGCTACCCAAAACAATATAGAACAATCAAAGAGAGAGAGTGTGAGTGAGTGATTGAACGAGCGAACGAACGAGCGATCGAGCGAGCGAGCGAGCGAGCGAGCGAGCGAGTGAGTGTGTATGTGTGTGTGATACTTCCTCTTCTTGCGTATGTCATCAGATCCTCAGCTCCGTTGCAGCAAGCCAATCCAGCGTTTCGTCATCCAGGTTCATACGGCCTTGGTCGCCATGTGGCGGGCGGTGTTTCGGGCAGCTGGTCATGATGTGTTCCACAGTCTGTAGGGGCTCTCCACATTCACAGTGGGCACTGTCCGAGAGGCCCCACCGTCGCATTGCTTCACCGAAGCGTCCCCACGCCTGTCATCAGGCGGTTGAGGGTTGTCCACTGCTTACGGGGCAGGTGCTGGCCAGGGACATCTGTGGGATCCTCTATGTAGTTGTGTGATACTTCACCAGGAACTACTCTGCAGCGGTCTGCAGGTAGCGTAGTTCACAGGGGTTGAAGCTAGCAAGGGGTAAAAGGATATATACATTTATATACACAAAAGCAAACATGAAAGTACTGGGTTAAATATTGATTAAGTTTGATTCCTTTTTCAATGAATCAAATAATCGAGAAGTGTTTTTAATACATCAGCAATATCAATACTTTACTAATGGAACCAAATGTACCCCTAACAGGTCTGTAACTCTGAATGAGAGGGTAACAAACAAACCAACCAACACTTGTACGTATATCAGTGGTTCTCTAAACATGTCAAGATCCCCCTAATTACAAATGTACAATGTAGGCATTAGCCCTTTATCCAGAGTGACTTACAGCAAACGAGGTCAAAACATTCATAGAATGCAGAGAGACAGTGTAGTGTCTCAGTAAACTATAGGATCAAGTAAACTAATATGATAACAGAGTCTCGTCACAAAGCAGTGACTCCTTACCTCGGCAATCAGCGGTACTTGCAACTCACGAGTTACAACCACTGGTGTAGAGACACTCCTAACAGGTGCTGGAGTGGCTGCTACAGACTTGCGGGGTGGTGTCCTAGGACTGACCTGTGCATAAAAACAGAGAGCACCGTTTGCAGGCCGGAAAATGGGAACCCTGTCATCTTAGCTTTTAATCATTTTCATTTAAGATGCTCGGACGAACCTGTGCTCTTGCCTGCTGCAGTTGCTCATGAACAGCAAACGACAACTGCTGTATCCATCCACGATGGATCGGAGATGTGAATCACCGACAAGAAGGGCAAACTGTTTCAACAAAAGAAAAACAAAATCAATGTTTATTGTGTAAACACTGGCATTTACTCCTCAAAATTAATAAATGAGCAAAGACAGACACCTTCTTGTTTGACAACTCAGCTGGAATCAAAGACCTCTGCGTTAGTCTAGTCCAGGCTGACCTCTTCCACCGGTTCGCTGATCTGCAGGCAGCCTGGTCCATCACTGGTTTGCCACGCTTGGACTGGCGAGGCATCTCTGTAACCTGCTTGGACTTCAGCTACCTGTTTCCGTTGAGTTGGGAAAAAAAAAGTCACACACAACAAGTGTTACTAGGACAGCAACAAACAGCTACCCAAAACAATATAGAACAATCAAAGAGAGAGAGTGTGAGTGAGTGATTGAACGAGCGAACGAACGAGCGAACGAACGAGCGATCGAACGAGCGAGCGAGCCAGCGAGCGAGCGAGCGAGTGAGTGTGTATGTGTGTGTGATACTTCTTCTTCTTGCGTATGTCATCAGATCCTCAGCTCCGTTGCAGCAAGCCAATCCAGCGTTTCGTCATCCAGGTTCATACGGCCTTGGTCGCCATGTGGCGGGCGGTGTTTCGGGCAGCTGGTCATGATGTGTTCCACAGTCTGTAGGGGCTCTCCACATTCACAGTGGGCACTGTCCGAGAGGCCCCACCGTCGCATTGCTTCACCGAAGCGTCCCCACGCCTGTCATCAGGCGGTTGAGGGTTGTCCACTGCTTACGGGGCAGGTGCTGGCCAGGGACATCTGTGGGATCCTCTATGTAGTTGTGTGATACTTCACCAGGAACTACTCTGCAGCGGTCTGCAGGTAGCGTAGTTCACAGGGGTTGAAGCTAGCAAGGGGTAAAAGGATATATACATTTATATACACAAAAGCAAACATGAAAGTACTGGGTTAAATATTGATTAAGTTTGATTCCTTTTTCAATGAATCAAATAATCGAGAAGTGTTTTTAATACATCAGCAATATCAATACTTTACTAATGGAACCAAATGTACCCCTAACAGGTCTGTAACTCTGAATGAGAGGGTAACAAACAAACCAACCAACACTTGTACGTATATCAGTGGTTCTCTAAACATGTCAAGATCCCCCTAATTACAAATGTACAATGTAGGCATTAGCCCTTTATCCAGAGTGACTTACAGCAAACGAGGTCAAAACATTCATAGAATGCAGAGAGACAGTGTAGTGTCTCAGTAAACTATAGGATCAAGTAAACTAATATGATAACAGAGTCTCGTCACAAAGCAGTGACTCCTTACCTCGGCAATCAGCGGTACTTGCAACTCACGAGTTACAACCACTGGTGTAGAGACACTCCTAACAGGTGCTGGAGTGGCTGCTACAGACTTGCGGGGTGGTGTCCTAGGACTGACCTGTGCATAAAAACAGAGAGCACCGTTTGCAGGCCGGAAAATGGGAACCCTGTCATCTTAGCTTTTAATCATTTTCATTTAAGATGCTCGGACGAACCTGTGCTCTTGCCTGCTGCAGTTGCTCATGAACAGCAAACGACAACTGCTGTATCCATCCACGATGGATCGGAGATGTGAATCACCGACAAGAAGGGCAAACTGTTTCAACAAAAGAAAAACAAAATCAATGTTTATTGTGTAAACACTGGCATTTACTCCTCAAAATTAATAAATGAGCAAAGACAGACACCTTCTTGTTTGACAACTCAGCTGGAATCAAAGACCTCTGCGTTAGTCTAGTCCAGGCTGACCTCTTCCACCGGTTCGCTGATCTGCAGGCAGCCTGGTCCATCACTGGTTTGCCACGCTTGGACTGGCGAGGCATCTCTGTAACCTGCTTGGACTTCAGCTACCTGTTTCCGTTGAGTTGGGAAAAAAAAAGTCACACACAACAAGTGTTACTAGGACAGCAACAAACAGCTACCCAAAACAATATAGAACAATCAAAGAGAGAGAGTGTGAGTGAGTGATTGAACGAGCGAACGAACGAGCGAACGAACGAGCGATCGAACGAGCGAGCGAGCCAGCGAGCGAGCGAGCGAGTGAGTGTGTATGTGTGTGTGATACTTCTTCTTCTTGCGTATGTCATCAGATCCTCAGCTCCGTTGCAGCAAGCCAATCCAGCGTTTCGTCATCCAGGTTCATACGGCCTTGGTCGCCATGTGGCGGGCGGTGTTTCGGGCAGCTGGTCATGATGTGTTCCACAGTCTGTAGGGGCTCTCCACATTCACAGTGGGCACTGTCCGAGAGGCCCCACCGTCGCATTGCTTCACCGAAGCGTCCCCACGCCTGTCATCAGGCGGTTGAGGGTTGTCCACTGCTTACGGGGCAGGTGCTGGCCAGGGACATCTGTGGGATCCTCTATGTAGTTGTGTGATACTTCACCAGGAACTACTCTGCAGCGGTCTGCAGGTAGCGTAGTTCACAGGGGTTGAAGCTAGCAAGGGGTAAAAGGATATATACATTTATATACACAAAAGCAAACATGAAAGTACTGGGTTAAATATTGATTAAGTTTGATTCCTTTTTCAATGAATCAAATAATCGAGAAGTGTTTTTAATACATCAGCAATATCAATACTTTACTAATGGAACCAAATGTACCCCTAACAGGTCTGTAACTCTGAATGAGAGGGTAACAAACAAACCAACCAACACTTGTACGTATATCAGTGGTTCTCTAAACATGTCAAGATCCCCCTAATTACAAATGTACAATGTAGGCATTAGCCCTTTATCCAGAGTGACTTACAGCAAACGAGGTCAAAACATTCATAGAATGCAGAGAGACAGTGTAGTGTCTCAGTAAACTATAGGATCAAGTAAACTAATATGATAACAGAGTCTCGTCACAAAGCAGTGACTCCTTACCTCGGCAATCAGCGGTACTTGCAACTCACGAGTTACAACCACTGGTGTAGAGACACTCCTAACAGGTGCTGGAGTGGCTGCTACAGACTTGCGGGGTGGTGTCCTAGGACTGACCTGTGCATAAAAACAGAGAGCACCGTTTGCAGGCCGGAAAATGGGAACCCTGTCATCTTAGCTTTTAATCATTTTCATTTAAGATGCTCGGACGAACCTGTGCTCTTGCCTGCTGCAGTTGCTCATGAACAGCAAACGACAACTGCTGTATCCATCCACGATGGATCGGAGATGTGAATCACCGACAAGAAGGGCAAACTGTTTCAACAAAAGAAAAACAAAATCAATGTTTATTGTGTAAACACTGGCATTTACTCCTCAAAATTAATAAATGAGCAAAGACAGACACCTTCTTGTTTGACAACTCAGCTGGAATCAAAGACCTCTGCGTTAGTCTAGTCCAGGCTGACCTCTTCCACCGGTTCGCTGATCTGCAGGCAGCCTGGTCCATCACTGGTTTGCCACGCTTGGACTGGCGAGGCATCTCTGTAACCTGCTTGGACTTCAGCTACCTGTTTCCGTTGAGTTGGGAAAAAAAAAGTCACACACAACAAGTGTTACTAGGACAGCAACAAACAGCTACCCAAAACAATATAGAACAATCAAAGAGAGAGAGTGTGAGTGAGTGATTGAACGAGCGAACGAACGAGCGAACGAACGAGCGATCGAACGAGCGAGCGAGCCAGCGAGCGAGCGAGCGAGTGAGTGTGTATGTGTGTGTGATACTTCTTCTTCTTGCGTATGTCATCAGATCCTCAGCTCCGTTGCAGCAAGCCAATCCAGCGTTTCGTCATCCAGGTTCATACGGCCTTGGTCGCCATGTGGCGGGCGGTGTTTCGGGCAGCTGGTCATGATGTGTTCCACAGTCTGTAGGGGCTCTCCACATTCACAGTGGGCACTGTCCGAGAGGCCCCACCGTCGCATTGCTTCACCGAAGCGTCCCCACGCCTGTCATCAGGCGGTTGAGGGTTGTCCACTGCTTACGGGGCAGGTGCTGGCCAGGGACATCTGTGGGATCCTCTATGTAGTTGTGTGATACTTCACCAGGAACTACTCTGCAGCGGTCTGCAGGTAGCGTAGTTCACAGGGGTTGAAGCTAGCAAGGGGTAAAAGGATATATACATTTATATACACAAAAGCAAACATGAAAGTACTGGGTTAAATATTGATTAAGTTTGATTCCTTTTTCAATGAATCAAATAATCGAGAAGTGTTTTTAATACATCAGCAATATCAATACTTTACTAATGGAACCAAATGTACCCCTAACAGGTCTGTAACTCTGAATGAGAGGGTAACAAACAAACCAACCAACACTTGTACGTATATCAGTGGTTCTCTAAACATGTCAAGATCCCCCTAATTACAAATGTACAATGTAGGCATTAGCCCTTTATCCAGAGTGACTTACAGCAAACGAGGTCAAAACATTCATAGAATGCAGAGAGACAGTGTAGTGTCTCAGTAAACTATAGGATCAAGTAAACTAATATGATAACAGAGTCTCGTCACAAAGCAGTGACTCCTTACCTCGGCAATCAGCGGTACTTGCAACTCACGAGTTACAACCACTGGTGTAGAGACACTCCTAACAGGTGCTGGAGTGGCTGCTACAGACTTGCGGGGTGGTGTCCTAGGACTGACCTGTGCATAAAAACAGAGAGCACCGTTTGCAGGCCGGAAAATGGGAACCCTGTCATCTTAGCTTTTAATCATTTTCATTTAAGATGCTCGGACGAACCTGTGCTCTTGCCTGCTGCAGTTGCTCATGAACAGCAAACGACAACTGCTGTATCCATCCACGATGGATCGGAGATGTGAATCACCGACAAGAAGGGCAAACTGTTTCAACAAAAGAAAAACAAAATCAATGTTTATTGTGTAAACACTGGCATTTACTCCTCAAAATTAATAAATGAGCAAAGACAGACACCTTCTTGTTTGACAACTCAGCTGGAATCAAAGACCTCTGCGTTAGTCTAGTCCAGGCTGACCTCTTCCACCGGTTCGCTGATCTGCAGGCAGCCTGGTCCATCACTGGTTTGCCACGCTTGGACTGGCGAGGCATCTCTGTAACCTGCTTGGACTTCAGCTACCTGTTTCCGTTGAGTTGGGAAAAAAAAAAGTCACACACAACAAGTGTTACTAGGACAGCAACAAACAGCTACCCAAAACAATATAGAACAATCAAAGAGAGAGAGTGTGAGTGAGTGATTGAACGAGCGAACGAACGAGCGAACGAACGAGCGATCGAGCGAGCGAGTGAGTGTGTATGTGTGTGTGATACTTCTTCTTCTTGCGTATGTCATCAGATCCTCAGCTCCGTTGCAGCAAGCCAATCCAGCGTTTCGTCATCCAGGTTCATACGGCCTTGGTCGCCATGTGGCGGGCGGTGTTTCGGGCAGCTGGTCATGATGTGTTCCACAGTCTGTAGGGGCTCTCCACATTCACAGTGGGCACTGTCCGAGAGGCCCCACCGTCGCATTGCTTCTCCGAAGCGTCCCCACGCCTGTCATCAGGCGGTTGAGGGTTGTCCACTGCTTACGGGGCAGGTGCTGGCCAGGGACATCTGTGGGATCCTCTATGTAGTTGTGTGATACTTCACCAGGAACTACTCTGCAGCGGTCTGCAGGTAGCGTAGTTCACAGGGGTTATACACAAAAGCAAACATGAAAGTACTGGGTTAAATATTGATTAAGTTTGATTCCTTTTTCAATGAATCAAATAATCGAGAAGTGTTTTTAATACATCAGCAATATCAATACTTTACTAATGGAACCAAATGTACCCCTAACAGGTCTGTAACTCTGAATGAGAGGGTAACAAACAAACCAACCAACACTTGTACGTATATCAGTGGTTCTCTAAACATGTCAAGATCCCCCTAATTACAAATGTACAATGTAGGCATTAGCCCTTTATCCAGAGTGACTTACAGCAAACGAGGTCAAAACATTCATAGAATGCAGAGAGACAGTGTAGTGTCTCAGTAAACTATAGGATCAAGTAAACTAATATGATAACAGAGTCTCGTCACAAAGCAGTGACTCCTTACCTCGGCAATCAGCGGTACTTGCAACTCACGAGTTACAACCACTGGTGTAGAGACACTCCTAACAGGTGCTGGAGTGGCTGCTACAGACTTGCGGGGTGGTGTCCTAGGACTGACCTGTGCATAAAAACAGAGAGCACCGTTTGCAGGCCGGAAAATGGGAACCCTGTCATCTTAGCTTTTAATCATTTTCATTTAAGATGCTCGGACGAACCTGTGCTCTTGCCTGCTGCAGTTGCTCATGAACAGCAAACGACAACTGCTGTATCCATCCACGATGGATCGGAGATGTGAATCACCGACAAGAAGGGCAAACTGTTTCAACAAAAGAAAAACAAAATCAATGTTTATTGTGTAAACACTGGCATTTACTCCTCAAAAATAATAAATGAGCAAAGACAGACACCTTCTTGTTTGACAACTCAGCTGGAATCAAAGACCTCTGCGTTAGTCTAGTCCAGGCTGACCTCTTCCACCGGTTCGCTGATCTGCAGGCAGCCTGGTCCATCACTGGTTTGCCACGCTTGGACTGGCGAGGCATCTCTGTAACCTGCTTGGACTTCAGCTACCTGTTTCCGTTGAGTTGGGAAAAAAAAAAGTCACACACAACAAGTGTTACTAGGACAGCAACAAACAGCTACCCAAAACAATATAGAACAATCAAAGAGAGAGAGTGTGAGTGAGTGATTGAACGAGCGAACGAACGAGCGAACGAACGAGCGAGCGAGCGAGCGAGTGAGTGTGTATGTGTGTGTGATACTTCTTCTTCTTGCGTATGTCATCAGATCCTCAGCTCCGTTGCAGCAAGCCAATCCAGCGTTTCGTCATCCAGGTTCATACGGCCTTGGTCGCCATGTGGCGGGCGGTGTTTCGGGCAGCTGGTCATGATGTGTTCCACAGTCTGTAGGGGCTCTCCACATTCACAGTGGGCACTGTCCGAGAGGCCCCACCGTCGCATTGCTTCACCGAAGCGTCCCCACGCCTGTCATCAGGCGGTTGAGGGTTGTCCACTGCTTACGGGGCAGGTGCTGGCCAGGGACATCTGTGGGATCCTCTATGTAGTTGTGTGATACTTCACCAGGAACTACTTTGCATTGGTCTGCAGGTAGCGTAGTTCACAGGGGTTATACACAAAAGCAAACATGAAAGTACTGGGTTAAATATTGATTAAGTTTGATTCCTTTTTCAATGAATCAAATAATCGAGAAGTGTTTTTAATACATCAGCAATATCAATACTTTACTAATGGAACCAAATGTACCCCTAACAGGTCTGTAACTCTGAATGAGAGGGTAACAAACAAACCAACCAACACTTGTACGTATATCAGTGGTTCTCTAAACATGTCAAGATCCCCCTAATTACAAATGTACAATGTAGGCATTAGCCCTTTATCCAGAGTGACTTACAGCAAACGAGGTCAAAACATTCATAGAATGCAGAGAGACAGTGTAGTGTCTCAGTAAACTATAGGATCAAGTAAACTAATATGATAACAGAGTCTCGTCACAAAGCAGTGACTCCTTACCTCGGCAATCAGCGGTACTTGCAACTCACGAGTTACAACCACTGGTGTAGAGACACTCCTAACAGGTGCTGGAGTGGCTGCTACAGACTTGCGGGGTGGTGTCCTAGGACTGACCTGTGCATAAAAACAGAGAGCACCGTTTGCAGGCCGGAAAATGGGAACCCTGTCATCTTAGCTTTTAATCATTTTCATTTAAGATGCTCGGACGAACCTGTGCTCTTGCCTGCTGCAGTTGCTCATGAACAGCAAACGACAACTGCTGTATCCATCCACGATGGATCGGAGATGTGAATCACCGACAAGAAGGGCAAACTGTTTCAACAAAAGAAAAACAAAATCAATGTTTATTGTGTAAACACTGGCATTTACTCCTCAAAATTAATAAATGAGCAAAGACAGACACCTTCTTGTTTGACAACTCAGCTGGAATCAAAGACCTCTGCGTTAGTCTAGTCCAGGCTGACCTCTTCCACCGGTTCGCTGATCTGCAGGCAGCCTGGTCCATCACTGGTTTGCCACGCTTGGACTGGCGAGGCATCTCTGTAACCTGCTTGGACTTCAGCTACCTGTTTCCGTTGAGTTGGGAAAAAAAAAAGTCACACACAACAAGTGTTACTAGGACAGCAACAAACAGCTACCCAAAACAATATAGAACAATCAAAGAGAGAGAGTGTGAGTGAGTGATTGAACGAGCGAACGAACGAGCGAACGAACGAACGAACGAGCGAGCGAGCGAGCGAGCGAACGAAAGAGCGAACGAGCGAGCGAGCGAGCGAGCGAGCGAGCGAGCGAGCGAGTGAGTGTGTATGTGTGTGTGATACTTCTTCTTCTTGCGTATGTCATCAGATCCTCAGCTCCGTTGCAGCAAGCCAATCCAGCGTTTCGTCATCCAGGTTCATACGGCCTTGGTCGCCATGTGGCGGGCGGTGTTTCGGGCAGCTGGTCATGATGTGTTCCACAGTCTGTAGGGGCTCTCCACATTCACAGTGGGCACTGTCCGAGAGGCCCCACCGTCGCATTGCTTCACCGAAGCGTCCCCACGCCTGTCATCAGGCGGTTGAGGGTTGTCCACTGCTTACGGGGCAGGTGCTGGCCAGGGACATCTGTGGGATCCTCTATGTAGTTGTGTGATACTTCACCAGGAACTACTCTGCAGCGGTCTGCAGGTAGCGTAGTTCACAGGGGTTGAAGCTAGCAAGGGGTAAAAGGATATATACATTTATATACACAAAAGCAAACATGAAAGTACTGGGTTAAATATTGATTAAGTTTGATTCCTTTTTCAATGAATCAAATAATCGAGAAGTGTTTTTAATACATCAGCAATATCAATACTTTACTAATGGAACCAAATGTACCCCTAACAGGTCTGTAACTCTGAATGAGAGGGTAACAAACAAACCAACCAAAACTTGTACGTATATCAGTGGTTCTCTAAACATGTCAAGATCCCCCTAATTACAAATGTACAATGTAGGCATTAGCCCTTTATCCAGAGTGACTTACAGCAAACGAGGTCAAAACATTCATAGAATGCAGAGAGACAGTGTAGTGTCTCAGTAAACTATAGGATCAAGTAAACTAATATGATAACAGAGTCTCGTCACAAAGCAGTGACTCCTTACCTCGGCAATCAGCGGTACTTGCAACTCACGAGTTACAACCACTGGTGTAGAGACACTCCTAACAGGTGCTGGAGTGGCTGCTACAGACTTGCGGGGTGGTGTCCTAGGACTGACCTGTGCATAAAAACAGAGAGCACCGTTTGCAGGCCGGAAAATGGGAACCCTGTCATCTTAGCTTTTAATCATTTTCATTTAAGATGCTCGGACGAACCTGTGCTCTTGCCTGCTGCAGTTGCTCATGAACAGCAAACGACAACTGCTGTATCCATCCACGATGGATCGGAGATTCGAATCACCGACAAGAAGGGCAAACTGTTTCAACAAAAGAAAAACAAAATCAATGTTTATTGTGTAAACACTGGCATTTACTCCTCAAAATTAATAAATGAGCAAAGACAGACACCTTCTTGTTTGACAACTCAGCTGGAATCAAAGACCTCTGCGTTAGTCTAGTCCAGGCTGACCTCTTCCACCGGTTCGCTGATCTGCAGGCAGCCTGGTCCATCACTGGTTTGCCACGCTTGGACTTGCGAGGCATCTCTGTAACCTGCTTGGACTTCAGCTACCTGTTTCCGTTGAGTTGGGAAAAAAAAAAGTCACACACAACAAGTGTTACTAGGACAGCAACAAACAGCTACCCAAAACAATACAGAACAATCAAAGAGAGAGAGTGTGAGTGAGTGATTGAACGAGCGAACGAACGAGCGAACGAACGAGCGATCGAGCGAGCGAGCGAGCGAGCGAGCGAGCGAGTGAGTGTGTATGTGTGTGTGATACTTCTTCTTCTTGCGTATGTCATCAGATCCTCAGCTCCGTTGCAGCAAGCCAATCCAGCGTTTCGTCATCCAGGTTCATACGGCCTTGGTCGCCATGTGGCGGGCGGTGTTTCGGGCAGCTGGTCATGATGTGTTCCACAGTCTGTAGGGGCTCTCCACATTCACAGTGGGCACTGTCCGAGAGGCCCCACCGTCGCATTGCTTCACCGAAGCGTCCCCACGCCTGTCATCAGGCGGTTGAGGGTTGTCCACTGCTTACGGGGCAGGTGCTGGCCAGGGACATCTGTGGGATCCTCTATGTAGTTGTGTGATACTTCACCAGGAACTACTCTGCAGCGGTCTGCAGGTAGCGTAGTTCACAGGGGTTGAAGCTAGCAAGGGGTAAAAGGATATATACATTTATATACACAAAAGCAAACATGAAAGTACTGGGTTAAATATTGATTAAGTTTGATTCCTTTTTCAATGAATCAAATAATCGAGAAGTGTTTTTAATACATCAGCAATATCAATACTTTACTAATGGAACCAAATGTACCCCTAACAGGTCTGTAACTCTGAATGAGAGGGTAACAAACAAACCAACCAACACTTGTACGTATATCAGTGGTTCTCTAAACATGTCAAGATCCCCCTAATTACAAATGTACAATGTAGGCATTAGCCCTTTATCCAGAGTGACTTACAGCAAACGAGGTCAAAACATTCATAGAATGCAGAGAGACAGTGTAGTGTCTCAGTAAACTATAGGATCAAGTAAACTAATATGATAACAGAGTCTCGTCACAAAGCAGTGACTCCTTACCTCGGCAATCAGCGGTACTTGCAACTCACGAGTTACAACCACTGGTGTAGAGACACTCCTAACAGGTGCTGGAGTGGCTGCTACAGACTTGCGGGGTGGTGTCCTAGGACTGACCTGTGCATAAAAACAGAGAGCACCGTTTGCAGGCCGGAAAATGGGAACCCTGTCATCTTAGCTTTTAATCATTTTCATTTAAGATGCTCGGACGAACCTGTGCTCTTGCCTGCTGCAGTTGCTCATGAACAGCAAACGACAACTGCTGTATCCATCCACGATGGATCGGAGATGTGAATCACCGACAAGAAGGGCAAACTGTTTCAACAAAAGAAAAACAAAATCAATGTTTATTGTGTAAACACTGGCATTTACTCCTCAAAATTAATAAATGAGCAAAGACAGACACCTTCTTGTTTGACAACTCAGCTGGAATCAAAGACCTCTGCGTTAGTCTAGTCCAGGCTGACCTCTTCCACCGGTTCGCTGATCTGCAGGCAGCCTGGTCCATCACTGGTTTGCCACGCTTGGACTGGCGAGGCATCTCTGTAACCTGCTTGGACTTCAGCTACCTGTTTCCGTTGAGTTGGGAAAAAAAAAAGTCACACACAACAAGTGTTACTAGGACAGCAACAAACAGCTACCCAAAACAATATAGAACAATCAAAGAGAGAGAGTGTGAGTGAGTGATTGAACGAGCGAACGAACGAGCGAACGAACGAGCGATCGAACGAGCGAGCGAGCCAGCGAGCGAGCGAGCGAGTGAGTGTGTATGTGTGTGTGATACTTCTTCTTCTTGCGTATGTCATCAGATCCTCAGCTCCGTTGCAGCAAGCCAATCCAGCGTTTCGTCATCCAGGTTCATACGGCCTTGGTCGCCATGTGGCGGGCGGTGTTTCGGGCAGCTGGTCATGATGTGTTCCACAGTCTGTAGGGGCTCTCCACATTCACAGTGGGCACTGTCCGAGAGGCCCCACCGTCGCATTGCTTCACCGAAGCGTCCCCACGCCTGTCATCAGGCGGTTGAGGGTTGTCCACTGCTTACGGGGCAGGTGCTGGCCAGGGACATCTGTGGGATCCTCTATGTAGTTGTGTGATACTTCACCAGGAACTACTCTGCAGCGGTCTGCAGGTAGCGTAGTTCACAGGGGTTATACACAAAAGCAAACATGAAAGTACTGGGTTAAATATTGATTAAGTTTGATTCCTTTTTCAATGAATCAAATAATCTAGAAGTGTTTTTAATACATCAGCAATATCAATACTTTACTAATGGAACCAAATGTACCCCTAACAGGTCTGTAACTCTGAATGAGAGGGTAACAAACAAACCAACCAACACTTGTACGTATATCAGTGGTTCTCTAAACATGTCAAGATCCCCCTAATTACAAATGTACAATGTAGGCATTAGCCCTTTATCCAGAGTGACTTACAGCAAACGAGGTCAAAACATTCATAGAATGCAGAGAGACAGTGTAGTGTCTCAGTAAACTATAGGATCAAGTAAACTAATATGATAACAGAGTCTCGTCACGAAGCAGTGACTCCTTACCTCGGCAATCAGCGGTACTTGCAACTCACGAGTTACAACCACTGGTGTAGAGACACTCCTAACAGGTGCTGGAGTGGCTGCTACAGACTTGCGGGGTGGTGTCCTAGGACTGACCTGTGCATAAAAACAGAGAGCACCGTTTGCAGGCCGGAAAATGGGAACCCTGTCATCTTAGCCTTTAATCATTTTCATTTAAGATGCTCGGACGAACCTGTGCTCTTGCCTGCTGCAGTTGCTCATGAACAGCAAACGACAACTGCTGTATCCATCCACGATGGATCGGAGATGTGAATCACCGACAAGAAGGGCAAACTGTTTCAACAAAAGAAAAACAAAATCAATGTTTATTGTGTAAACACTGGCATTTACTCCTCAAAATTAATAAATGAGCAAAGACAGACACCTTCTTGTTTGACAACTCAGCTGGAATCAAAGACCTCTGCGTTAGTCTAGTCCAGGCTGACCTCTTCCACCGGTTCGCTGATCTGCAGGCAGCCTGGTCCATCACTGGTTTGCCACGCTTGGACTGGCGAGGCATCTCTGTAACCTGCTTGGACTTCAGCTACCTGTTTCCGTTGAGTTGGGAAAAAAAAAAGTCACACACAACAAGTGTTACTAGGACAGCAACAAACAGCTACCCAAAACAATATAGAACAATCAAAGAGAGAGAGTGTGAGTGAGTGATTGAACGAGCGAACGAACGAGCGAACGAGCGAGCGAACGAACGAGCGAGCGAGCGAGCGAGTGAGTGTGTATGTGTGTGTGATACTTCTTCTTCTTGCGTATGTCATCAGATCCTCAGCTCCGTTGCAGCAAGCCAATCCAGCGTTTCGTCATCCAGGTTCATACGGCCTTGGTCGCCATGTGGCGGGCGGTGTTTCGGGCAGCTGGTCATGATGTGTTCCACAGTCTGTAGGGGCTCTCCACATTCACAGTGGGCACTGTCCGAGAGGCCCCACCGTCGCATTGCTTCACCGAAGCGTCCCCACGCCTGTCATCAGGCGGTTGAGGGTTGTCCACTGCTTACGGGGCAGGTGCTGGCCAGGGACATCTGTGGGATCCTCTATGTAGTTGTGTGATACTTCACCAGGAACTACTCTGCAGCGGTCTGCAGGTAGCGTAGTTCACAGGGGTTGAAGCTAGCAAGGGGTAAAAGGATATATACATTTATATACACAAAAGCAAACATGAAAGTACTGGGTTAAATATTGATTAAGTTTGATTCCTTTTTCAATGAATCAAATAATCGAGAAGTGTTTTTAATACATCAGCAATATCAATACTTTACTAATGGAACCAAATGTACCCCTAACAGGTCTGTAACTCTGAATGAGAGGGTAACAAACAAACCAACCAACACTTGTACGTATATCAGTGGTTCTCTAAACATGTCAAGATCCCCCTAATTACAAATGTACAATGTAGGCATTAGCCCTTTATCCAGAGTGACTTACAGCAAACAAGGTCAAAACATTCATAGAATGCAGAGAGACAGTGTAGTGTCTCAGTAAACTATAGGATCAAGTAAACTAATATGATAACAGAGTCTCGTCACAAAGCAGTGACTCCTTACCTCGGCAATCAGCGGTACTTGCAACTCACGAGTTACAACCACTGGTGTAGAGACACTCCTAACAGGTGCTGGAGTGGCTGCTACAGACTTGCGGGGTGGTGTCCTAGGACTGACCTGTGCATAAAAACAGAGAGCACCGTTTGCAGGCCGGAAAATGGGAACCCTGTCATCTTAGCTTTTAATCATTTTCATTTAAGATGCTCGGACGAACCTGTGCTCTTGCCTGCTGCAGTTGCTCATGAACAGCAAACGACAACTGCTGTATCCATCCACGATGGATCGGAGATGTGAATCACCGACAAGAAGGGCAAACTGTTTCAACAAAAGAAAAACAAAATCAATGTTTATTGTGTAAACACTGGCATTTACTCCTCAAAATTAATAAATGAGCAAAGACAGACACCTTCTTGTTTGACAACTCAGCTGGAATCAAAGACCTCTGCGTTAGTCTAGTCCAGGCTGACCTCTTCCACCGGTTCGCTGATCTGCAGGCAGCCTGGTCCATCACTGGTTTGCCACGCTTGGACTGGCGAGGCATCTCTGTAACCTGCTTGGACTTCAGCTACCTGTTTCCGTTGAGTTGGGAAAAAAAAAGTCACACACAACAAGTGTTACTAGGACAGCAACAAACAGCTACCCAAAACAATATAGAACAATCAAAGAGAGAGAGTGTGAGTGAGTGATTGAACGAGCGAACGAACGAGCGAACGAACGAGCGAACGAACGAGTGATCGAGCGAGCGAGCGAGCGAGCGAGCGAGCGAGTGAGTGTGTATGTGTGTGTGATACTTCTTCTTCTTGCGTATGTCATCAGATCCTCAGCTCCGTTGCAGCAAGCCAATCCAGCGTTTCGTCATCCAGGTTCATACGGCCTTGGTCGCCATGTGGCGGGCGGTGTTTCGGGCAGCTGGTCATGATGTGTTCCACAGTCTGTAGGGGCTCTCCACATTCACAGTGGGCACTGTCCGAGAGGCCCCACCGTCGCATTGCTTCACCGAAGCGTCCCCACGCCTGTCATCAGGCGGTTGAGGGTTGTCCACTGCTTACGGGGCAGGTGCTGGCCAGGGACATCTGTGGGATCCTCTATGTAGTTGTGTGATACTTCACCAGGAACTACTCTGCAGCGGTCTGCAGGTAGCGTAGTTCACAGGGGTTGAAGCTAGCAAGGGGTAAAAGGATATATACATTTATATACACAAAAGCAAACATGAAAGTACTGGGTTAAATATTGATTAAGTTTGATTCCTTTTTCAATGAATCAAATAATCGAGAAGTGTTTTTAATACATCAGCAATATCAATACTTTACTAATGGAACCAAATGTACCCCTAACAGGTCTGTAACTCTGAATGAGAGGGTAACAAACAAACCAACCAACACTTGTACGTATATCAGTGGTTCTCTAAACATGTCAAGATCCCCCTAATTACAAATGTACAATGTAGGCATTAGCCCTTTATCCAGAGTGACTTACAGCAAACGAGGTCAAAACATTCATAGAATGCAGAGAGACAGTGTAGTGTCTCAGTAAACTATAGGATCAAGTAAACTAATATGATAACAGAGTCTCGTCACAAAGCAGTGACTCCTTACCTCGGCAATCAGCGGTACTTGCAACTCACGAGTTACAACCACTGGTGTAGAGACACTCCTAACAGGTGCTGGAGTGGCTGCTACAGACTTGCGGGGTGGTGTCCTAGGACTGACCTGTGCATAAAAACAGAGAGCACCGTTTGCAGGCCGGAAAATGGGAACCCTGTCATCTTAGCTTTTAATCATTTTCATTTAAGATGCTCGGACGAACCTGTGCTCTTGCCTGCTGCAGTTGCTCATGAACAGCAAACGACAACTGCTGTATCCATCCACGATGGATCGGAGATGTGAATCACCGACAAGAAGGGCAAACTGTTTCAACAAAAGAAAAACAAAATCAATGTTTATTGTGTAAACACTGGCATTTACTCCTCAAAATTAATAAATGAGCAAAGACAGACACCTTCTTGTTTGACAACTCAGCTGGAATCAAAGACCTCTGCGTTAGTCTAGTCCAGGCTGACCTCTTCCACCGGTTCGCTGATCTGCAGGCAGCCTGGTCCATCACTGGTTTGCCACGCTTGGACTGGCGAGGCATCTCTGTAACCTGCTTGGACTTCAGCTACCTGTTTCCGTTGAGTTGGGAAAAAAAAAAGTCACACACAACAAGTGTTACTAGGACAGCAACAAACAGCTACCCAAAACAATATAGAACAATCAAAGAGAGAGAGTGTGAGTGAGTGATTGAACGAGCGAACGAACGAGCGAACGAACGAGCGATCGAGCGAGCGAGCGAGCGAGCGAGCGAGCGAGTGAGTGTGTATGTGTGTGTGATACTTCTTCTTCTTGCGTATGTCATCAGATCCTCAGCTCCGTTGCAGCAAGCCAATCCAGCGTTTCGTCATCCAGGTTCATACGGCCTTGGTCGCCATGTGGCGGGCGGTGTTTCGGGCAGCTGGTCATGATGTGTTCCACAGTCTGTAGGGGCTCTCCACATTCACAGTGGGCACTGTCCGAGAGGCCCCACCGTCGCATTGCTTCACCGAAGCGTCCCCACGCCTGTCATCAGGTGGTTGAGGGTTGTCCACTGCTTACGGGGCAGGTGCTGGCCAGGGACATCTGTGGGATCCTCTATGTAGTTGTGTGATACTTCACCAGGAACTACTCTGCAGCGGTCTGCAGGTAGCGTAGTTCACAGGGGTTGAAGCTAGCAAGGGGTAAAAGGATATATACATTTATATACACAAAAGCAAACATGAAAGTACTGGGTTAAATATTGATTAAGTTTGATTCCTTTTTCAATGAATCAAATAATCGAGAAGTGTTTTTAATACATCAGCAATATCAATACTTTACTAATGGAACCAAATGTACCCCTAACAGGTCTGTAACTCTGAATGAGAGGGTAACAAACAAACCAACCAACACTTGTACGTATATCAGTGGTTCTCTAAACATGTCAAGATCCCCCTAATTACAAATGTACAATGTAGGCATTAGCCCTTTATCCAGAGTGACTTACAGCAAACGAGGTCAAAACATTCATAGAATGCAGAGAGACAGTGTAGTGTCTCAGTAAACTATAGGATCAAGTAAACTAATATGATAACAGAGTCTCGTCACAAAGCAGTGACTCCTTACCTCGGCAATCAGCGGTACTTGCAACTCACGAGTTACAACCACTGGTGTAGAGACACTCCTAACAGGTGCTGGAGTGGCTGCTACAGACTTGCGGGGTGGTGTCCTAGGACTGACCTGTGCATAAAAACAGAGAGCACCGTTTGCAGGCCGGAAAATGGGAACCCTGTCATCTTAGCTTTTAATCATTTTCATTTAAGATGCTCGGACGAACCTGTGCTCTTGCCTGCTGCAGTTGCTCATGAACAGCAAACGACAACTGCTGTATCCATCCACGATGGATCGGAGATGTGAATCACCGACAAGAAGGGCAAACTGTTTCAACAAAAGAAAAACAAAATCAATGTTTATTGTGTAAACACTGGCATTTACTCCTCAAAATTAATAAATGAGCAAAGACAGACACCTTCTTGTTTGACAACTCAGCTGGAATCAAAGACCTCTGCGTTAGTCTAGTCCAGGCTGACCTCTTCCACCGGTTCGCTGATCTGCAGGCAGCCTGGTCCATCACTGGTTTGCCACGCTTGGACTGGCGAGGCATCTCTGTAACCTGCTTGGACTTCAGCTACCTGTTTCCGTTGAGTTGGGAAAAAAAAAAGTCACACACAACAAGTGTTACTAGGACAGCAACAAACAGCTACCCAAAACAATATAGAACAATCAAAGAGAGAGAGTGTGAGTGAGTGATTGAACGAGCGAACGAACGAGCGAACGAACGAGCGAACGAACGAGCGAGCGAGCGAGCGAGCGAGCGAGCGAGCGAGTGTGTATGTGTGTGTGTGTGATACTTCTTCTTCTTGCGTATGTCATCAGATCCTCAGCTCCGTTGCAGCAAGCCAATCCAGCGTTTCGTCATCCAGGTTCATACGGCCTTGGTCGCCATGTGGCGGGCGGTGTTTCGGGCAGCTGGTCATGATGTGTTCCACAGTCTGTAGGGGCTCTCCACATTCACAGTGGGCACTGTCCGAGAGGCCCCAACGTCGCATTGCTTCACCGAAGCGTCCCCACGCCTGTCATCAGGCGGTTGAGGGTTGTCCACTGCTTACGGGGCAGGTGCTGGCCAGGGACATCTGTGGGATCCTATATGTAGTTGTGTGATACTTCACCAGGAACTACTCTGCAGCGGTCTGCAGGTAGCGTAGTTCACAGGGGTTGAAGCTAGCAAGGGGTAAAAGGATATATACATTTATATACACAAAAGCAAACATGAAAGTACTGGGTTAAATATTGATTAAGTTTGATTCCTTTTTCAATGAATCAAATAATCGAGAAGTGTTTTTAATACATCAGCAATATCAATACTTTACTAATGGAACCAAATGTACCCCTAACAGGTCTGTAACTCTGAATGAGAGGGTAACAAACAAACCAACCAACACTTGTACGTATATCAGTGGTTCTCTAAACATGTCAAGATCCCCCTAATTACAAATGTACAATGTAGGCATTAGCCCTTTATCCAGAGTGACTTACAGCAAACGAGGTCAAAACATTCATAGAATGCAGAGAGACAGTGTAGTGTCTCAGTAAACTATAGGATCAAGTAAACTAATATGATAACAGAGTCTCGTCACAAAGCAGTGACTCCTTACCTCGGCAATCAGCGGTACTTGCAACTCACGAGTTACAACCACTGGTGTAGAGACACTCCTAACAGGTGCTGGAGTGGCTGCTACAGACTTGCGGGGTGGTGTCCTAGGACTGACCTGTGCATAAAAACAGAGAGCACCGTTTGCAGGCCGGAAAATGGGAACCCTGTCATCTTAGCTTTTAATCATTTTCATTTAAGATGCTCGGACGAACCTGTGCTCTTGCCTGCTGCAGTTGCTCATGAACAGCAAACGACAACTGCTGTATCCATCCACGATGGATCGGAGATGTGAATCACCGACAAGAAGGGCAAACTGTTTCAACAAAAGAAAAACAAAATCAATGTTTATTGTGTAAACACTGGCATTTACTCCTCAAAATTAATAAATGAGCAAAGACAGACACCTTCTTGTTTGACAACTCAGCTGGAATCAAAGACCTCTGCGTTAGTCTAGTCCAGGCTGACCTCTTCCACCGGTTCGCTGATCTGCAGGCAGCCTGGTCCATCACTGGTTTGCCACGCTTGGACTGGCGAGGCATCTCTGTAACCTGCTTGGACTTCAGCTACCTGTTTCCGTTGAGTTGGGAAAAAAAAAAGTCACACACAACAAGTGTTACTAGGACAGCAACAAACAGCTACCCAAAACAATATAGAACAATCAAAGAGAGAGAGTGTGAGTGAGTGATTGAACGAGCGAACGAACGAGCGAACGAACGAGCGATCGAGCGAGCGAGCGAGCGAGCGAGCGAGTGAGTGTGTATGTGTGTGTGATACTTCTTCTTGCGTATGTCATCAGATCCTCAGCTCCGTTGCAGCAAGCCAATCCAGCGTTTCGTCATCCAGGTTCATACGGCCTTGGTCGCCATGTGGCGGGCGGTGTTTCGGGCAGCTGGTCATGATGTGTTCCACAGTCTGTAGGGGCTCTCCACATTCACAGTGGGCACTGTCCGAGAGGCCCCACCGTCGCATTGCTTCACCGAAGCGTCCCCACGCCTGTCATCAGGCGGTTGAGGGTTGTCCACTGCTTACGGGGCAGGTGCTGGCCAGGGACATCTGTGGGATCCTCTATGTAGTTGTGTGATACTTCACCAGGAACTACTCTGCAGCGGTCTGCAGGTAGCGTAGTTCACAGGGGTTGAAGCTAGCAAGAGGTAAAAGGATATATACATTTATATACACAAAAGCAAACATGAAAGTACTGGGTTAAATATTGATTAAGTTTGATTCCTTTTTCAATGAATCAAATAATCGAGAAGTGTTTTTAATACATCAGCAATATCAATACTTTACTAATGGAACCAAATGTACCCCTAACAGGTCTGTAACTCTGAATGAGAGGGTAACAAACAAACCAACCAACACTTGTACGTATATCAGTGGTTCTCTAAACATGTCAAGATCCCCCTAATTACAAATGTACAATGTAGGCATTAGCCCTTTATCCAGAGTGACTTACAGCAAACGAGGTCAAAACATTCATAGAATGCAGAGAGACAGTGTAGTGTCTCAGTAAACTATAGGATCAAGTAAACTAATATGATAACAGAGTCTCGTCACAAAGCAGTGACTCCTTACCTCGGCAATCAGCGGTACTTGCAACTCACGAGTTACAACCACTGGTGTAGAGACACTCCTAACAGGTGCTGGAGTGGCTGCTACAGACTTGCGGGGTGGTGTCCTAGGACTGACCTGTGCATAAAAACAGAGAGCACCGTTTGCAGGCCGGAAAATGGGAACCCTGTCATCTTAGCTTTTAATCATTTTCATTTAAGATGCTCGGACGAACCTGTGCTCTTGCCTGCTGCAGTTGCTCATGAACAGCAAACGACAACTGCTGTATCCATCCACGATGGATCGGAGATGTGAATCACCGACAAGAAGGGCAAACTGTTTCAACAAAAGAAAAACAAAATCAATGTTTATTGTGTAAACACTGGCATTTACTCCTCAAAATTAATAAATGAGCAAAGACAGACACCTTCTTGTTTGACAACTCAGCTGGAATCAAAGACCTCTGCGTTAGTCTAGTCCAGGCTGACCTCTTCCACCGGTTCGCTGATCTGCAGGCAGCCTGGTCCATCACTGGTTTGCCACGCTTGGACTGGCGAGGCATCTCTGTAACCTGCTTGGACTTCAGCTACCTGTTTCCGTTGAGTTGGGAAAAAAAAAAGTCACACACAACAAGTGTTACTAGGACAGCAACAAACAGCTACCCAAAACAATATAGAACAATCAAAGAGAGAGAGTGTGAGTGAGTGATTGAACGAGCGAACGAACGAGCGAACGAACGAGCGATCGAGCGAGCGAGCGAGCGAGCGAGCGAGTGAGTGTGTATGTGTGTGTGATACTTCTTCTTCTTGCGTATGTCATCAGATCCTCAGCTCCGTTGCAGCAAGCCAATCCAGCGTTTCGTCATCCAGGTTCATACGGCCTTGGTCGCCATGTGGCGGGCGGTGTTTCGGGCAGCTGGTCATGATGTGTTCCACAGTCTGTAGGGGCTCTCCACATTCACAGTGGGCACTGTCCGAGAGGCCCCACCGTCGCATTGCTTCACCGAAGCGTCCCCACGCCTGTCATCAGGCGGTTGAGGGTTGTCCACTGCTTACGGGGCAGGTGCTGGCCAGGGACATCTGTGGGATCCTCTATGTAGTTGTGTGATACTTCACCAGGAACTACTCTGCAGCGGTCTGCAGGTAGCGTAGTTCACAGGGGTTGAAGCTAGCAAGGGGTAAAAGGATATATACATTTATATACACAAAAGCAAACATGAAAGTACTGGGTTAAATATTGATTAAGTTTGATTCCTTTTTCAATGAATCAAATAATCGAGAAGTGTTTTTAATACATCAGCAATATCAATACTTTACTAATGGAACCAAATGTACCCCTAACAGGTCTGTAACTCTGAATGAGAGGGTAACAAACAAACCAACCAACACTTGTACGTATATCAGTGGTTCTCTAAACATGTCAAGATCCCCCTAATTACAAATGTACAATGTAGGCATTAGCCCTTTATCCAGAGTGACTTACAGCAAACGAGGTCAAAACATTCATAGAATGCAGAGAGACAGTGTAGTGTCTCAGTAAACTATAGGATCAAGTAAACTAATATGATAACAGAGTCTCGTCACAAAGCAGTGACTCCTTACCTCGGCAATCAGCGGTACTTGCAACTCACGAGTTACAACCACTGGTGTAGAGACACTCCTAACAGGTGCTGGAGTGGCTGCTACAGACTTGCGGGGTGGTGTCCTAGGACTGACCTGTGCATAAAAACAGAGAGCACCGTTTGCAGGCCGGAAAATGGGAACCCTGTCATCTTAGCTTTTAATCATTTTCATTTAAGATGCTCGGACGAACCTGTGCTCTTGCCTGCTGCAGTTGCTCATGAACAGCAAACGACAACTGCTGTATCCATCCACGATGGATCGGAGATGTGAATCACCGACAAGAAGGGCAAACTGTTTCAACAAAAGAAAAACAAAATCAATGTTTATTGTGTAAACACTGGCATTTACTCCTCAAAATTAATAAATGAGCAAAGACAGACACCTTCTTGTTTGACAACTCAGCTGGAATCAAAGACCTCTGCGTTAGTCTAGTCCAGGCTGACCTCTTCCACCGGTTCGCTGATCTGCAGGCAGCCTGGTCCATCACTGGTTTGCCACGCTTGGACTGGCGAGGCATCTCTGTAACCTGCTTGGACTTCAGCTACCTGTTTCCGTTGAGTTGGGAAAAAAAAAAGTCACACACAACAAGTGTTACTAGGACAGCAACAAACAGCTACCCAAAACAATATAGAACAATCAAAGAGAGAGAGTGTGAGTGAGTGATTGAACGAGCGAACGAACGAGCGAACGAACGAGCGATCGAACGAGCGAGCGAGCCAGCGAGCGAGCGAGCGAGTGAGTGTGTATGTGTGTGTGATACTTCTTCTTCTTGCGTATGTCATCAGATCCTCAGCTCCGTTGCAGCAAGCCAATCCAGCGTTTCGTCATCCAGGTTCATACGGCCTTGGTCGCCATGTGGCGGGCGGTGTTTCGGGCAGCTGGTCATGATGTGTTCCACAGTCTGTAGGGGCTCTCCACATTCACAGTGGGCACTGTCCGAGAGGCCCCACCGTCGCATTGCTTCACCGAAGCGTCCCCACGCCTGTCATCAGGCGGTTGAGGGTTGTCCACTGCTTACGGGGCAGGTGCTGGCCAGGGACATCTGTGGGATCCTCTATGTAGTTGTGTGATACTTCACCAGGAACTACTCTGCAGCGGTCTGCAGGTAGCGTAGTTCACAGGGGTTGAAGCTAGCAAGGGGTAAAAGGATATATACATTTATATACACAAAAGCAAACATGAAAGTACTGGGTTAAATATTGATTAAGTTTGATTCCTTTTTCAATGAATCAAATAATCGAGAAGTGTTTTTAATACATCAGCAATATCAATACTTTACTAATGGAACCAAATGTACCCCTAACAGGTCTGTAACTCTGAATGAGAGGGTAACAAACAAACCAACCAACACTTGTACGTATATCAGTGGTTCTCTAAACATGTCAAGATCCCCCTAATTACAAATGTACAATGTAGGCATTAGCCCTTTATCCAGAGTGACTTACAGCAAACGAGGTCAAAACATTCATAGAATGCAGAGAGACAGTGTAGTGTCTCAGTAAACTATAGGATCAAGTAAACTAATATGATAACAGAGTCTCGTCACAAAGCAGTGACTCCTTACCTCGGCAATCAGCGGTACTTGCAACTCACGAGTTACAACCACTGGTGTAGAGACACTCCTAACAGGTGCTGGAGTGGCTGCTACAGACTTGCGAGGTGGTGTCCTAGGACTGACCTGTGCATAAAAACAGAGAGCACCGTTTGCAGGCCGGAAAATGGGAACCCTGTCATCTTAGCTTTTAATCATTTTCATTTAAGATGCTCGGACGAACCTGTGCTCTTGCCTGCTGCAGTTGCTCATGAACAGCAAACGACAACTGCTGTATCCATCCACGATGGATCGGAGATGTGAATCACCGACAAGAAGGGCAAACTGTTTCAACAAAAGAAAAACAAAATCAATGTTTATTGTGTAAACACTGGCATTTACTCCTCAAAATTAATAAATGAGCAAAGACAGACACCTTCTTGTTTGACAACTCAGCTGGAATCAAAGACCTCTGCGTTAGTCTAGTCCAGGCTGACCTCTTCCACCGGTTCGCTGATCTGCAGGCAGCCTGGTCCATCACTGGTTTGCCACGCTTGGACTGGCGAGGCATCTCTGTAACCTGCTTGGACTTCAGCTACCTGTTTCCGTTGAGTTGGGAAAAAAAAAAGTCACACACAACAAGTGTTACTAGGACAGCAACAAACAGCTACCCAAAACAATATAGAACAATCAAAGAGAGAGAGTGTGAGTGAGTGATTGAACGAGCGAACGAACGAGCGAACGAACGAGCGATCGAGCGAGCGAGCGAGCGAGCGAGCGAGCGAGTGAGTGTGTATGTGTGTGTGATACTTCTTCTTCTTGCGTATGTCATCAGATCCTCAGCTCCGTTGCAGCAAGCCAATCCAGCGTTTCGTCATCCAGGTTCATACGGCCTTGGTCGCCATGTGGCGGGCGGTGTTTCGGGCAGCTGGTCATGATGTGTTCCACAGTCTGTAGGGGCTCTCCACATTCACAGTGGGCACTGTCCGAGAGGCCCCACCGTCGCATTGCTTCACCGAAGCGTCCCCACGCCTGTCATCAGGCGGTTGAGGGTTGTCCACTGCTTACGGGGCAGGTGCTGGCCAGGGACATCTGTGGGATCCTCTATGTAGTTGTGTGATACTTCACCAGGAACTACTCTGCAGCGGTCTGCAGGTAGCGTAGTTCACAGGGGTTGAAGCTAGCAAGGGGTAAAAGGATATATACATTTATATACACAAAAGCAAACATGAAAGTACTGGGTTAAATATTGATTAAGTTTGATTCCTTTTTCAATGAATCAAATAATCGAGAAGTGTTTTTAATACATCAGCAATATCAATACTTTACTAATGGAACCAAATGTACCCCTAACAGGTCTGTAACTCTGAATGAGAGGGTAACAAACAAACCAACCAACACTTGTACGTATATCAGTGGTTCTCTAAACATGTCAAGATCCCCCTAATTACAAATGTACAATGTAGGCATTAGCCCTTTATCCAGAGTGACTTACAGCAAACGAGGTCAAAACATTCATAGAATGCAGAGAGACAGTGTAGTGTCTCAGTAAACTATAGGATCAAGTAAACTAATATGATAACAGAGTCTCGTCACAAAGCAGTGACTCCTTACCTCGGCAATCAGCGGTACTTGCAACTCACGAGTTACAACCACTGGTGTAGAGACACTCCTAACAGGTGCTGGAGTGGCTGCTACAGACTTGCGGGGTGGTGTCCTAGGACTGACCTGTGCATAAAAACAGAGAGCACCGTTTGCAGGCCGGAAAATGGGAACCCTGTCATCTTAGCTTTTAATCATTTTCATTTAAGATGCTCGGACGAACCTGTGCTCTTGCCTGCTGCAGTTGCTCATGAACAGCAAACGACAACTGCTGTATCCATCCACGATGGATCGGAGATGTGAATCACCGACAAGAAGGGCAAACTGTTTCAACAAAAGAAAAACAAAATCAATGTTTATTGTGTAAACACTGGCATTTACTCCTCAAAATTAATAAATGAGCAAAGACAGACACCTTCTTGTTTGACAACTCAGCTGGAATCAAAGACCTCTGCGTTAGTCTAGTCCAGGCTGACCTCTTCCACCGGTTCGCTGATCTGCAGGCAGCCTGGTCCATCACTGGTTTGCCACGCTTGGACTGGCGAGGCATCTCTGTAACCTGCTTGGACTTCAGCTACCTGTTTCCGTTGAGTTGGGAAAAAAAAAAGTCACACACAACAAGTGTTACTAGGACAGCAACAAACAGCTACCCAAAACAATATAGAACAATCAAAGAGAGAGAGTGTGAGTGAGTGATTGAACGAGCGAACGAACGAGCGAACGAACGAGCGAACGAACGAGCGATCGAGCGAGCGAGCGAGTGAGTGTGTATGTGTGTGTGATACTTCTTCTTCTTGCGTATGTCATCAGATCCTCAGCTCCGTTGCAGCAAGCCAATCCAGCGTTTCGTCATCCAGGTTCATACGGCCTTGGTCGCCATGTGGCGGGCGGTGTTTCGGGCAGCTGGTCATGATGTGTTCCACAGTCTGTAGGGGCTCTCCACATTCACAGTGGGCACTGTCCGAGAGGCCCCACCGTCGCATTGCTTCACCGAAGCGTCCCCACGCCTGTCATCAGGCGGTTGAGGGTTGTCCACTGCTTACGGGGCAGGTGCTGGCCAGGGACATCTGTGGGATCCTCTATGTAGTTGTGTGATACTTCACCAGGAACTACTCTGCAGCGGTCTGCAGGTAGCGTAGTTCACAGGGGTTGAAGCTAGCAAGGGGTAAAAGGATATATACATTTATATACACAAAAGCAAACATGAAAGTACTGGGTTAAATATTGATTAAGTTTGATTCCTTTTTCAATGAATCAAATAATCGAGAAGTGTTTTTAATACATCAGCAATATCAATACTTTACTAATGGAACCAAATGTACCCCTAACAGGTCTGTAACTCTGAATGAGAGGGTAACAAACAAACCAACCAACACTTGTACGTATATCAGTGGTTCTCTAAACATGTCAAGATCCCCCTAATTACAAATGTACAATGTAGGCATTAGCCCTTTATCCAGAGTGACTTACAGCAAACGAGGTCAAAACATTCATAGAATGCAGAGAGACAGTGTAGTGTCTCAGTAAACTATAGGATCAAGTAAACTAATATGATAACAGAGTCTCGTCACAAAGCAGTGACTCCTTACCTCGGCAATCAGCGGTACTTGCAACTCACGAGTTACAACCACTGGTGTAGAGACACTCCTAACAGGTGCTGGAGTGGCTGCTACAGACTTGCGGGGTGGTGTCCTAGGACTGACCTGTGCATAAAAACAGAGAGCACCGTTTGCAGGCCGGAAAATGGGAACCCTGTCATCTTAGCTTTTAATCATTTTCATTTAAGATGCTCGGACGAACCTGTGCTCTTGCCTGCTGCAGTTGCTCATGAACAGCAAACGACAACTGCTGTATCCATCCACGATGGATCGGAGATGTGAATCACCGACAAGAAGGGCAAACTGTTTCAACAAAAGAAAAACAAAATCAATGTTTATTGTGTAAACACTGGCATTTACTCCTCAAAATTAATAAATGAGCAAAGACAGACACCTTCTTGTTTGACAACTCAGCTGGAATCAAAGACCTCTGCGTTAGTCTAGTCCAGGCTGACCTCTTCCACCGGTTCGCTGATCTGCAGGCAGCCTGGTCCATCACTGGTTTGCCACGCTTGGACTGGCGAGGCATCTCTGTAACCTGCTTGGACTTCAGCTACCTGTTTCCGTTGAGTTGGGAAAAAAAAAAGTCACACACAACAAGTGTTACTAGGACAGCAACAAACAGCTACCCAAAACAATATAGAACAATCAAAGAGAGAGAGTGTGAGTGAGTGATTGAACGAGCGAACGAACGAGCGAACGAACGAGCGATCGAACGAGCGAGCGAGCCAGCGAGCGAGCGAGCGAGTGAGTGTGTATGTGTGTGTGATACTTCTTCTTCTTGCGTATGTCATCAGATCCTCAGCTCCGTTGCAGCAAGCCAATCCAGCGTTTCGTCATCCAGGTTCATACGGCCTTGGTCGCCATGTGGCGGGCGGTGTTTCGGGCAGCTGGTCATGATGTGTTCCACAGTCTGTAGGGGCTCTCCACATTCACAGTGGGCACTGTCCGAGAGGCCCCACCGTCGCATTGCTTCACCGAAGCGTCCCCACGCCTGTCATCAGGCGGTTGAGGGTTGTCCACTGCTTACGGGGCAGGTGCTGGCCAGGGACATCTGTGGGATCCTCTATGTAGTTGTGTGATACTTCACCAGGAACTACTCTGCAGCGGTCTGCAGGTAGCGTAGTTCACAGGGGTTGAAGCTAGCAAGGGGTAAAAGGATATATACATTTATATACACAAAAGCAAACATGAAAGTACTGGGTTAAATATTGATTAAGTTTGATTCCTTTTTCAATGAATCAAATAATCGAGAAGTGTTTTTAATACATCAGCAATATCAATACTTTACTAATGGAACCAAATGTACCCCTAACAGGTCTGTAACTCTGAATGAGAGGGTAACAAACAAACCAACCAACACTTGTACGTATATCAGTGGTTCTCTAAACATGTCAAGATCCCCCTAATTACAAATGTACAATGTAGGCATTAGCCCTTTATCCAGAGTGACTTACAGCAAACGAGGTCAAAACATTCATAGAATGCAGAGAGACAGTGTAGTGTCTCAGTAAACTATAGGATCAAGTAAACTAATATGATAACAGAGTCTCGTCACAAAGCAGTGACTCCTTACCTCGGCAATCAGCGGTACTTGCAACTCACGAGTTACAACCACTGGTGTAGAGACACTCCTAACAGGTGCTGGAGTGGCTGCTACAGACTTGCGAGGTGGTGTCCTAGGACTGACCTGTGCATAAAAACAGAGAGCACCGTTTGCAGGCCGGAAAATGGGAACCCTGTCATCTTAGCTTTTAATCATTTTCATTTAAGATGCTCGGACGAACCTGTGCTCTTGCCTGCTGCAGTTGCTCATGAACAGCAAACGACAACTGCTGTATCCATCCACGATGGATCGGAGATGTGAATCACCGACAAGAAGGGCAAACTGTTTCAACAAAAGAAAAACAAAATCAATGTTTATTGTGTAAACACTGGCATTTACTCCTCAAAATTAATAAATGAGCAAAGACAGACACCTTCTTGTTTGACAACTCAGCTGGAATCAAAGACCTCTGCGTTAGTCTAGTCCAGGCTGACCTCTTCCACCGGTTCGCTGATCTGCAGGCAGCCTGGTCCATCACTGGTTTGCCACGCTTGGACTGGCGAGGCATCTCTGTAACCTGCTTGGACTTCAGCTACCTGTTTCCGTTGAGTTGGGAAAAAAAAAAGTCACACACAACAAGTGTTACTAGGACAGCAACAAACAGCTACCCAAAACAATATAGAACAATCAAAGAGAGAGAGTGTGAGTGAGTGATTGAACGAGCGAACGAACGAGCGAACGAACGAGCGATCGAGCGAGCGAGCGAGCGAGCGAGCGAGCGAGTGAGTGTGTATGTGTGTGTGATACTTCTTCTTCTTGCGTATGTCATCAGATCCTCAGCTCCGTTGCAGCAAGCCAATCCAGCGTTTCGTCATCCAGGTTCATACGGCCTTGGTCGCCATGTGGCGGGCGGTGTTTCGGGCAGCTGGTCATGATGTGTTCCACAGTCTGTAGGGGCTCTCCACATTCACAGTGGGCACTGTCCGAGAGGCCCCACCGTCGCATTGCTTCACCGAAGCGTCCCCACGCCTGTCATCAGGCGGTTGAGGGTTGTCCACTGCTTACGGGGCAGGTGCTGGCCAGGGACATCTGTGGGATCCTCTATGTAGTTGTGTGATACTTCACCAGGAACTACTCTGCAGCGGTCTGCAGGTAGCGTAGTTCACAGGGGTTGAAGCTAGCAAGGGGTAAAAGGATATATACATTTATATACACAAAAGCAAACATGAAAGTACTGGGTTAAATATTGATTAAGTTTGATTCCTTTTTCAATGAATCAAATAATCGAGAAGTGTTTTTAATACATCAGCAATATCAATACTTTACTAATGGAACCAAATGTACCCCTAACAGGTCTGTAACTCTGAATGAGAGGGTAACAAACAAACCAACCAACACTTGTACGTATATCAGTGGTTCTCTAAACATGTCAAGATCCCCCTAATTACAAATGTACAATGTAGGCATTAGCCCTTTATCCAGAGTGACTTACAGCAAACGAGGTCAAAACATTCATAGAATGCAGAGAGACAGTGTAGTGTCTCAGTAAACTATAGGATCAAGTAAACTAATATGATAACAGAGTCTCGTCACAAAGCAGTGACTCCTTACCTCGGCAATCAGCGGTACTTGCAACTCACGAGTTACAACCACTGGTGTAGAGACACTCCTAACAGGTGCTGGAGTGGCTGCTACAGACTTGCGGGGTGGTGTCCTAGGACTGACCTGTGCATAAAAACAGAGAGCACCGTTTGCAGGCCGGAAAATGGGAACCCTGTCATCTTAGCTTTTAATCATTTTCATTTAAGATGCTCGGACGAACCTGTGCTCTTGCCTGCTGCAGTTGCTCATGAACAGCAAACGACAACTGCTGTATCCATCCACGATGGATCGGAGATGTGAATCACCGACAAGAAGGGCAAACTGTTTCAACAAAAGAAAAACAAAATCAATGTTTATTGTGTAAACACTGGCATTTACTCCTCAAAATTAATAAATGAGCAAAGACAGACACCTTCTTGTTTGACAACTCAGCTGGAATCAAAGACCTCTGCGTTAGTCTAGTCCAGGCTGACCTCTTCCACCGGTTCGCTGATCTGCAGGCAGCCTGGTCCATCACTGGTTTGCCACGCTTGGACTGGCGAGGCATCTCTGTAACCTCCTTGGACTTCAGCTACCTGTTTCCGTTGAGTTGGGAAAAAAAAAAGTCACACACAACAAGTGTTACTAGGACAGCAACAAACAGCTACCCAAAACAATATAGAACAATCAAAGAGAGAGAGTGTGAGTGAGTGATTGAACGAGCGAACGAACGAGCGAACGAACGAGCGATCGAGCGAGCGAGCGAGCGAGTGAGTGTGTATGTGTGTGTGATACTTCTTCTTCTTGCGTATGTCATCAGATCCTCAGCTCCGTTGCAGCAAGCCAATCCAGCGTTTCGTCATCCAGGTTCATACGGCCTTGGTCGCCATGTGGCGGGCGGTGTTTCGGGCAGCTGGTCATGATGTGTTCCACAGTCTGTAGGGGCTCTCCACATTCACAGTGGGCACTGTCCGAGAGGCCCCACCGTCGCATTGCTTCACCGAAGCGTCCCCACGCCTGTCATCAGGCGGTTGAGGGTTGTCCACTGCTTACGGGGCAGGTGCTGGCCAGGGACATCTGTGGGATCCTCTATGTAGTTGTGTGATACTTCACCAGGAACTACTCTGCAGCGGTCTGCAGGTAGCGTAGTTCACAGGGGTTGAAGCTAGCAAGGGGTAAAAGGATATATACATTTATATACACAAAAGCAAACATGAAAGTACTGGGTTAAATATTGATTAAGTTTGATTCCTTTTTCAATGAATCAAATAATCGAGAAGTGTTTTTAATACATCAGCAATATCAATACTTTACTAATGGAACCAAATGTACCCCTAACAGGTCTGTAACTCTGAATGAGAGGGTAACAAACAAACCAACCAACACTTGTACGTATATCAGTGGTTCTCTAAACATGTCAAGATCCCCCTAATTACAAATGTACAATGTAGGCATTAGCCCTTTATCCAGAGTGACTTACAGCAAACGAGGTCAAAACATTCATAGAATGCAGAGAGACAGTGTAGTGTCTCAGTAAACTATAGGATCAAGTAAACTAATATGATAACAGAGTCTCGTCACAAAGCAGTGACTCCTTACCTCGGCAATCAGCGGTACTTGCAACTCACGAGTTACAACCACTGGTGTAGAGACACTCCTAACAGGTGCTGGAGTGGCTGCTACAGACTTGCGGGGTGGTGTCCTAGGACTGACCTGTGCATAAAAACAGAGAGCACCGTTTGCAGGCCGGAAAATGGGAACCCTGTCATCTTAGCTTTTAATCATTTTCATTTAAGATGCTCGGACGAACCTGTGCTCTTGCCTGCTGCAGTTGCTCATGAACAGCAAACGACAACTGCTGTATCCATCCACGATGGATCGGAGATGTGAATCACCGACAAGAAGGGCAAACTGTTTCAACAAAAGAAAAACAAAATCAATGTTTATTGTGTAAACACTGGCATTTACTCCTCAAAATTAATAAATGAGCAAAGACAGACACCTTCTTGTTTGACAACTCAGCTGGAATCAAAGACCTCTGCGTTAGTCTAGTCCAGGCTGACCTCTTCCACCGGTTCGCTGATCTGCAGGCAGCCTGGTCCATCACTGGTTTGCCACGCTTGGACTGGCGAGGCATCTCTGTAACCTGCTTGGACTTCAGCTACCTGTTTCCGTTGAGTTGGGAAAAAAAAAAGTCACACACAACAAGTGTTACTAGGACAGCAACAAACAGCTACCCAAAACAATATAGAACAATCAAAGAGAGAGAGTGTGAGTGAGTGATTGAACGAGCGAACGAACGAGCGAACGAACGAGCGAACGAACGAGCGATCGAGCGAGCGAGCGAGTGAGTGTGTATGTGTGTGTGATACTTCTTCTTCTTGCGTATGTCATCAGATCCTCAGCTCCGTTGCAGCAAGCCAATCCAGCGTTTCGTCATCCAGGTTCATACGGCCTTGGTCGCCATGTGGCGGGCGGTGTTTCGGGCAGCTGGTCATGATGTGTTCCACAGTCTGTAGGGGCTCTCCACATTCACAGTGGGCACTGTCCGAGAGGCCCCACCGTCGCATTGCTTCACCGAAGCGTCCCCACGCCTGTCATCAGGCGGTTGAGGGTTGTCCACTGCTTACGGGGCAGGTGCTGGCCAGGGACATCTGTGGGATCCTCTATGTAGTTGTGTGATACTTCACCAGGAACTACTCTGCAGCGGTCTGCAGGTAGCGTAGTTCACAGGGGTTGAAGCTAGCAAGGGGTAAAAGGATATATACATTTATATACACAAAAGCAAACATGAAAGTACTGGGTTAAATATTGATTAAGTTTGATTCCTTTTTCAATTAATCAAATAATCGAGAAGTGTTTTTAATACATCAGCAATATCAATACTTTACTAATGGAACCAAATGTACCCCTAACAGGTCTGTAACTCTGAATGAGAGGGTAACAAACAAACCAACCAACACTTGTACGTATATCAGTGGTTCTCTAAACATGTCAAGATCCCCCTAATTACAAATGTACAATGTAGGCATTAGCCCTTTATCCAGAGTGACTTACAGCAAACGAGGTCAAAACATTCATAGAATGCAGAGAGACAGTGTAGTGTCTCAGTAAACTATAGGATCAAGTAAACTAATATGATAACAGAGTCTCGTCACAAAGCAGTGACTCCTTACCTCGGCAATCAGCGGTACTTGCAACTCACGAGTTACAACCACTGGTGTAGAGACACTCCTAACAGGTGCTGGAGTGGCTGCTACAGACTTGCGGGGTGGTGTCCTAGGACTGACCTGTGCATAAAAACAGAGAGCACCGTTTGCAGGCCGGAAAATGGGAACCCTGTCATCTTAGCTTTTAATCATTTTCATTTAAGATGCTCGGACGAACCTGTGCTCTTGCCTGCTGCAGTTGCTCATGAACAGCAAACGACAACTGCTGTATCCATCCACGATGGATCGGAGATGTGAATCACCGACAAGAAGGGCAAACTGTTTCAACAAAAGAAAAACAAAATCAATGTTTATTGTGTAAACACTGGCATTTACTCCTCAAAATTAATAAATGAGCAAAGACAGACACCTTCTTGTTTGACAACTCAGCTGGAATCAAAGACCTCTGCGTTAGTCTAGTCCAGGCTGACCTCTTCCACCGGTTCGCTGATCTGCAGGCAGCCTGGTCCATCACTGGTTTGCCACGCTTGGACTGGCGAGGCATCTCTGTAACCTGCTTGGACTTCAGCTACCTGTTTCCGTTGAGTTGGGAAAAAAAAAAGTCACACACAACAAGTGTTACTAGGACAGCAACAAACAGCTACCCAAAACAATATAGAACAATCAAAGAGAGAGAGTGTGAGTGAGTGATTGAACGAGCGAACGAACGAGCGAACGAACGAGCGATCGAGCGAGCGAGCGAGCGAGTGAGTGTGTATGTGTGTGTGATACTTCTTCTTCTTGCGTATGTCATCAGATCCTCAGCTCCGTTGCAGCAAGCCAATCCAGCGTTTCGTCATCCAGGTTCATACGGCCTTGGTCGCCATGTGGCGGGCGGTGTTTCGGGCAGCTGGTCATGATGTGTTCCACAGTCTGTAGGGGCTCTCCACATTCACAGTGGGCACTGTCCGAGAGGCCCCACCGTCGCATTGCTTCACCGAAGCGTCCCCACGCCTGTCATCAGGCGGTTGAGGGTTGTCCACTGCTTACGGGGCAGGTGCTGGCCAGGGACATCTGTGGGATCCTCTATGTAGTTGTGTGATACTTCACCAGGAACTACTCTGCAGCGGTCTGCAGGTAGCGTAGTTCACAGGGGTTGAAGCTAGCAAGGGGTAAAAGGATATATACATTTATATACACAAAAGCAAACATGAAAGTACTGGGTTAAATATTGATTAAGTTTGATTCCTTTTTCAATGAATCAAATAATCGAGAAGTGTTTTTAATACATCAGCAATATCAATACTTTACTAATGGAACCAAATGTACCCCTAACAGGTCTGTAACTCTGAATGAGAGGGTAACAAACAAACCAACCAACACTTGTACGTATATCAGTGGTTCTCTAAACATGTCAAGATCCCCCTAATTACAAATGTACAATGTAGGCATTAGCCCTTTATCCAGAGTGACTTACAGCAAACGAGGTCAAAACATTCATAGAATGCAGAGAGACAGTGTAGTGTCTCAGTAAACTATAGGATCAAGTAAACTAATATGATAACAGAGTCTCGTCACAAAGCAGTGACTCCTTACCTCGGCAATCAGCGGTACTTGCAACTCACGAGTTACAACCACTGGTGTAGAGACACTCCTAACAGGTGCTGGAGTGGCTGCTACAGACTTGCGGGGTGGTGTCCTAGGACTGACCTGTGCATAAAAACAGAGAGCACCGTTTGCAGGCCGGAAAATGGGAACCCTGTCATCTTAGCTTTTAATCATTTTCATTTAAGATGCTCGGACGAACCTGTGCTCTTGCCTGCTGCAGTTGCTCATGAACAGCAAACGACAACTGCTGTATCCATCCACGATGGATCGGAGATGTGAATCACCGACAAGAAGGGCAAACTGTTTCAACAAAAGAAAAACAAAATCAATGTTTATTGTGTAAACACTGGCATTTACTCCTCAAAATTAATAAATGAGCAAAGACAGACACCTTCTTGTTTGACAACTCAGCTGGAATCAAAGACCTCTGCGTTAGTCTAGTCCAGGCTGACCTCTTCCACCGGTTCGCTGATCTGCAGGCAGCCTGGTCCATCACTGGTTTGCCACGCTTGGACTGGCGAGGCATCTCTGTAACCTGCTTGGACTTCAGCTACCTGTTTCCGTTGAGTTGGGAAAAAAAAAAGTCACACACAACAAGTGTTACTAGGACAGCAACAAACAGCTACCCAAAACAATATAGAACAATCAAAGAGAGAGAGTGTGAGTGAGTGATTGAACGAGCGAACGAACGAGCGAACGAACGAGCGAACGAACGAGCGATCGAGCGAGCGAGCGAGCGAGCGAGCGAGCGAGCGAGTGTGTATGTGTGCGTGATACTTCTTCTTCTTGCGTATGTCATCAGATCCTCAGCTCCGTTGCAGCAAGCCAATCCAGCGTTTCGTCATCCAGGTTCATACGGCCTTGGTCGCCATGTGGCGGGCGGTGTTTCGGGCAGCTGGTCATGATGTGTTCCACAGTCTGTAGGGGCTCTCCACATTCACAGTGGGCACTGTCCGAGAGGCCCCACCGTCGCATTGCTTCACCGAAGCGTCCCCACGCCTGTCATCAGGCGGTTGAGGGTTGTCCACTGCTTACGGGGCAGGTGCTGGCCAGGGACATCTGTGGGATCCTCTATGTAGTTGTGTGATACTTCACCAGGAACTACTCTGCAGCGGTCTGCAGGTAGCGTAGTTCACAGGGGTTGAAGCTAGCAAGGGGTAAAAGGATATATACATTTATATACACAAAAGCAAACATGAAAGTACTGGGTTAAATATTGATTAAGTTTGATTCCTTTTTCAATGAATCAAATAATCGAGAAGTGTTTTTAATACATCAGCAATATCAATACTTTACTAATGGAACCAAATGTACCCCTAACAGGTCTGTAACTCTGAATGAGAGGGTAACAAACAAACCAACCAACACTTGTACGTATATCAGTGGTTCTCTAAACATGTCAAGATCCCCCTAATTACAAATGTACAATGTAGGCATTAGCCCTTTATCCAGAGTGACTTACAGCAAACGAGGTCAAAACATTCATAGAATGCAGAGAGACAGTGTAGTGTCTCAGTAAACTATAGGATCAAGTAAACTAATATGATAACAGAGTCTCGTCACAAAGCAGTGACTCCTTACCTCGGCAATCAGCGGTACTTGCAACTCACGAGTTACAACCACTGGTGTAGAGACACTCCTAACAGGTGCTGGAGTGGCTGCTACAGACTTGCGGGGTGGTGTCCTAGGACTGACCTGTGCATAAAAACAGAGAGCACCGTTTGCAGGCCGGAAAATGGGAACCCTGTCATCTTAGCTTTTAATCATTTTCATTTAAGATGCTCGGACGAACCTGTGCTCTTGCCTGCTGCAGTTGCTCATGAACAGCAAACGACAACTGCTGTATCCATCCACGATGGATCGGAGATGTGAATCACCGACAAGAAGGGCAAACTGTTTCAACAAAAGAAAAACAAAATCAATGTTTATTGTGTAAACACTGGCATTTACTCCTCAAAATTAATAAATGAGCAAAGACAGACACCTTCTTGTTTGACAACTCAGCTGGAATCAAAGACCTCTGCGTTAGTCTAGTCCAGGCTGACCTCTTCCACCGGTTCGCTGATCTGCAGGCAGCCTGGTCCATCACTGGTTTGCCACGCTTGGACTGGCGAGGCATCTCTGTAACCTGCTTGGACTTCAGCTACCTGTTTCCGTTGAGTTGGGAAAAAAAAAAGTCACACACAACAAGTGTTACTAGGACAGCAACAAACAGCTACCCAAAACAATATAGAACAATCAAAGAGAGAGAGTGTGAGTGAGTGATTGAACGAGCGAACGAACGAGCGAACGAACGAGCGAACGAACGAGCGATCGAGCGAGCGAGCGAGCGAGCGAGCGAGTGAGTGTGTATGTGTGTGTGATACTTCTTCTTCTTGCGTATGTCATCAGATCCTCAGCTCCGTTGCAGCAAGCCAATCCAGCGTTTCGTCATCCAGGTTCATACGGCCTTGGTCGCCATGTGGCGGGCGGTGTTTCGGGCAGCTGGTCATGATGTGTTCCACAGTCTGTAGGGGCTCTCCACATTCACAGTGGGCACTGTCCGAGAGGCCCCACCGTCGCATTGCTTCACCGAAGCGTCCCCACGCCTGTCATCAGGCGGTTGAGGGTTGTCCACTGCTTACGGGGCAGGTGCTGGCCAGGGACATCTGTGGGATCCTCTATGTAGTTGTGTGATACTTCACCAGGAACTACTCTGCAGCGGTCTGCAGGTAGCGTAGTTCACAGGGGTTGAAGCTAGCAAGGGGTAAAAGGATATATACATTTATATACACAAAAGCAAACATGAAAGTACTGGGTTAAATATTGATTAAGTTTGATTCCTTTTTCAATGAATCAAATAATCGAGAAGTGTTTTTAATACATCAGCAATATCAATACTTTACTAATGGAACCAAATGTACCCCTAACAGGTCTGTAACTCTGAATGAGAGGGTAACAAACAAACCAACCAACACTTGTACGTATATCAGTGGTTCTCTAAACATGTCAAGATCCCCCTAATTACAAATGTACAATGTAGGCATTAGCCCTTTATCCAGAGTGACTTACAGCAAACGAGGTCAAAACATTCATAGAATGCAGAGAGACAGTGTAGTGTCTCAGTAAACTATAGGATCAAGTAAACTAATATGATAACAGAGTCTCGTCACAAAGCAGTGACTCCTTACCTCGGCAATCAGCGGTACTTGCAACTCACGAGTTACAACCACTGGTGTAGAGACACTCCTAACAGGTGCTGGAGTGGCTGCTACAGACTTGCGGGGTGGTGTCCTAGGACTGACCTGTGCATAAAAACAGAGATTACCGTTTGCAGGCCGGAAAATGGGAACCCTGTCATCTTAGCTTTTAATCATTTTCATTTAAGATGCTCGGACGAACCTGTGCTCTTGCCTGCTGCAGTTGCTCATGAACAGCAAACGACAACTGCTGTATCCATCCACGATGGATCGGAGATGTGAATCACCGACAAGAAGGGCAAACTGTTTCAACAAAAGAAAAACAAAATCAATGTTTATTGTGTAAACACTGGCATTTACTCCTCAAAATTAATAAATGAGCAAAGACAGACACCTTCTTGTTTGACAACTCAGCTGGAATCAAAGACCTCTGCGTTAGTCTAGTCCAGGCTGACCTCTTCCACCGGTTCGCTGATCTGCAGGCAGCCTGGTCCATCACTGGTTTGCCACGCTTGGACTGGCGAGGCATCTCTGTAACCTGCTTGGACTTCAGCTACCTGTTTCCGTTGAGTTGGGAAAAAAAAAGTCACACACAACAAGTGTTACTAGGACAGCAACAAACAGCTACCCAAAACAATATAGAACAATCAAAGAGAGAGAGTGTGAGTGAGTGATTGAACGAGCGAACGAACGAGCGAACGAACGAACGAGCGAGCGAGCGAGCGAGCGAACGAACGAGCGAACGAGCGAGCGAGCGAGCGAGCGAGCGAGCGAGTGAGTGTGTATGTGTGTGTGATACTTCTTCTTCTTGCGTATGTCATCAGATCCTCAGCTCCGTTGCAGCAAGCCAATCCAGCGTTTCGTCATCCAGGTTCATACGGCCTTGGTCGCCATGTGGCGGGCGGTGTTTCGGGCAGCTGGTCATGATGTGTTCCACAGTCTGTAGGGGCTCTCCACATTCACAGTGGGCACTGTCCGAGAGGCCCCACCGTCGCATTGCTTCACCGAAGCGTCCCCACGCCTGTCATCAGGCGGTTGAGGGTTGTCCACTGCTTACGGGGCAGGTGCTGGCCAGGGACATCTGTGGGATCCTCTATGTAGTTGTGTGATACTTCACCAGGAACTACTCTGCAGCGGTCTGCAGGTAGCGTAGTTCACAGGGGTTGAAGCTAGCAAGGGGTAAAAGGATATATACATTTATATACACAAAAGCAAACATGAAAGTACTGGGTTAAATATTGATTAAGTTTGATTCCTTTTTCAATGAATCAAATAATCGAGAAGTGTTTTTAATACATCAGCAATATCAATACTTTACTAATGGAACCAAATGTACCCCTAACAGGTCTGTAACTCTGAATGAGAGGGTAACAAACAAACCAACCAACACTTGTACGTATATCAGTGGTTCTCTAAACATGTCAAGATCCCCCTAATTACAAATGTACAATGTAGGCATTAGCCCTTTATCCAGAGTGACTTACAGCAAACGAGGTCAAAACATTCATAGAATGCAGAGAGACAGTGTAGTGTCTCAGTAAACTATAGGATCAAGTAAACTAATATGATAACAGAGTCTCGTCACAAAGCAGTGACTCCTTACCTCGGCAATCAGCGGTACTTGCAACTCACGAGTTACAACCACTGGTGTAGAGACACTCCTAACAGGTGCTGGAGTGGCTGCTACAGACTTGCGGGGTGGTGTCCTAGGACTGACCTGTGCATAAAAACAGAGAGCACCGTTTGCAGGCCGGAAAATGGGAACCCTGTCATCTTAGCTTTTAATCATTTTCATTTAAGATGCTCGGACGAACCTGTGCTCTTGCCTGCTGCAGTTGCTCATGAACAGCAAACGACAACTGCTGTATCCATCCACGATGGATCGGAGATGTGAATCACCGACAAGAAGGGCAAACTGTTTCAACAAAAGAAAAACAAAATCAATGTTTATTGTGTAAACACTGGCATTTACTCCTCAAAATTAATAAATGAGCAAAGACAGACACCTTCTTGTTTGACAACTCAGCTGGAATCAAAGACCTCTGCGTTAGTCTAGTCCAGGCTGACCTCTTCCACCGGTTCGCTGATCTGCAGGCAGCCTGGTCCATCACTGGTTTGCCACGCTTGGACTGGCGAGGCATCTCTGTAACCTGCTTGGACTTCAGCTACCTGTTTCCGTTGAGTTGGGAAAAAAAAAAGTCACACACAACAAGTGTTACTAGGACAGCAACAAACAGCTACCCAAAACAATATAGAACAATCAAAGAGAGAGAGTGTGAGTGAGTGATTGAACGAGCGAACGAACGAGCGAACGAACGAGCGATCGAGCGAGCGAGCGAGCGAGCGAGCGAGTGAGTGTGTATGTGTGTGTGATACTTCTTCTTCTTGCGTATGTCATCAGATCCTCAGCTCCGTTGCAGCAAGCCAATCCAGCGTTTCGTCATCCAGGTTCATACGGCCTTGGTCGCCATGTGGCGGGCGGTGTTTCGGGCAGCTGGTCATGATGTGTTCCACAGTCTGTAGGGGCTCTCCACATTCACAGTGGGCACTGTCCGAGAGGCCCCACCGTCGCATTGCTTCACCGAAGCGTCCCCACGCCTGTCATCAGGCGGTTGAGGGTTGTCCACTGCTTACGGGGCAGGTGCTGGCCAGGGACATCTGTGGGATCCTCTATGTAGTTGTGTGATACTTCACCAGGAACTACTCTGCAGCGGTCTGCAGGTAGCGTAGTTCACAGGGGTTGAAGCTAGCAAGGGGTAAAAGGATATATACATTTATATACACAAAAGCAAACATGAAAGTACTGGGTTAAATATTGATTAAGTTTGATTCCTTTTTCAATGAATCAAATAATCGAGAAGTGTTTTTAATACATCAGCAATATCAATACTTTACTAATGGAACCAAATGTACCCCTAACAGGTCTGTAACTCTGAATGAGAGGGTAACAAACAAACCAACCAACACTTGTACGTATATCAGTGGTTCTCTAAACATGTCAAGATCCCCCTAATTACAAATGTACAATGTAGGCATTAGCCCTTTATCCAGAGTGACTTACAGCAAACGAGGTCAAAACATTCATAGAATGCAGAGAGACAGTGTAGTGTCTCAGTAAACTATAGGATCAAGTAAACTAATATGATAACAGAGTCTCGTCACAAAGCAGTGACTCCTTACCTCGGCAATCAGCGGTACTTGCAACTCACGAGTTACAACCACTGGTGTAGAGACACTCCTAACAGGTGCTGGAGTGGCTGCTACAGACTTGCGGGGTGGTGTCCTAGGACTGACCTGTGCATAAAAACAGAGAGCACCGTTTGCAGGCCGGAAAATGGGAACCCTGTCATCTTAGCTTTTAATCATTTTCATTTAAGATGCTCGGACGAACCTGTGCTCTTGCCTGCTGCAGTTGCTCATGAACAGCAAACGACAACTGCTGTATCCATCCACGATGGATCGGAGATGTGAATCACCGACAAGAAGGGCAAACTGTTTCAACAAAAGAAAAACAAAATCAATGTTTATTGTGTAAACACTGGCATTTACTCCTCAAAATTAATAAATGAGCAAAGACAGACACCTTCTTGTTTGACAACTCAGCTGGAATCAAAGACCTCTGCGTTAGTCTAGTCCAGGCTGACCTCTTCCACCGGTTCGCTGATCTGCAGGCAGCCTGGTCCATCACTGGTTTGCCACGCTTGGACTGGCGAGGCATCTCTGTAACCTGCTTGGACTTCAGCTACCTGTTTCCGTTGAGTTGGGAAAAAAAAAAGTCACACACAACAAGTGTTACTAGGACAGCAACAAACAGCTACCCAAAACAATATAGAACAATCAAAGAGAGAGAGTGTGAGTGAGTGATTGAACGAGCGAACGAACGAGCGAACGAACGAGCGATCGAACGAGCGAGCGAGCCAGCGAGCGAGCGAGCGAGTGAGTGTGTATGTGTGTGTGATACTTCTTCTTCTTGCGTATGTCATCAGATCCTCAGCTCCGTTGCAGCAAGCCAATCCAGCGTTTCGTCATCCAGGTTCATACGGCCTTGGTCGCCATGTGGCGGGCGGTGTTTCGGGCAGCTGGTCATGATGTGTTCCACAGTCTGTAGGGGCTCTCCACATTCACAGTGGGCACTGTCCGAGAGGCCCCACCGTCGCATTGCTTCACCGAAGCGTCCCCACGCCTGTCATCAGGCGGTTGAGGGTTGTCCACTGCTTACGGGGCAGGTGCTGGCCAGGGACATCTGTGGGATCCTCTATGTAGTTGTGTGATACTTCACCAGGAACTACTCTGCAGCGGTCTGCAGGTAGCGTAGTTCACAGGGGTTGAAGCTAGCAAGGGGTAAAAGGATATATACATTTATATACACAAAAGCAAACATGAAAGTACTGGGTTAAATATTGATTAAGTTTGATTCCTTTTTCAATGAATCAAATAATCGAGAAGTGTTTTTAATACATCAGCAATATCAATACTTTACTAATGGAACCAAATGTACCCCTAACAGGTCTGTAACTCTGAATGAGAGGGTAACAAACAAACCAACCAACACTTGTACGTATATCAGTGGTTCTCTAAACATGTCAAGATCCCCCTAATTACAAATGTACAATGTAGGCATTAGCCCTTTATCCAGAGTGACTTACAGCAAACGAGGTCAAAACATTCATAGAATGCAGAGAGACAGTGTAGTGTCTCAGTAAACTATAGGATCAAGTAAACTAATATGATAACAGAGTCTCGTCACAAAGCAGTGACTCCTTACCTCGGCAATCAGCGGTACTTGCAACTCACGAGTTACAACCACTGGTGTAGAGACACTCCTAACAGGTGCTGGAGTGGCTGCTACAGACTTGCGAGGTGGTGTCCTAGGACTGACCTGTGCATAAAAACAGAGAGCACCGTTTGCAGGCCGGAAAATGGGAACCCTGTCATCTTAGCTTTTAATCATTTTCATTTAAGATGCTCGGACGAACCTGTGCTCTTGCCTGCTGCAGTTGCTCATGAACAGCAAACGACAACTGCTGTATCCATCCACGATGGATCGGAGATGTGAATCACCGACAAGAAGGGCAAACTGTTTCAACAAAAGAAAAACAAAATCAATGTTTATTGTGTAAACACTGGCATTTACTCCTCAAAATTAATAAATGAGCAAAGACAGACACCTTCTTGTTTGACAACTCAGCTGGAATCAAAGACCTCTGCGTTAGTCTAGTCCAGGCTGACCTCTTCCACCGGTTCGCTGATCTGCAGGCAGCCTGGTCCATCACTGGTTTGCCACGCTTGGACTGGCGAGGCATCTCTGTAACCTGCTTGGACTTCAGCTACCTGTTTCCGTTGAGTTGGGAAAAAAAAAAGTCACACACAACAAGTGTTACTAGGACAGCAACAAACAGCTACCCAAAACAATATAGAACAATCAAAGAGAGAGAGTGTGAGTGAGTGATTGAACGAGCGAACGAACGAGCGAACGAACGAGCGATCGAGCGAGCGAGCGAGCGAGCGAGCGAGCGAGTGAGTGTGTATGTGTGTGTGATACTTCTTCTTCTTGCGTATGTCATCAGATCCTCAGCTCCGTTGCAGCAAGCCAATCCAGCGTTTCGTCATCCAGGTTCATACGGCCTTGGTCGCCATGTGGCGGGCGGTGTTTCGGGCAGCTGGTCATGATGTGTTCCACAGTCTGTAGGGGCTCTCCACATTCACAGTGGGCACTGTCCGAGAGGCCCCACCGTCGCATTGCTTCACCGAAGCGTCCCCACGCCTGTCATCAGGCGGTTGAGGGTTGTCCACTGCTTACGGGGCAGGTGCTGGCCAGGGACATCTGTGGGATCCTCTATGTAGTTGTGTGATACTTCACCAGGAACTACTCTGCAGCGGTCTGCAGGTAGCGTAGTTCACAGGGGTTGAAGCTAGCAAGGGGTAAAAGGATATATACATTTATATACACAAAAGCAAACATGAAAGTACTGGGTTAAATATTGATTAAGTTTGATTCCTTTTTCAATGAATCAAATAATCGAGAAGTGTTTTTAATACATCAGCAATATCAATACTTTACTAATGGAACCAAATGTACCCCTAACAGGTCTGTAACTCTGAATGAGAGGGTAACAAACAAACCAACCAACACTTGTACGTATATCAGTGGTTCTCTAAACATGTCAAGATCCCCCTAATTACAAATGTACAATGTAGGCATTAGCCCTTTATCCAGAGTGACTTACAGCAAACGAGGTCAAAACATTCATAGAATGCAGAGAGACAGTGTAGTGTCTCAGTAAACTATAGGATCAAGTAAACTAATATGATAACAGAGTCTCGTCACAAAGCAGTGACTCCTTACCTCGGCAATCAGCGGTACTTGCAACTCACGAGTTACAACCACTGGTGTAGAGACACTCCTAACAGGTGCTGGAGTGGCTGCTACAGACTTGCGGGGTGGTGTCCTAGGACTGACCTGTGCATAAAAACAGAGAGCACCGTTTGCAGGCCGGAAAATGGGAACCCTGTCATCTTAGCTTTTAATCATTTTCATTTAAGATGCTCGGACGAACCTGTGCTCTTGCCTGCTGCAGTTGCTCATGAACAGCAAACGACAACTGCTGTATCCATCCACGATGGATCGGAGATGTGAATCACCGACAAGAAGGGCAAACTGTTTCAACAAAAGAAAAACAAAATCAATGTTTATTGTGTAAACACTGGCATTTACTCCTCAAAATTAATAAATGAGCAAAGACAGACACCTTCTTGTTTGACAACTCAGCTGGAATCAAAGACCTCTGCGTTAGTCTAGTCCAGGCTGACCTCTTCCACCGGTTCGCTGATCTGCAGGCAGCCTGGTCCATCACTGGTTTGCCACGCTTGGACTGGCGAGGCATCTCTGTAACCTGCTTGGACTTCAGCTACCTGTTTCCGTTGAGTTGGGAAAAAAAAAAGTCACACACAACAAGTGTTACTAGGACAGCAACAAACAGCTACCCAAAACAATATAGAACAATCAAAGAGAGAGAGTGTGAGTGAGTGATTGAACGAGCGAACGAACGAGCGAACGAACGAGCGAACGAACGAGCGATCGAGCGAGCGAGCGAGTGAGTGTGTATGTGTGTGTGATACTTCTTCTTCTTGCGTATGTCATCAGATCCTCAGCTCCGTTGCAGCAAGCCAATCCAGCGTTTCGTCATCCAGGTTCATACGGCCTTGGTCGCCATGTGGCGGGCGGTGTTTCGGGCAGCTGGTCATGATGTGTTCCACAGTCTGTAGGGGCTCTCCACATTCACAGTGGGCACTGTCCGAGAGGCCCCACCGTCGCATTGCTTCACCGAAGCGTCCCCACGCCTGTCATCAGGCGGTTGAGGGTTGTCCACTGCTTACGGGGCAGGTGCTGGCCAGGGACATCTGTGGGATCCTCTATGTAGTTGTGTGATACTTCACCAGGAACTACTCTGCAGCGGTCTGCAGGTAGCGTAGTTCACAGGGGTTGAAGCTAGCAAGGGGTAAAAGGATATATACATTTATATACACAAAAGCAAACATGAAAGTACTGGGTTAAATATTGATTAAGTTTGATTCCTTTTTCAATGAATCAAATAATCGAGAAGTGTTTTTAATACATCAGCAATATCAATACTTTACTAATGGAACCAAATGTACCCCTAACAGGTCTGTAACTCTGAATGAGAGGGTAACAAACAAACCAACCAACACTTGTACGTATATCAGTGGTTCTCTAAACATGTCAAGATCCCCCTAATTACAAATGTACAATGTAGGCATTAGCCCTTTATCCAGAGTGACTTACAGCAAACGAGGTCAAAACATTCATAGAATGCAGAGAGACAGTGTAGTGTCTCAGTAAACTATAGGATCAAGTAAACTAATATGATAACAGAGTCTCGTCACAAAGCAGTGACTCCTTACCTCGGCAATCAGCGGTACTTGCAACTCACGAGTTACAACCACTGGTGTAGAGACACTCCTAACAGGTGCTGGAGTGGCTGCTACAGACTTGCGGGGTGGTGTCCTAGGACTGACCTGTGCATAAAAACAGAGAGCACCGTTTGCAGGCCGGAAAATGGGAACCCTGTCATCTTAGCTTTTAATCATTTTCATTTAAGATGCTCGGACGAACCTGTGCTCTTGCCTGCTGCAGTTGCTCATGAACAGCAAACGACAACTGCTGTATCCATCCACGATGGATCGGAGATGTGAATCACCGACAAGAAGGGCAAACTGTTTCAACAAAAGAAAAACAAAATCAATGTTTATTGTGTAAACACTGGCATTTACTCCTCAAAATTAATAAATGAGCAAAGACAGACACCTTCTTGTTTGACAACTCAGCTGGAATCAAAGACCTCTGCGTTAGTCTAGTCCAGGCTGACCTCTTCCACCGGTTCGCTGATCTGCAGGCAGCCTGGTCCATCACTGGTTTGCCACGCTTGGACTGGCGAGGCATCTCTGTAACCTGCTTGGACTTCAGCTACCTGTTTCCGTTGAGTTGGGAAAAAAAAAAGTCACACACAACAAGTGTTACTAGGACAGCAACAAACAGCTACCCAAAACAATATAGAACAATCAAAGAGAGAGAGTGTGAGTGAGTGATTGAACGAGCGAACGAACGAGCGAACGAACGAGCGATCGAACGAGCGAGCGAGCCAGCGAGCGAGCGAGCGAGTGAGTGTGTATGTGTGTGTGATACTTCTTCTTCTTGCGTATGTCATCAGATCCTCAGCTCCGTTGCAGCAAGCCAATCCAGCGTTTCGTCATCCAGGTTCATACGGCCTTGGTCGCCATGTGGCGGGCGGTGTTTCGGGCAGCTGGTCATGATGTGTTCCACAGTCTGTAGGGGCTCTCCACATTCACAGTGGGCACTGTCCGAGAGGCCCCACCGTCGCATTGCTTCACCGAAGCGTCCCCACGCCTGTCATCAGGCGGTTGAGGGTTGTCCACTGCTTACGGGGCAGGTGCTGGCCAGGGACATCTGTGGGATCCTCTATGTAGTTGTGTGATACTTCACCAGGAACTACTCTGCAGCGGTCTGCAGGTAGCGTAGTTCACAGGGGTTGAAGCTAGCAAGGGGTAAAAGGATATATACATTTATATACACAAAAGCAAACATGAAAGTACTGGGTTAAATATTGATTAAGTTTGATTCCTTTTTCAATGAATCAAATAATCGAGAAGTGTTTTTAATACATCAGCAATATCAATACTTTACTAATGGAACCAAATGTACCCCTAACAGGTCTGTAACTCTGAATGAGAGGGTAACAAACAAACCAACCAACACTTGTACGTATATCAGTGGTTCTCTAAACATGTCAAGATCCCCCTAATTACAAATGTACAATGTAGGCATTAGCCCTTTATCCAGAGTGACTTACAGCAAACGAGGTCAAAACATTCATAGAATGCAGAGAGACAGTGTAGTGTCTCAGTAAACTATAGGATCAAGTAAACTAATATGATAACAGAGTCTCGTCACAAAGCAGTGACTCCTTACCTCGGCAATCAGCGGTACTTGCAACTCACGAGTTACAACCACTGGTGTAGAGACACTCCTAACAGGTGCTGGAGTGGCTGCTACAGACTTGCGAGGTGGTGTCCTAGGACTGACCTGTGCATAAAAACAGAGAGCACCGTTTGCAGGCCGGAAAATGGGAACCCTGTCATCTTAGCTTTTAATCATTTTCATTTAAGATGCTCGGACGAACCTGTGCTCTTGCCTGCTGCAGTTGCTCATGAACAGCAAACGACAACTGCTGTATCCATCCACGATGGATCGGAGATGTGAATCACCGACAAGAAGGGCAAACTGTTTCAACAAAAGAAAAACAAAATCAATGTTTATTGTGTAAACACTGGCATTTACTCCTCAAAATTAATAAATGAGCAAAGACAGACACCTTCTTGTTTGACAACTCAGCTGGAATCAAAGACCTCTGCGTTAGTCTAGTCCAGGCTGACCTCTTCCACCGGTTCGCTGATCTGCAGGCAGCCTGGTCCATCACTGGTTTGCCACGCTTGGACTGGCGAGGCATCTCTGTAACCTGCTTGGACTTCAGCTACCTGTTTCCGTTGAGTTGGGAAAAAAAAAAGTCACACACAACAAGTGTTACTAGGACAGCAACAAACAGCTACCCAAAACAATATAGAACAATCAAAGAGAGAGAGTGTGAGTGAGTGATTGAACGAGCGAACGAACGAGCGAACGAACGAGCGATCGAGCGAGCGAGCGAGCGAGCGAGCGAGCGAGTGAGTGTGTATGTGTGTGTGATACTTCTTCTTCTTGCGTATGTCATCAGATCCTCAGCTCCGTTGCAGCAAGCCAATCCAGCGTTTCGTCATCCAGGTTCATACGGCCTTGGTCGCCATGTGGCGGGCGGTGTTTCGGGCAGCTGGTCATGATGTGTTCCACAGTCTGTAGGGGCTCTCCACATTCACAGTGGGCACTGTCCGAGAGGCCCCACCGTCGCATTGCTTCACCGAAGCGTCCCCACGCCTGTCATCAGGCGGTTGAGGGTTGTCCACTGCTTACGGGGCAGGTGCTGGCCAGGGACATCTGTGGGATCCTCTATGTAGTTGTGTGATACTTCACCAGGAACTACTCTGCAGCGGTCTGCAGGTAGCGTAGTTCACAGGGGTTGAAGCTAGCAAGGGGTAAAAGGATATATACATTTATATACACAAAAGCAAACATGAAAGTACTGGGTTAAATATTGATTAAGTTTGATTCCTTTTTCAATGAATCAAATAATCGAGAAGTGTTTTTAATACATCAGCAATATCAATACTTTACTAATGGAACCAAATGTACCCCTAACAGGTCTGTAACTCTGAATGAGAGGGTAACAAACAAACCAACCAACACTTGTACGTATATCAGTGGTTCTCTAAACATGTCAAGATCCCCCTAATTACAAATGTACAATGTAGGCATTAGCCCTTTATCCAGAGTGACTTACAGCAAACGAGGTCAAAACATTCATAGAATGCAGAGAGACAGTGTAGTGTCTCAGTAAACTATAGGATCAAGTAAACTAATATGATAACAGAGTCTCGTCACAAAGCAGTGACTCCTTACCTCGGCAATCAGCGGTACTTGCAACTCACGAGTTACAACCACTGGTGTAGAGACACTCCTAACAGGTGCTGGAGTGGCTGCTACAGACTTGCGGGGTGGTGTCCTAGGACTGACCTGTGCATAAAAACAGAGAGCACCGTTTGCAGGCCGGAAAATGGGAACCCTGTCATCTTAGCTTTTAATCATTTTCATTTAAGATGCTCGGACGAACCTGTGCTCTTGCCTGCTGCAGTTGCTCATGAACAGCAAACGACAACTGCTGTATCCATCCACGATGGATCGGAGATGTGAATCACCGACAAGAAGGGCAAACTGTTTCAACAAAAGAAAAACAAAATCAATGTTTATTGTGTAAACACTGGCATTTACTCCTCAAAATTAATAAATGAGCAAAGACAGACACCTTCTTGTTTGACAACTCAGCTGGAATCAAAGACCTCTGCGTTAGTCTAGTCCAGGCTGACCTCTTCCACCGGTTCGCTGATCTGCAGGCAGCCTGGTCCATCACTGGTTTGCCACGCTTGGACTGGCGAGGCATCTCTGTAACCTCCTTGGACTTCAGCTACCTGTTTCCGTTGAGTTGGGAAAAAAAAAAGTCACACACAACAAGTGTTACTAGGACAGCAACAAACAGCTACCCAAAACAATATAGAACAATCAAAGAGAGAGAGTGTGAGTGAGTGATTGAACGAGCGAACGAACGAGCGAACGAACGAGCGATCGAGCGAGCGAGCGAGCGAGCGAGCGAGCGAGCGAGCGAGCGAGCGAGCGAGCGAGCGAGCGAGTGAGTGTGTATGTGTGTGTGATACTTCTTCTTCTTGCGTATGTCATCAGATCCTCAGCTCCGTTGCAGCAAGCCAATCCAGCGTTTCGTCATCCAGGTTCATACGGCCTTGGTCGCCATGTGGCGGGCGGTGTTTCGGGCAGCTGGTCATGATGTGTTCCACAGTCTGTAGGGGCTCTCCACATTCACAGTGGGCACTGTCCGAGAGGCCCCACCGTCGCATTGCTTCACCGAAGCGTCCCCACGCCTGTCATCAGGCGGTTGAGGGTTGTCCACTGCTTACGGGGCAGGTGCTGGCCAGGGACATCTGTGGGATCCTCTATGTAGTTGTGTGATACTTCACCAGGAACTACTCTGCAGCGGTCTGCAGGTAGCGTAGTTCACAGGGGTTGAAGCTAGCAAGGGGTAAAAGGATATATACATTTATATACACAAAAGCAAACATGAAAGTACTGGGTTAAATATTGATTAAGTTTGATTCCTTTTTCAATGAATCAAATAATCGAGAAGTGTTTTTAATACATCAGCAATATCAATACTTTACTAATGGAACCAAATGTACCCCTAACAGGTCTGTAACTCTGAATGAGAGGGTAACAAACAAACCAACCAACACTTGTACGTATATCAGTGGTTCTCTAAACATGTCAAGATCCCCCTAATTACAAATGTACAATGTAGGCATTAGCCCTTTATCCAGAGTGACTTACAGCAAACGAGGTCAAAACATTCATAGAATGCAGAGAGACAGTGTAGTGTCTCAGTAAACTATAGGATCAAGTAAACTAATATGATAACAGAGTCTCGTCACAAAGCAGTGACTCCTTACCTCGGCAATCAGCGGTACTTGCAACTCACGAGTTACAACCACTGGTGTAGAGACACTCCTAACAGGTGCTGGAGTGGCTGCTACAGACTTGCGGGGTGGTGTCCTAGGACTGACCTGTGCATAAAAACAGAGAGCACCGTTTGCAGGCCGGAAAATGGGAACCCTGTCATCTTAGCTTTTAATCATTTTCATTTAAGATGCTCGGACGAACCTGTGCTCTTGCCTGCTGCAGTTGCTCATGAACAGCAAACGACAACTGCTGTATCCATCCACGATGGATCGGAGATGTGAATCACCGACAAGAAGGGCAAACTGTTTCAACAAAAGAAAAACAAAATCAATGTTTATTGTGTAAACACTGGCATTTACTCCTCAAAATTAATAAATGAGCAAAGACAGACACCTTCTTGTTTGACAACTCAGCTGGAATCAAAGACCTCTGCGTTAGTCTAGTCCAGGCTGACCTCTTCCACCGGTTCGCTGATCTGCAGGCAGCCTGGTCCATCACTGGTTTGCCACGCTTGGACTGGCGAGGCATCTCTGTAACCTGCTTGGACTTCAGCTACCTGTTTCCGTTGAGTTGGGAAAAAAAAAAGTCACACACAACAAGTGTTACTAGGACAGCAACAAACAGCTACCCAAAACAATATAGAACAATCAAAGAGAGAGAGTGTGAGTGAGTGATTGAACGAGCGAACGAACGAGCGAACGAACGAGCGAACGAACGAGCGATCGAGCGAGCGAGCGAGTGAGTGTGTATGTGTGTGTGATACTTCTTCTTCTTGCGTATGTCATCAGATCCTCAGCTCCGTTGCAGCAAGCCAATCCAGCGTTTCGTCATCCAGGTTCATACGGCCTTGGTCGCCATGTGGCGGGCGGTGTTTCGGGCAGCTGGTCATGATGTGTTCCACAGTCTGTAGGGGCTCTCCACATTCACAGTGGGCACTGTCCGAGAGGCCCCACCGTCGCATTGCTTCACCGAAGCGTCCCCACGCCTGTCATCAGGCGGTTGAGGGTTGTCCACTGCTTACGGGGCAGGTGCTGGCCAGGGACATCTGTGGGATCCTCTATGTAGTTGTGTGATACTTCACCAGGAACTACTCTGCAGCGGTCTGCAGGTAGCGTAGTTCACAGGGGTTGAAGCTAGCAAGGGGTAAAAGGATATATACATTTATATACACAAAAGCAAACATGAAAGTACTGGGTTAAATATTGATTAAGTTTGATTCCTTTTTCAATTAATCAAATAATCGAGAAGTGTTTTTAATACATCAGCAATATCAATACTTTACTAATGGAACCAAATGTACCCCTAACAGGTCTGTAACTCTGAATGAGAGGGTAACAAACAAACCAACCAACACTTGTACGTATATCAGTGGTTCTCTAAACATGTCAAGATCCCCCTAATTACAAATGTACAATGTAGGCATTAGCCCTTTATCCAGAGTGACTTACAGCAAACGAGGTCAAAACATTCATAGAATGCAGAGAGACAGTGTAGTGTCTCAGTAAACTATAGGATCAAGTAAACTAATATGATAACAGAGTCTCGTCACAAAGCAGTGACTCCTTACCTCGGCAATCAGCGGTACTTGCAACTCACGAGTTACAACCACTGGTGTAGAGACACTCCTAACAGGTGCTGGAGTGGCTGCTACAGACTTGCGGGGTGGTGTCCTAGGACTGACCTGTGCATAAAAACAGAGAGCACCGTTTGCAGGCCGGAAAATGGGAACCCTGTCATCTTAGCTTTTAATCATTTTCATTTAAGATGCTCGGACGAACCTGTGCTCTTGCCTGCTGCAGTTGCTCATGAACAGCAAACGACAACTGCTGTATCCATCCACGATGGATCGGAGATGTGAATCACCGACAAGAAGGGCAAACTGTTTCAACAAAAGAAAAACAAAATCAATGTTTATTGTGTAAACACTGGCATTTACTCCTCAAAATTAATAAATGAGCAAAGACAGACACCTTCTTGTTTGACAACTCAGCTGGAATCAAAGACCTCTGCGTTAGTCTAGTCCAGGCTGACCTCTTCCACCGGTTCGCTGATCTGCAGGCAGCCTGGTCCATCACTGGTTTGCCACGCTTGGACTGGCGAGGCATCTCTGTAACCTGCTTGGACTTCAGCTACCTGTTTCCGTTGAGTTGGGAAAAAAAAAAGTCACACACAACAAGTGTTACTAGGACAGCAACAAACAGCTACCCAAAACAATATAGAACAATCAAAGAGAGAGAGTGTGAGTGAGTGATTGAACGAGCGAACGAACGAGCGAACGAACGAGCGATCGAGCGAGCGAGCGAGCGAGTGAGTGTGTATGTGTGTGTGATACTTCTTCTTCTTGCGTATGTCATCAGATCCTCAGCTCCGTTGCAGCAAGCCAATCCAGCGTTTCGTCATCCAGGTTCATACGGCCTTGGTCGCCATGTGGCGGGCGGTGTTTCGGGCAGCTGGTCATGATGTGTTCCACAGTCTGTAGGGGCTCTCCACATTCACAGTGGGCACTGTCCGAGAGGCCCCACCGTCGCATTGCTTCACCGAAGCGTCCCCACGCCTGTCATCAGGCGGTTGAGGGTTGTCCACTGCTTACGGGGCAGGTGCTGGCCAGGGACATCTGTGGGATCCTCTATGTAGTTGTGTGATACTTCACCAGGAACTACTCTGCAGCGGTCTGCAGGTAGCGTAGTTCACAGGGGTTGAAGCTAGCAAGGGGTAAAAGGATATATACATTTATATACACAAAAGCAAACATGAAAGTACTGGGTTAAATATTGATTAAGTTTGATTCCTTTTTCAATGAATCAAATAATCGAGAAGTGTTTTTAATACATCAGCAATATCAATACTTTACTAATGGAACCAAATGTACCCCTAACAGGTCTGTAACTCTGAATGAGAGGGTAACAAACAAACCAACCAACACTTGTACGTATATCAGTGGTTCTCTAAACATGTCAAGATCCCCCTAATTACAAATGTACAATGTAGGCATTAGCCCTTTATCCAGAGTGACTTACAGCAAACGAGGTCAAAACATTCATAGAATGCAGAGAGACAGTGTAGTGTCTCAGTAAACTATAGGATCAAGTAAACTAATATGATAACAGAGTCTCGTCACAAAGCAGTGACTCCTTACCTCGGCAATCAGCGGTACTTGCAACTCACGAGTTACAACCACTGGTGTAGAGACACTCCTAACAGGTGCTGGAGTGGCTGCTACAGACTTGCGGGGTGGTGTCCTAGGACTGACCTGTGCATAAAAACAGAGAGCACCGTTTGCAGGCCGGAAAATGGGAACCCTGTCATCTTAGCTTTTAATCATTTTCATTTAAGATGCTCGGACGAACCTGTGCTCTTGCCTGCTGCAGTTGCTCATGAACAGCAAACGACAACTGCTGTATCCATCCACGATGGATCGGAGATGTGAATCACCGACAAGAAGGGCAAACTGTTTCAACAAAAGAAAAACAAAATCAATGTTTATTGTGTAAACACTGGCATTTACTCCTCAAAATTAATAAATGAGCAAAGACAGACACCTTCTTGTTTGACAACTCAGCTGGAATCAAAGACCTCTGCGTTAGTCTAGTCCAGGCTGACCTCTTCCACCGGTTCGCTGATCTGCAGGCAGCCTGGTCCATCACTGGTTTGCCACGCTTGGACTGGCGAGGCATCTCTGTAACCTGCTTGGACTTCAGCTACCTGTTTCCGTTGAGTTGGGAAAAAAAAAAGTCACACACAACAAGTGTTACTAGGACAGCAACAAACAGCTACCCAAAACAATATAGAACAATCAAAGAGAGAGAGTGTGAGTGAGTGATTGAACGAGCGAACGAACGAGCGAACGAACGAGCGAACGAACGAGCGATCGAGCGAGCGAGCGAGCGAGCGAGCGAGCGAGCGAGTGTGTATGTGTGCGTGATACTTCTTCTTCTTGCGTATGTCATCAGATCCTCAGCTCCGTTGCAGCAAGCCAATCCAGCGTTTCGTCATCCAGGTTCATACGGCCTTGGTCGCCATGTGGCGGGCGGTGTTTCGGGCAGCTGGTCATGATGTGTTCCACAGTCTGTAGGGGCTCTCCACATTCACAGTGGGCACTGTCCGAGAGGCCCCACCGTCGCATTGCTTCACCGAAGCGTCCCCACGCCTGTCATCAGGCGGTTGAGGGTTGTCCACTGCTTACGGGGCAGGTGCTGGCCAGGGACATCTGTGGGATCCTCTATGTAGTTGTGTGATACTTCACCAGGAACTACTCTGCAGCGGTCTGCAGGTAGCGTAGTTCACAGGGGTTGAAGCTAGCAAGGGGTAAAAGGATATATACATTTATATACACAAAAGCAAACATGAAAGTACTGGGTTAAATATTGATTAAGTTTGATTCCTTTTTCAATGAATCAAATAATCGAGAAGTGTTTTTAATACATCAGCAATATCAATACTTTACTAATGGAACCAAATGTACCCCTAACAGGTCTGTAACTCTGAATGAGAGGGTAACAAACAAACCAACCAACACTTGTACGTATATCAGTGGTTCTCTAAACATGTCAAGATCCCCCTAATTACAAATGTACAATGTAGGCATTAGCCCTTTATCCAGAGTGACTTACAGCAAACGAGGTCAAAACATTCATAGAATGCAGAGAGACAGTGTAGTGTCTCAGTAAACTATAGGATCAAGTAAACTAATATGATAACAGAGTCTCGTCACAAAGCAGTGACTCCTTACCTCGGCAATCAGCGGTACTTGCAACTCACGAGTTACAACCACTGGTGTAGAGACACTCCTAACAGGTGCTGGAGTGGCTGCTACAGACTTGCGGGGTGGTGTCCTAGGACTGACCTGTGCATAAAAACAGAGAGCACCGTTTGCAGGCCGGAAAATGGGAACCCTGTCATCTTAGCTTTTAATCATTTTCATTTAAGATGCTCGGACGAACCTGTGCTCTTGCCTGCTGCAGTTGCTCATGAACAGCAAACGACAACTGCTGTATCCATCCACGATGGATCGGAGATGTGAATCACCGACAAGAAGGGCAAACTGTTTCAACAAAAGAAAAACAAAATCAATGTTTATTGTGTAAACACTGGCATTTACTCCTCAAAATTAATAAATGAGCAAAGACAGACACCTTCTTGTTTGACAACTCAGCTGGAATCAAAGACCTCTGCGTTAGTCTAGTCCAGGCTGACCTCTTCCACCGGTTCGCTGATCTGCAGGCAGCCTGGTCCATCACTGGTTTGCCACGCTTGGACTGGCGAGGCATCTCTGTAACCTGCTTGGACTTCAGCTACCTGTTTCCGTTGAGTTGGGAAAAAAAAAAGTCACACACAACAAGTGTTACTAGGACAGCAACAAACAGCTACCCAAAACAATATAGAACAATCAAAGAGAGAGAGTGTGAGTGAGTGATTGAACGAGCGAACGAACGAGCGAACGAACGAGCGAACGAACGAGCGATCGAGCGAGCGAGCGAGCGAGCGAGCGAGTGAGTGTGTATGTGTGTGTGATACTTCTTCTTCTTGCGTATGTCATCAGATCCTCAGCTCCGTTGCAGCAAGCCAATCCAGCGTTTCGTCATCCAGGTTCATACGGCCTTGGTCGCCATGTGGCGGGCGGTGTTTCGGGCAGCTGGTCATGATGTGTTCCACAGTCTGTAGGGGCTCTCCACATTCACAGTGGGCACTGTCCGAGAGGCCCCACCGTCGCATTGCTTCACCGAAGCGTCCCCACGCCTGTCATCAGGCGGTTGAGGGTTGTCCACTGCTTACGGGGCAGGTGCTGGCCAGGGACATCTGTGGGATCCTCTATGTAGTTGTGTGATACTTCACCAGGAACTACTCTGCAGCGGTCTGCAGGTAGCGTAGTTCACAGGGGTTGAAGCTAGCAAGGGGTAAAAGGATATATACATTTATATACACAAAAGCAAACATGAAAGTACTGGGTTAAATATTGATTAAGTTTGATTCCTTTTTCAATGAATCAAATAATCGAGAAGTGTTTTTAATACATCAGCAATATCAATACTTTACTAATGGAACCAAATGTACCCCTAACAGGTCTGTAACTCTGAATGAGAGGGTAACAAACAAACCAACCAACACTTGTACGTATATCAGTGGTTCTCTAAACATGTCAAGATCCCCCTAATTACAAATGTACAATGTAGGCATTAGCCCTTTATCCAGAGTGACTTACAGCAAACGAGGTCAAAACATTCATAGAATGCAGAGAGACAGTGTAGTGTCTCAGTAAACTATAGGATCAAGTAAACTAATATGATAACAGAGTCTCGTCACAAAGCAGTGACTCCTTACCTCGGCAATCAGCGGTACTTGCAACTCACGAGTTACAACCACTGGTGTAGAGACACTCCTAACAGGTGCTGGAGTGGCTGCTACAGACTTGCGGGGTGGTGTCCTAGGACTGACCTGTGCATAAAAACAGAGATTACCGTTTGCAGGCCGGAAAATGGGAACCCTGTCATCTTAGCTTTTAATCATTTTCATTTAAGATGCTCGGACGAACCTGTGCTCTTGCCTGCTGCAGTTGCTCATGAACAGCAAACGACAACTGCTGTATCCATCCACGATGGATCGGAGATGTGAATCACCGACAAGAAGGGCAAACTGTTTCAACAAAAGAAAAACAAAATCAATGTTTATTGTGTAAACACTGGCATTTACTCCTCAAAATTAATAAATGAGCAAAGACAGACACCTTCTTGTTTGACAACTCAGCTGGAATCAAAGACCTCTGCGTTAGTCTAGTCCAGGCTGACCTCTTCCACCGGTTCGCTGATCTGCAGGCAGCCTGGTCCATCACTGGTTTGCCACGCTTGGACTGGCGAGGCATCTCTGTAACCTGCTTGGACTTCAGCTACCTGTTTCCGTTGAGTTGGGAAAAAAAAAGTCACACACAACAAGTGTTACTAGGACAGCAACAAACAGCTACCCAAAACAATATAGAACAATCAAAGAGAGAGAGTGTGAGTGAGTGATTGAACGAGCGAACGAACGAGCGAACGAACGAACGAGCGAGCGAGCGAGCGAGCGAACGAACGAGCGAACGAGCGAGCGAGCGAGCGAGCGAGCGAGTGAGTGTGTATGTGTGTGTGATACTTCTTCTTCTTGCGTATGTCATCAGATCCTCAGCTCCGTTGCAGCAAGCCAATCCAGCGTTTCGTCATCCAGGTTCATACGGCCTTGGTCGCCATGTGGCGGGCGGTGTTTCGGGCAGCTGGTCATGATGTGTTCCACAGTCTGTAGGGGCTCTCCACATTCACAGTGGGCACTGTCCGAGAGGCCCCACCGTCGCATTGCTTCACCGAAGCGTCCCCACGCCTGTCATCAGGCGGTTGAGGGTTGTCCACTGCTTACGGGGCAGGTGCTGGCCAGGGACATCTGTGGGATCCTCTATGTAGTTGTGTGATACTTCACCAGGAACTACTCTGCAGCGGTCTGCAGGTAGCGTAGTTCACAGGGGTTGAAGCTAGCAAGGGGTAAAAGGATATATACATTTATATACACAAAAGCAAACATGAAAGTACTGGGTTAAATATTGATTAAGTTTGATTCCTTTTTCAATGAATCAAATAATCGAGAAGTGTTTTTAATACATCAGCAATATCAATACTTTACTAATGGAACCAAATGTACCCCTAACAGGTCTGTAACTCTGAATGAGAGGGTAACAAACAAACCAACCAACACTTGTACGTATATCAGTGGTTCTCTAAACATGTCAAGATCCCCCTAATTACAAATGTACAATGTAGGCATTAGCCCTTTATCCAGAGTGACTTACAGCAAACGAGGTCAAAACATTCATAGAATGCAGAGAGACAGTGTAGTGTCTCAGTAAACTATAGGATCAAGTAAACTAATATGATAACAGAGTCTCGTCACAAAGCAGTGACTCCTTACCTCGGCAATCAGCGGTACTTGCAACTCACGAGTTACAACCACTGGTGTAGAGACACTCCTAACAGGTGCTGGAGTGGCTGCTACAGACTTGCGGGGTGGTGTCCTAGGACTGACCTGTGCATAAAAACAGAGAGCACCGTTTGCAGGCCGGAAAATGGGAACCCTGTCATCTTAGCTTTTAATCATTTTCATTTAAGATGCTCGGACGAACCTGTGCTCTTGCCTGCTGCAGTTGCTCATGAACAGCAAACGACAACTGCTGTATCCATCCACGATGGATCGGAGATGTGAATCACCGACAAGAAGGGCAAACTGTTTCAACAAAAGAAAAACAAAATCAATGTTTATTGTGTAAACACTGGCATTTACTCCTCAAAATTAATAAATGAGCAAAGACAGACACCTTCTTGTTTGACAACTCAGCTGGAATCAAAGACCTCTGCGTTAGTCTAGTCCAGGCTGACCTCTTCCACCGGTTCGCTGATCTGCAGGCAGCCTGGTCCATCACTGGTTTGCCACGCTTGGACTGGCGAGGCATCTCTGTAACCTGCTTGGACTTCAGCTACCTGTTTCCGTTGAGTTGGGAAAAAAAAAAGTCACACACAACAAGTGTTACTAGGACAGCAACAAACAGCTACCCAAAACAATATAGAACAATCAAAGAGAGAGAGTGTGAGTGAGTGATTGAACGAGCGAACGAACGAGCGAACGAACGAGCGATCGAGCGAGCGAGCGAGCGAGCGAGCGAGTGAGTGTGTATGTGTGTGTGATACTTCTTCTTGCGTATGTCATCAGATCCTCAGCTCCGTTGCAGCAAGCCAATCCAGCGTTTCGTCATCCAGGTTCATACGGCCTTGGTCGCCATGTGGCGGGCGGTGTTTCGGGCAGCTGGTCATGATGTGTTCCACAGTCTGTAGGGGCTCTCCACATTCACAGTGGGCACTGTCCGAGAGGCCCCACCATCGCATTGCTTCACCGAAGCGTCCCCACGCCTGTCATCAGGCGGTTGAGGGTTGTCCACTGCTTACGGGGCAGGTGCTGGCCAGGGACATCTGTGGGATCCTCTATGTAGTTGTGTGATACTTCACCAGGAACTACTCTGCAGCGGTCTGCAGGTAGCGTAGTTCACAGGGGTTGAAGCTAGCAAGGGGTAAAAGGATATATACATTTATATACACAAAAGCAAACATGAAAGTACTGGGTTAAATATTGATTAAGTTTGATTCCTTTTTCAATGAATCAAATAATCGAGAAGTGTTTTTAATACATCAGCAATATCAATACTTTACTAATGGAACCAAATGTACCCCTAACAGGTCTGTAACTCTGAATGAGAGGGTAACAAACAAACCAACCAACACTTGTACGTATATCAGTGGTTCTCTAAACATGTCAAGATCCCCCTAATTACAAATGTACAATGTAGGCATTAGCCCTTTATCCAGAGTGACTTACAGCAAACGAGGTCAAAACATTCATAGAATGCAGAGAGACAGTGTAGTGTCTCAGTAAACTATAGGATCAAGTAAACTAATATGATAACAGAGTCTCGTCACAAAGCAGTGACTCCTTACCTCGGCAATCAGCGGTACTTGCAACTCACGAGTTACAACCACTGGTGTAGAGACACTCCTAACAGGTGCTGGAGTGGCTGCTACAGACTTGCGGGGTGGTGTCCTAGGACTGACCTGTGCATAAAAACAGAGAGCACCGTTTGCAGGCCGGAAAATGGGAACCCTGTCATCTTAGCTTTTAATCATTTTCATTTAAGATGCTCGGACGAACCTGTGCTCTTGCCTGCTGCAGTTGCTCATGAACAGCAAACGACAACTGCTGTATCCATCCACGATGGATCGGAGATGTGAATCACCGACAAGAAGGGCAAACTGTTTCAACAAAAGAAAAACAAAATCAATGTTTATTGTGTAAACACTGGCATTTACTCCTCAAAATTAATAAATGAGCAAAGACAGACACCTTCTTGTTTGACAACTCAGCTGGAATCAAAGACCTCTGCGTTAGTCTAGTCCAGGCTGACCTCTTCCACCGGTTCGCTGATCTGCAGGCAGCCTGGTCCATCACTGGTTTGCCACGCTTGGACTGGCGAGGCATCTCTGTAACCTGCTTGGACTTCAGCTACCTGTTTCCGTTGAGTTGGGAAAAAAAAAAGTCACACACAACAAGTGTTACTAGGACAGCAACAAACAGCTACCCAAAACAATATAGAACAATCAAAGAGAGAGAGTGTGAGTGAGTGATTGAACGAGCGAACGAACGAGCGAACGAACGAGCGAACGAACGAGCGATCGAGCGAGCGAGCGAGCGAGCGAGTGAGTGTGTATGTGTGTGTGATACTTCTTCTTCTTGCGTATGTCATCAGATCCTCAGCTCCGTTGCAGCAAGCCAATCCAGCGTTTCGTCATCCAGGTTCATACGGCCTTGGTCGCCATGTGGCGGGCGGTGTTTCGGGCAGCTGGTCATGATGTGTTCCACAGTCTGTAGGGGCTCTCCACATTCACAGTGGGCACTGTCCTAGAGGCCCCAACGTCGCATTGCTTCACCGAAGCGTCCCCACGCCTGTCATCAGGCGGTTGAGGGTTGTCCACTGCTTACGGGGCAGGTGCTGGCCAGGGACATCTGTGGGATCCTCTATGTAGTTGTGTGATACTTCACCAGGAACTACTCTGCAGCGGTCTGCAGGTAGCGTAGTTCACAGGGGTTGAAGCTAGCAAGGGGTAAAAGGATATATACATTTATATACACAAAAGCAAACATGAAAGTACTGGGTTAAATATTGATTAAGTTTGATTCCTTTTTCAATGAATCAAATAATCGAGAAGTGTTTTTAATACATCAGCAATATCAATACTTTACTAATGGAACCAAATGTACCCCTAACAGGTCTGTAACTCTGAATGAGAGGGTAACAAACAAACCAACCAACACTTGTACGTATATCAGTGGTTCTCTAAACATGTCAAGATCCCCCTAATTACAAATGTACAATGTAGGCATTAGCCCTTTATCCAGAGTGACTTACAGCAAACGAGGTCAAAACATTCATAGAATGCAGAGAGACAGTGTAGTGTCTCAGTAAACTATAGGATCAAGTAAACTAATATGATAACAGAGTCTCGTCACAAAGCAGTGACTCCTTACCTCGGCAATCAGCGGTACTTGCAACTCACGAGTTACAACCACTGGTGTAGAGACACTCCTAACAGGTGCTGGAGTGGCTGCTACAGACTTGCGGGGTGGTGTCCTAGGACTGACCTGTGCATAAAAACAGAGAGCACCGTTTGCAGGCCGGAAAATGGGAACCCTGTCATCTTAGCTTTTAATCATTTTCATTTAAGATGCTCGGACGAACCTGTGCTCTTGCCTGCTGCAGTTGCTCATGAACAGCAAACGACAACTGCTGTATCCATCCACGATGGATCGGAGATGTGAATCACCGACAAGAAGGGCAAACTGTTTCAACAAAAGAAAAACAAAATCAATGTTTATTGTGTAAACACTGGCATTTACTCCTCAAAATTAATAAATGAGCAAAGACAGACACCTTCTTGTTTGACAACTCAGCTGGAATCAAAGACCTCTGCGTTAGTCTAGTCCAGGCTGACCTCTTCCACCGGTTCGCTGATCTGCAGGCAGCCTGGTCCATCACTGGTTTGCCACGCTTGGACTGGCGAGGCATCTCTGTAACCTGCTTGGACTTCAGCTACCTGTTTCCGTTGAGTTGGGAAAAAAAAAAGTCACACACAACAAGTGTTACTAGGACAGCAACAAACAGCTACCCAAAACAATATAGAACAATCAAAGAGAGAGAGTGTGAGTGAGTGATTGAACGAGCGAACGAACGAGCGAACGAACGAGCGAACGAACGAGCGATCGAGCGAGCGAGCGAGCGAGCGAGTGAGTGTGTATGTGTGTGTGATACTTCTTCTTGCGTATGTCATCAGATCCTCAGCTCCGTTGCAGCAAGCCAATCCAGCGTTTCGTCATCCAGGTTCATACGGCCTTGGTCGCCATGTGGCGGGCGGTGTTTCGGGCAGCTGGTCATGATGTGTTCCACAGTCTGTAGGGGCTCTCCACATTCACAGTGGGCACTGTCCGAGAGGCCCCACCATCGCATTGCTTCACCGAAGCGTCCCCACGCCTGTCATCAGGCGGTTGAGGGTTGTCCACTGCTTACGGGGCAGGTGCTGGCCAGGGATATCTGTGGGATCCTCTATGTAGTTGTGTGATACTTCACCAGGAACTACTCTGCAGCGGTCTGCAGGTAGCGTAGTTCACAGGGGTTGAAGCTAGCAAGGGGTAAAAGGATATATACATTTATATACACAAAAGCAAACATGAAAGTACTGGGTTAAATATTGATTAAGTTTGATTCCTTTTTCAATGAATCAAATAATCGAGAAGTGTTTTTAATACATCAGCAATATCAATACTTTACTAATGGAACCAAATGTACCCCTAACAGGTCTGTAACTCTGAATGAGAGGGTAACAAACAAACCAACCAACACTTGTACGTATATCAGTGGTTCTCTAAACATGTCAAGATCCCCCTAATTACAAATGTACAATGTAGGCATTAGCCCTTTATCCAGAGTGACTTACAGCAAACGAGGTCAAAACATTCATAGAATGCAGAGAGACAGTGTAGTGTCTCAGTAAACTATAGGATCAAGTAAACTAATATGATAACAGAGTCTCGTCACAAAGCAGTGACTCCTTACCTCGGCAATCAGCGGTACTTGCAACTCACGAGTTACAACCACTGGTGTAGAGACACTCCTAACAGGTGCTGGAGTGGCTGCTACAGACTTGCGGGGTGGTGTCCTAGGACTGACCTGTGCATAAAAACAGAGAGCACCGTTTGCAGGCCGGAAAATGGGAACCCTGTCATCTTAGCTTTTAATCATTTTCATTTAAGATGCTCGGACGAACCTGTGCTCTTGCCTGCTGCAGTTGCTCATGAACAGCAAACGACAACTGCTGTATCCATCCACGATGGATCGGAGATGTGAATCACCGACAAGAAGGGCAAACTGTTTCAACAAAAGAAAAACAAAATCAATGTTTATTGTGTAAACACTGGCATTTACTCCTCAAAATTAATAAATGAGCAAAGACAGACACCTTCTTGTTTGACAACTCAGCTGGAATCAAAGACCTCTGCGTTAGTCTAGTCCAGGCTGACCTCTTCCACCGGTTCGCTGATCTGCAGGCAGCCTGGTCCATCACTGGTTTGCCACGCTTGGACTGGCGAGGCATCTCTGTAACCTGCTTGGACTTCAGCTACCTGTTTCCGTTGAGTTGGGAAAAAAAAAAGTCACACACAACAAGTGTTACTAGGACAGCAACAAACAGCTACCCAAAACAATATAGAACAATCAAAGAGAGAGAGTGTGAGTGAGTGATTGAACGAGCGAACGAACGAGCGAACGAACGAGCGAGCGAGCGAGCGAGCGAGCGAGCGAGCGAGCGAGCGAGCGAGTGAGTGTGTATGTGTGTGTGATACTTCTTCTTCTTGCGTATGTCATCAGATCCTCAGCTCCGTTGCAGCAAGCCAATCCAGCGTTTCGTCATCCAGGTTCATACGGCCTTGGTCGCCATGTGGCGGGCGGTGTTTCGGGCAGCTGGTCATGATGTGTTCCACAGTCTGTAGGGGCTCTCCACATTCACAGTGGGCACTGTCCTAGAGGCCCCAACGTCGCATTGCTTCACCGAAGCGTCCCCACGCCTGTCATCAGGCGGTTGAGGGTTGTCCACTGCTTACGGGGCAGGTGCTGGCCAGGGACATCTGTGGGATCCTCTATGTAGTTGTGTGATACTTCACCAGGAACTACTCTGCAGCGGTCTGCAGGTAGCGTAGTTCACAGGGGTTGAAGCTAGCAAGGGGTAAAAGGATATATACATTTATATACACAAAAGCAAACATGAAAGTACTGGGTTAAATATTGATTAAGTTTGATTCCTTTTTCAATGAATCAAATAATCGAGAAGTGTTTTTAATACATCAGCAATATCAATACTTTACTAATGGAACCAAATGTACCCCTAACAGGTCTGTAACTCTGAATGAGAGGGTAACAAACAAACCAACCAACACTTGTACGTATATCAGTGGTTCTCTAAACATGTCAAGATCCCCCTAATTACAAATGTACAATGTAGGCATTAGCCCTTTATCCAGAGTGACTTACAGCAAACGAGGTCAAAACATTCATAGAATGCAGAGAGACAGTGTAGTGTCTCAGTAAACTATAGGATCAAGTAAACTAATATGATAACAGAGTCTCGTCACAAAGCAGTGACTCCTTACCTCGGCAATCAGCGGTACTTGCAACTCACGAGTTACAACCACTGGTGTAGAGACACTCCTAACAGGTGCTGGAGTGGCTGCTACAGACTTGCGGGGTGGTGTCCTAGGACTGACCTGTGCATAAAAACAGAGAGCACCGTTTGCAGGCCGGAAAATGGGAACCCTGTCATCTTAGCTTTTAATCATTTTCATTTAAGATGCTCGGACGAACCTGTGCTCTTGCCTGCTGCAGTTGCTCATGAACAGCAAACGACAACTGCTGTATCCATCCACGATGGATCGGAGATGTGAATCACCGACAAGAAGGGCAAACTGTTTCAACAAAAGAAAAACAAAATCAATGTTTATTGTGTAAACACTGGCATTTACTCCTCAAAATTAATAAATGAGCAAAGACAGACACCTTCTTGTTTGACAACTCAGCTGGAATCAAAGACCTCTGCGTTAGTCTAGTCCAGGCTGACCTCTTCCACCGGTTCGCTGATCTGCAGGCAGCCTGGTCCATCACTGGTTTGCCACGCTTGGACTGGCGAGGCATCTCTGTAACCTGCTTGGACTTCAGCTACCTGTTTCCGTTGAGTTGGGAAAAAAAAAAGTCACACACAACAAGTGTTACTAGGACAGCAACAAACAGCTACCCAAAACAATATAGAACAATCAAAGAGAGAGAGTGTGAGTGAGTGATTGAACGAGCGAACGAACGAGCGAACGAACGAGCGATCGAGCGAGCGAGCGAGCGAGCGAGCGAGCGAGTGAGTGTGTATGTGTGTGTGATACTTCTTCTTCTTGCGTATGTCATCAGATCCTCAGCTCCGTTGCAGCAAGCCAATCCAGCGTTTCGTCATCCAGGTTCATACGGCCTTGGTCGCCATGTGGCGGGCGGTGTTTCGGGCAGCTGGTCATGATGTGTTCCACAGTCTGTAGGGGCTCTCCACATTCACAGTGGGCACTGTCCGAGAGGCCCCACCGTCGCATTGCTTCACCGAAGCGTCCCCACGCCTGTCATCAGGCGGTTGAGGGTTGTCCACTGCTTACGGGGCAGGTGCTGGCCAGGGACATCTGTGGGATCCTCTATGTAGTTGTGTGATACTTCACCAGGAACTACTCTGCAGCGGTCTGCAGGTAGCGTAGTTCACAGGGGTTGAAGCTAGCAAGGGGTAAAAGGATATATACATTTATATACACAAAAGCAAACATGAAAGTACTGGGTTAAATATTGATTAAGTTTGATTCCTTTTTCAATGAATCAAATAATCGAGAAGTGTTTTTAATACATCAGCAATATCAATACTTTACTAATGGAACCAAATGTACCCCTAACAGGTCTGTAACTCTGAATGAGAGGGTAACAAACAAACCAACCAACACTTGTACGTATATCAGTGGTTCTCTAAACATGTCAAGATCCCCCTAATTACAAATGTACAATGTAGGCATTAGCCCTTTATCCAGAGTGACTTACAGCAAACGAGGTCAAAACATTCATAGAATGCAGAGAGACAGTGTAGTGTCTCAGTAAACTATAGGATCAAGTAAACTAATATGATAACAGAGTCTCGTCACAAAGCAGTGACTCCTTACCTCGGCAATCAGCGGTACTTGCAACTCACGAGTTACAACCACTGGTGTAGAGACACTCCTAACAGGTGCTGGAGTGGCTGCTACAGACTTGCGGGGTGGTGTCCTAGGACTGACCTGTGCATAAAAACAGAGAGCACCGTTTGCAGGCCGGAAAATGGGAACCCTGTCATCTTAGCTTTTAATCATTTTCATTTAAGATGCTCGGACGAACCTGTGCTCTTGCCTGCTGCAGGTGCTCATGAACAGCAAACGACAACTGCTGTATCCATCCACGATGGATCGGAGATGTGAATCACCGACAAGAAGGGCAAACTGTTTCAACAAAAGAAAAACAAAATCAATGTTTATTGTGTAAACACTGGCATTTACTCCTCAAAATTAATAAATGAGCAAAGACAGACACCTTCTTGTTTGACAACTCAGCTGGAATCAAAGACCTCTGCGTTAGTCTAGTCCAGGCTGACCTCTTCCACCGGTTCGCTGATCTGCAGGCAGCCTGGTCCATCACTGGTTTGCCACGCTTGGACTGGCGAGGCATCTCTGTAACCTGCTTGGACTTCAGCTACCTGTTTCCGTTGAGTTGGGAAAAAAAAAAGTCACACACAACAAGTGTTACTAGGACAGCAACAAACAGCTACCCAAAACAATATAGAACAATCAAAGAGAGAGAGTGTGAGTGAGTGATTGAACGAGCGAACGAACGAGCGAACGAACGAGCGAGCGAGCGAGCGAGCGAGCGAGTGAGTGTGTATGTGTGTGTGATACTTCTTCTTCTTGCGTATGTCATCAGATCCTCAGCTCCGTTGCAGCAAGCCAATCCAGCGTTTCGTCATCCAGGTTCATACGGCCTTGGTCGCCATGTGGCGGGCGGTGTTTCGGGCAGCTGGTCATGATGTGTTCCACAGTCTTTAGGGGCTCTCCACATTCACAGTGGGCACTGTCCGAGAGGCCCCAACGTCGCATTGCTTCACCGAAGCGTCCCCACGCCTGTCATCAGGCGGTTGAGGGTTGTCCACTGCTTACGGGGCAGGTGCTGGCCAGGGACATCTGTGGGATCCTCTATGTAGTTGTGTGATACTTCACCAGGAACTACTCTGCAGCGGTCTGCAGGTAGCGTAGTTCACAGGGGTTGAAGCTAGCAAGGGGTAAAAGGATATATACATTTATATACACAAAAGCAAACATGAAAGTACTGGGTTAAATATTGATTAAGTTTGATTCCTTTTTCAATGAATCAAATAATCGAGAAGTGTTTTTAATACATCAGCAATATCAATACTTTACTAATGGAACCAAATGTACCCCTAACAGGTCTGTAACTCTGAATGAGAGGGTAACAAACAAACCAACCAACACTTGTACGTATATCAGTGGTTCTCTAAACATGTCAAGATCCCCCTAATTACAAATGTACAATGTAGGCATTAGCCCTTTATCCAGAGTGACTTACAGCAAACGAGGTCAAAACATTCATAGAATGCAGAGAGACAGTGTAGTGTCTCAGTAAACTATAGGATCAAGTAAACTAATATGATAACAGAGTCTCGTCACAAAGCAGTGACTCCTTACCTCGGCAATCAGCGGTACTTGCAACTCACGAGTTACAACCACTGGTGTAGAGACACTCCTAACAGGTGCTGGAGTGGCTGCTACAGACTTGCGGGGTGGTGTCCTAGGACTGACCTGTGCATAAAAACAGAGAGCACCGTTTGCAGGCCGGAAAATGGGAACCCTGTCATCTTAGCTTTTAATCATTTTCATTTAAGATGCTCGGACGAACCTGTGCTCTTGCCTGCTGCAGTTGCTCATGAACAGCAAACGACAACTGCTGTATCCATCCACGATGGATCGGAGATGTGAATCACCGACAAGAAGGGCAAACTGTTTCAACAAAAGAAAAACAAAATCAATGTTTATTGTGTAAACACTGGCATTTACTCCTCAAAATTAATAAATGAGCAAAGACAGACACCTTCTTGTTTGACAACTCAGCTGGAATCAAAGACCTCTGCGTTAGTCTAGTCCAGGCTGACCTCTTCCACCGGTTCGCTGATCTGCAGGCAGCCTGGTCCATCACTGGTTTGCCACGCTTGGACTGGCGAGGCATCTCTGTAACCTGCTTGGACTTCAGCTACCTGTTTCCGTTGAGTTGGGGAAAAAAAAGTCACACACAACAAGTGTTACTAGGACAGCAACAAACAGCTACCCAAAACAATATAGAACAATCAAAGAGAGAGAGTGTGAGTGAGTGATTGAACGAGCGAACGAACGAGCGAACGAACGAGCGATCGAGCGAGCGAGCGAGCGAGCGAGCGAGCGAGCGAGCGAGTGAGTGTGTATGTGTGTGTTATACTTCTTCTTCTTGCGTATGTCATCAGATCCTCAGCTCCGTTGCAGCAAGCCAATCCAGCGTTTCGTCATCCAGGTTCATACGGCCTTGGTCGCCATGTGGCGGGCGGTGTTTCGGGCAGCTGGTCATGATGTGTTCCACAGTCTGTAGGGGCTCTCCACATTCACAGTGGGCACTGTCCGAGAGGCCCCACCGTCGCATTGCTTCACCGAAGCGTCCCCACGCCTGTCATCAGGCGGTTGAGGGTTGTCCACTGCTTACGGGGCAGGTGCTGGCCAGGGACATCTGTGGGATCCTCTATGTGGTTGTGTGATACTTCACCAGGAACTACTCTGCAGCGGTCTGCAGGTAGCGTAGTTCACAGGGGTTGAAGCTAGCAAGGGGTAAAAGGATATATACATTTATATACACAAAAGCAAACATGAAAGTACTGGGTTAAATATTGATTAAGTTTGATTCCTTTTTCAATGAATCAAATAATCGAGAAGTGTTTTTAATACATCAGCAATATCAATACTTTACTAATGGAACCAAATGTACCCCTAACAGGTCTGTAACTCTGAATGAGAGGGTAACAAACAAACCAACCAACACTTGTACGTATATCAGTGGTTCTCTAAACATGTCAAGATCCCCCTAATTACAAATGTACAATGTAGGCATTAGCCCTTTATCCAGAGTGACTTACAGCAAACGAGGTCAAAACATTCATAGAATGCAGAGAGACAGTGTAGTGTCTCAGTAAACTATAGGATCAAGTAAACTAATATGATAACATAGTCTCGTCACAAAGCAGTGACTCCTTACCTCGGCAATCAGCGGTACTTGCAACTCACGAGTTACAACCACTGGTGTAGAGACACTCCTAACAGGTGCTGGAGTGGCTGCTACAGACTTGCGGGGTGGTGTCCTAGGACTGACCTGTGCATAAAAACAGAGAGCACCGTTTGCAGGCCGGAAAATGGGAACCCTGTCATCTTAGCTTTTAATCATTTTCATTTAAGATGCTCGGACGAACCTGTGCTCTTGCCTGCTGCAGTTGCTCATGAACAGCAAACGACAACTGCTGTATCCATCCACGATGGATCGGAGATGTGAATCACCGACAAGAAGGGCAAACTGTTTCAACAAAAGAAAAACAAAATCAATGTTTATTGTGTAAACACTGGCATTTACTCCTCAAAATTAATAAATGAGCAAAGACAGACACCTTCTTGTTTGACAACTCAGCTGGAATCAAAGACCTCTGCGTTAGTCTAGTCCAGGCTGACCTCTTCCACCGGTTCGCTGATCTGCAGGCAGCCTGGTCCATCACTGGTTTGCCACGCTTGGACTGGCGAGGCATCTCTGTAACCTGCTTGGACTTCAGCTACCTGTTTCCGTTGAGTTGGGAAAAAAAAAAGTCACACACAACAAGTGTTACTAGGACAGCAAAAAACAGCTACCCAAAACAATATAGAACAATCAAAGAGAGAGAGTGTGAGTGAGTGATTGAACGAGCGAACGAACGAGCGAACGAACGAGCGATCGAGCGAGCGAGCGAGCGAGCGAGCGAGTGAGTGTGTATGTGTGTGTGATACTTCTTCTTCTTGCGTATGTCATCAGATCCTCAGCTCCGTTGCAGCAAGCCAATCCAGCGTTTCGTCATCCAGGTTCATACGGCCTTGGTCGCCATGTGGCGGGCGGTGTTTCGGGCAGCTGGTCATGATGTGTTCCACAGTCTGTAGGGGCTCTCCACATTCACAGTGGGCACTGTCCGAGAGGCCCCACCGTCGCATTGCTTCACCGAAGCGTCCCCACGCCTGTCATCAGGCGGTTGAGGGTTGTCCACTGCTTACGGGGCAGGTGCTGGCCAGGGACATCTGTGGGATCCTCTATGTAGTTGTGTGATACTTCACCAGGAACTACTCTGCAGCGGTCTGCAGGTAGCGTAGTTCACAGGGGTTGAAGCTAGCAAGGGGTAAAAGGATATATACATTTATATACACAAAAGCAAACATGAAAGTACTGGGTTAAATATTGATTAAGTTTGATTCCTTTTTCAATGAATCAAATAATCGAGAAGTGTTTTTAATACATCAGCAATATCAATACTTTACTAATGGAACCAAATGTACCCCTAACAGGTCTGTAACTCTGAATGAGAGGGTAACAAACAAACCAACCAACACTTGTACGTATATCAGTGGTTCTCTAAACATGTCAAGATCCCCCTAATTACAAATGTACAATGTAGGCATTAGCCTTTTATCCAGAGTGACTTACAGCAAACGAGGTCAAAACATTCATAGAATGCAGAGAGACAGTGTAGTGTCTCAGTAAACTATAGGATCAAGTAAACTAATATGATAACAGAGTCTCGTCACAAAGCAGTGACTCCTTACCTCGGCAATCAGCGGTACTTGCAACTCACGAGTTACAACCACTGGTGTAGAGACACTCCTAACAGGTGCTGGAGTGGCTGCTACAGACTTGCGGGGTGGTGTCCTAGGACTGACCTGTGCATAAAAACAGAGAGCACCGTTTGCAGGCCGGAAAATGGGAACCCTGTCATCTTAGCTTTTAATCATTTTCATTTAAGATGCTCGGACGAACCTGTGCTCTTGCCTGCTGCAGTTGCTCATGAACAGCAAACGACAACTGCTGTATCCATCCACGATGGATCGGAGATGTGAATCACCGACAAGAAGGGCAAACTGTTTCAACAAAAGAAAAACAAAATCAATGTTTATTGTGTAAACACTGGCATTTACTCCTCAAAATTAATAAATGAGCAAAGACAGACACCTTCTTGTTTGACAACTCAGCTGGAATCAAAGACCTCTGCGTTAGTCTAGTCCAGGCTGACCTCTTCCACCGGTTCGCTGATCTGCAGGCAGCCTGGTCCATCACTGGTTTGCCACGCTTGGACTGGCGAGGCATCTCTGTAACCTGCTTGGACTTCAGCTACCTGTTTCCGTTGAGTTGGGAAAAAAAAAAGTCACACACAACAAGTGTTACTAGGACAGCAACAAACAGCTACCCAAAACAATATAGAACAATCAAAGAGAGAGAGTGTGAGTGAGTGATTGAACGAGCGAACGAACGAGCGAACGAACGAGCGATCGAGCGAGCGAGCGAGCGAGCGAGTGAGTGTGTATGTGTGTGTGATACTTCTTCTTCTTGCGTATATCATCAGATCCTCAGCTCCGTTGCAGCAAGCCAATCCAGCGTTTCGTCATCCAGGTTCATACGGCCTTGGTCGCCATGTGGCGGGCGGTGTTTCGGGCAGCTGGTCATGATGTGTTCCACAGTCTGTAGGGGCTCTCCACATTCACAGTGGGCACTGTCCGAGAGGCCCCACCGTCGCATTGCTTCACCGAAGCGTCCCCACGCCTGTCATCAGGCGGTTGAGGGTTGTCCACTGCTTACGGGGCAGGTGCTGGCCAGGGACATCTGTGGGATCCTCTATGTAGTTGTGTGATACTTCACCAGGAACTACTCTGCAGCGGTCTGCAGGTAGCGTAGTTCACAGGGGTTGAAGCTAGCAAGGGGTAAAAGGATATATACATTTATATACACAAAAGCAAACATGAAAGTACTGGGTTAAATATTGATTAAGTTTGATTCCTTTTTCAATGAATCAAATAATCGAGAAGTGTTTTTAATACATCAGCAATATCAATACTTTACTAATGGAACCAAATGTACCCCTAACAGGTCTGTAACTCTGAATGAGAGGGTAACAAACAAACCAACCAACACTTGTACGTATATCAGTGGTTCTCTAAACATGTCAAGATCCCCCTAATTACAAATGTACAATGTAGGCATTAGCCCTTTATCCAGAGTGACTTACAGCAAACGAGGTCAAAACATTCATAGAATGCAGAGAGACAGTGTAGTGTCTCAGTAAACTATAGGATCAAGTAAACTAATATGATAACAGAGTCTCGTCACAAAGCAGTGACTCCTTACCTCGGCAATCAGCGGTACTTGCAACTCACGAGTTACAACCACTGGTGTAGAGACACTCCTAACAGGTGCTGGAGTGGCTGCTACAGACTTGCGGGGTGGTGTCCTAGGACTGACCTGTGCATAAAAACAGAGAGCACCGTTTGCAGGCCGGAAAATGGGAACCCTGTCATCTTAGCTTTTAATCATTTTCATTTAAGATGCTCGGACGAACCTGTGCTCTTGCCTGCTGCAGTTGCTCATGAACAGCAAACGACAACTGCTGTATCCATCCACGATGGATCGGAGATGTGAATCACCGACAAGAAGGGCAAACTGTTTCAACAAAAGAAAAACAAAATCAATGTTTATTGTGTAAACACTGGCATTTACTCCTCAAAATTAATAAATGAGCAAAGACAGACACCTTCTTGTTTGACAACTCAGCTGGAATCAAAGACCTCTGCGTTAGTCTAGTCCAGGCTGACCTCTTCCACCGGTTCGCTGATCTGCAGGCAGCCTGGTCCATCACTGGTTTGCCACGCTTGGACTGGCGAGGCATCTCTGTAACCTGCTTGGACTTCAGCTACCTGTTTCCGTTGAGTTGGGAAAAAAAAAAGTCACACACAACAAGTGTTACTAGGACAGCAACAAACAGCTACCCAAAACCATATAGAACAATCAAAGAGAGAGAGTGTGAGTGAGTGATTGAACGAGCGAACGAACGAGCGAACGAACGAGCGACCGAGCGAGCGAGCGAGCGAGCGAGTGAGTGTGTATGTGTGTGTGATACTTCTTCTTCTTGCGTATGTCATCAGATCCTCAGCTCCGTTGCAGCAAGCCAATCCAGCGTTTCGTCATCCAGGTTCATACGGCCTTGGTCGCCATGTGGCGGGCGGTGTTTCGGGCAGCTGGTCATGATGTGTTCCACAGTCTGTAGGGGCTCTCCACATTCACAGTGGGCACTGTCCGAGAGGCCCCACCGTCGCATTGCTTCACCGAAGCGTCCCCACGCCTGTCATCAGGCGGTTGAGGGTTGTCCACTGCTTACGGGGCAGGTGCTGGCCAGGGACATCTGTGGGATCCTCTATGTAGTTGTGTGATACTTCACCAGGAACTACTCTGCAGCGGTCTGCAGGTAGCGTAGTTCACAGGGGTTGAAGCTAGCAAGGGGTAAAAGGATATATACATTTATATACACAAAAGCAAACATGAAAGTACTGGGTTAAATATTGATTAAGTTTGATTCCTTTTTCAATGAATCAAATAATCGAGAAGTGTTTTTAATACATCAGCAATATCAATACTTTACTAATGGAACCAAATGTACCCCTAACAGGTCTGTAACTCTGAATGAGAGGGTAACAAACAAACCAACCAACACTTGTACGTATATCAGTGGTTCTCTAAACATGTCAAGATCCCCCTAATTACAAATGTACAATGTAGGCATTAGCCCTTTATCCAGAGTGACTTACAGCAAACGAGGTCAAAACATTCATAGAATGCAGAGAGACAGTGTAGTGTCTCAGTAAACTATAGGATCAAGTAAACTAATATGATAACAGAGTCTCGTCACAAAGCAGTGACTCCTTACCTCGGCAATCAGCGGTACTTGCAACTCACGAGTTACAACCACTGGTGTAGAGACACTCCTAACAGGTGCTGGAGTGGCTGCTACAGACTTGCGGGGTGGTGTCCTAGGACTGACCTGTGCATAAAAACAGAGAGCACCGTTTGCAGGCCGGAAAATGGGAACCCTGTCATCTTAGCTTTTAATCATTTTCATTTAAGATGCTCGGACGAACCTGTGCTCTTGCCTGCTGCAGTTGCTCATGAACAGCAAACGACAACTGCTGTATCCATCCACGATGGATCGGAGATGTGAATCACCGACAAGAAGGGCAAACTGTTTCAACAAAAGAAAAACAAAATCAATGTTTATTGTGTAAACACTGGCATTTACTCCTCAAAATTAATAAATGAGCAAAGACAGACACCTTCTTGTTTGACAACTCAGCTGGAATCAAAGACCTCTGCGTTAGTCTAGTCCAGGCTGACCTCTTCCACCGGTTCGCTGATCTGCAGGCAGCCTGGTCCATCACTGGTTTGCCACGCTTGGACTGGCGAGGCATCTCTGTAACCTGCTTGGACTTCAGCTACCTGTTTCCGTTGAGTTGGGAAAAAAAAAAGTCACACACAACAAGTGTTACTAGGACAGCAACAAACAGCTACCCAAAACAATATAGAACAATCAAAGAGAGAGAGTGTGAGTGAGTGATTGAACGAGCGAACGAACGAGCGAACGAACGAGCGATCGAGCGAGCGAGCGAGCGAGCGAGCGAGCGAGTGAGTGTGTATGTGTGTGTGATACTTCTTCTTCTTGCGTATGTCATCAGATCCTCTGCTCCGTTGCAGCAAGCCAATCCAGCGTTTCGTCATCCAGGTTCATACGGCCTTGGTCGCCATGTGGCGGGCGGTGTTTCGGGCAGCTGGTCATGATGTGTTCCACAGTCTGTAGGGGCTCTCCACATTCACAGTGGGCACTGTCCGAGAGGCCCCACCGTCGCATTGCTTCACCGAAGCGTCCCCACGCCTGTCATCAGGCGGTTGAGGGTTGTCCACTGCTTACGGGGCAGGTGCTGGCCAGGGACATCTGTGGGATCCTCTATGTAGTTGTGTGATACTTCACCAGGAACTACTCTGCAGCGGTCTGCAGGTAGCGTAGTTCACAGGGGTTATACACAAAAGCAAACATGAAAGTACTGGGTTAAATATTGATTAAGTTTGATTCCTTTTTCAATGAATCAAATAATCGAGAAGTGTTTTTAATACATCAGCAATATCAATACTTTACTAATGGAACCAAATGTACCCCTAACAGGTCTGTAACTCTGAATGAGAGGGTAACAAACAAACCAACCAACACTTGTACGTATATCAGTGGTTCTCTAAACATGTCAAGATCCCCCTAATTACAAATGTACAATGTAGGCATTAGCCCTTTATCCAGAGTGACTTACAGCAAACGAGGTCAAAACATTCATAGAATGCAGAGAGACAGTGTAGTGTCTCAGTAAACTATAGGATCAAGTAAACTAATATGATAACAGAGTCTCGTCACAAAGCAGTGACTCCTTACCTCGGCAATCAGCGGTACTTGCAACTCACGAGTTACAACCACTGGTGTAGAGACACTCCTAACAGGTGCTGGAGTGGCTGCTACAGACTTGCGGGGTGGTGTCCTAGGACTGACCTGTGCATACAAACAGAGAGCACCGTTTGCAGGCCGGAAAATTGGAACCCTGTCATCTTAGCTTTTAATCATTTTCATTTAAGATGCTCGGACGAACCTGTGCTCTTGCCTGCTGCAGTTGCTCATGAACAGCAAACGACAACTGCTGTATCCATCCACGATGGATCGGAGATGTGAATCACCGACAAGAAGGGCAAACTGTTTCAACAAAAGAAAAACAAAATCAATGTTTATTGTGTAAACACTGGCATTTACTCCTCAAAATTAATAAATGAGCAAAGACAGACACCTTCTTGTTTGACAACTCAGCTGGAATCAAAGACCTCTGCGTTAGTCTAGTCCAGGCTGACCTCTTCCACCGGTTCGCTGATCTGCAGGCAGCCTGGTCCATCACTGGTTTGCCACGCTTGGACTGGCGAGGCATCTCTGTAACCTGCTTGGACTTCAGCTACCTGTTTCCGTTGAGTTGGGAAAAAAAAAGTCACACACAACAAGTGTTACTAGGACAGCAACAAACAGCTACCCAAAACAATATAGAACAATCAAAGAGAGAGAGTGTGAGTGAGTGATTGAACGAGCGAACGAACGAGCGAACGAACGAGCGATCGAGCGAGCGAGCGAGCGAGCGAGTGAGTGTGTATGTGTGTGTGATACTTCTTCTTCTTGCGTATGTCATCAGATCCTCAGCTCCGTTGCAGCAAGCCAATCCAGCGTTTCGTCATCCAGGTTCATACGGCCTTGGTCGCCATGTGGCGGGCGGGGTTTCGGGCAGCTGGTCATGATGTGTTCCACAGTCTGTAGGGGCTCTCCACATTCACAGTGGGCACTGTCCGAGAGGCCCCACCGTCGCATTGCTTCACCGAAGCGTCCCCACGCCTGTCATCAGGCGGTTGAGGGTTGTCCACTGCTTACGGGGCAGGTGCTGGCCAGGGACATCTGTGGGATCCTCTATGTAGTTGTGTGATACTTCACCAGGAACTACTCTGCAGCGGTCTGCAGGTAGCGTAGTTCACAGGGGTTGAAGCTAGCAAGGGGTAAAAGGATATATACATTTATATACACAAAAGCAAACATGAAAGTACTGGGTTAAATATTGATTAAGTTTGATTCCTTTTTCAATGAATCAAATAATCGAGAAGTGTTTTTAATACATCAGCAATATCAATACTTTACTAATGGAACCAAATGTACCCCTAACAGGTCTGTAACTCTGAATGAGAGGGTAACAAACAAACCAACCAACCAACACTTGTACGTATATCAGTGGTTCTCTAAACATGTCAAGATCCCCCTAATTACAAATGTACAATGTAGGCATTAGCCCTTTATCCAGAGTGACTTACAGCAAACGAGGTCAAAACATTCATAGAATGCAGAGAGACAGTGTAGTGTCTCAGTAAACTATAGGATCAAGTAAACTAATATGATAACAGAGTCTCGTCACAAAGCAGTGACTCCTTACCTCGGCAATCAGCGGTACTTGCAACTCACGAGTTACAACCACTGGTGTAGAGACACTCCTAACAGGTGCTGGAGTGGCTGCTACAGACTTGCGGGGTGGTGTCCTAGGACTGACCTGTGCATAAAAACAGAGAGCACCGTTTGCAGGCCGGAAAATGGGAACCCTGTCATCTTAGCTTTTAATCATTTTCATTTAAGATGCTCGGACGAACCTGTGCTCTTGCCTGCTGCAGTTGCTCATGAACAGCAAACGACAACTGCTGTATCCATCCACGATGGATCGGAGATGTGAATCACCGACAAGAAGGGCAAACTGTTTCAACAAAAGAAAAACAAAATCAATGTTTATTGTGTAAACACTGGCATTTACTCCTCAAAATTAATAAATGAGCAAAGACAGACACCTTCTTGTTTGACAACTCAGCTGGAATCAAAGACCTCTGCGTTAGTCTAGTCCAGGCTGACCTCTTCCACCGGTTCGCTGATCTGCAGGCAGCCTGGTCCATCACTGGTTTGCCACGCTTGGACTGGCGAGGCATCTCTGTAACCTGCTTGGACTTCAGCTACCTGTTTCCGTTGAGTTGGGAAAAAAAAAAGTCACACACAACAAGTGTTACTAGGACAGCAACAAACAGCTACCCAAAACAATATAGAACAATCAAAGAGAGAGAGTGTGAGTGAGTGATTGAACGAGCGAACGAACGAGCGAACGAACGAGCGAACGAGCGAGCGAGCGAGCGAGCGAGCGAGCGAGTGAGTGTGTATGTGTGTGTGATACTTCTTCTTCTTGCGTATGTCATCAGATCCTCAGCTCCGTTGCAGCAAGCCAATCCAGCGTTTCGTCATCCAGGTTCATACGGCCTTGGTCGCCATGTGGCGGGCGGTGTTTCGGGCAGCTGGTCATGATGTGTTCCACAGTCTGTAGGGGCTCTCCACATTCACAGTGGGCACTGTCCGAGAGGCCCCACCGTCGCATTGCTTCACCGAAGCGTCCCCACGCCTGTCATCAGGCGGTTGAGGGTTGTCCACTGCTTACGGGGCAGGTGCTGGCCAGGGACATCTGTGGGATCCTCTATGTAGTTGTGTGATACTTCACCAGGAACTACTCTGCAGCGGTCTGCAGGTAGCGTAGTTCACAGGGGTTGAAGCTAGCAAGGGGTAAAAGGATATATACATTTATATACACAAAAGCAAACATGAAAGTACTGGGTTAAATATTGATTAAGTTTGATTCCTTTTTCAATGAATCAAATAATCGAGAAGTGTTTTTAATACATCAGCAATATCAATACTTTACTAATGGAACCAAATGTACCCCTAACAGGTCTGTAACTCTGAATGAGAGGGTAACAAACAAACCAACCAACACTTGTACGTATATCAGTGGTTCTCTAAACATGTCAAGATCCCCCTAATTACAAATGTACAATGTAGGCATTAGCCCTTTATCCAGAGTGACTTACAGCAAACGAGGTCAAAACATTCATAGAATGCAGAGAGACAGTGTAGTGTCTCAGTAAACTATAGGATCAAGTAAACTAATATGATAACAGAGTCTCGTCACAAAGCAGTGACTCCTTACCTCGGCAATCAGCGGTACTTGCAACTCACGAGTTACAACCACTGGTGTAGAGACACTCCTAACAGGTGCTGGAGTGGCTGCTACAGACTTGCGGGGTGGTGTCCTAGGACTGACCTGTGCATAAAAACAGAGAGCACCGTTTGCAGGCCGGAAAATGGGAACCCTGTCATCTTAGCTTTTAATCATTTTCATTTAAGATGCTCGGACGAACCTGTGCTCTTGCCTGCTGCAGTTGCTCATGAACAGCAAACGACAACTGCTGTATCCATCCACGATAGATCGGAGATTCGAATCACCGACAAGAAGGGCAAACTGTTTCAACAAAAGAAAAACAAAATCAATGTTTATTGTGTAAACACTGGCATTTATTCCTCAAAATTAATAAATGAGCAAAGACAGACACCTTCTTGTTTGACAACTCAGCTGGAATCAAAGACCTCTGCGTTAGTCTAGTCCAGGCTGACCTCTTCCACCGGTTCGCTGATCTGCAGGCAGCCTGGTCCATCACTGGTTTGCCACGCTTGGACTGGCGAGGCATCTCTGTAACCTGCTTGGACTTCAGCTACCTGTTTCCGTTGAGTTGGGAAAAAAAAAAGTCACACACAACAAGTGTTACTAGGACAGCAACAAACAGCTACCCAAAACAATACAGAACAATCAAAGAGAGAGAGTGTGAGTGAGTGATTGAACGAGCGAACGAACGAGCGAACGAACGAGCGATCGAGCGAGCGAGCGAGCGAGCGAGCGAGCGAGTGAGTGTGTATGTGTGTGTGATACTTCTTCTTCTTGCGTATGTCATCAGATCCTCAGCTCCGTTGCAGCAAGCCAATCCAGCGTTTCGTCATCCAGGTTCATACGGCCTTGGTCGCCATGTGGCGGGCGGTGTTTCGGGCAGCTGGTCATGATGTGTTCCACAGTCTGTAGGGGCTCTCCACATTCACAGTGGGCACTGTCCGAGAGGCCCCACCGTCGCATTGCTTCACCGAAGCGTCCCCACGCCTGTCATCAGGCGGTTGAGGGTTGTCCACTGCTTACGGGGCAGGTGCTGGCCAGGGACATCTGTGGGATCCTCTATGTAGTTGTGTGATACTTCACCAGGAACTACTCTGCAGCGGTCTGCAGGTAGCGTAGTTCACAGGGGTTGAAGCTAGCAAGGGGTAAAAGGATATATACATTTATATACACAAAAGCAAACATGAAAGTACTGGGTTAAATATTGATTAAGTTTGATTCCTTTTTCAATGAATCAAATAATCGAGAAGTGTTTTTAATACATCAGCAATATCAATACTTTACTAATGGAACCAAATGTACCCCTAACAGGTCTGTAACTCTGAATGAGAGGGTAACAAACAAACCAACCAACACTTGTACGTATATCAGTGGTTCTCTAAACATGTCAAGATCCCCCTAATTACAAATGTACAATGTAGGCATTAGCCCTTTATCCAGAGTGACTTACAGCAAACGAGGTCAAAACATTCATAGAATGCAGAGAGACAGTGTAGTGTCTCAGTAAACTATAGGATCAAGTAAACTAATATGATAACAGAGTCTCGTCACAAAGCAGTGACTCCTTACCTCGGCAATCAGCGGTACTTGCAACTCACGAGTTACAACCACTGGTGTAGAGACACTCCTAACAGGTGCTGGAGTGGCTGCTACAGACTTGCGGGGTGGTGTCCTAGGACTGACCTGTGCATAAAAACAGAGAGCACCGTTTGCAGGCCGGAAAATGGGAACCCTGTCATCTTAGCTTTTAATCATTTTCATTTAAGATGCTCGGACGAACCTGTGCTCTTGCCTGCTGCAGTTGCTCATGAACAGCAAACGACAACTGCTGTATCCATCCACGATGGATCGGAGATGTGAATCACCGACAAGAAGGGCAAACTGTTTCAACAAAAGAAAAACAAAATCAATGTTTATTGTGTAAACACTGGCATTTACTCCTCAAAATTAATAAATGAGCAAAGACAGACACCTTCTTGTTTGACAACTCAGCTGGAATCAAAGACCTCTGCGTTAGTCTAGTCCAGGCTGACCTCTTCCACCGGTTCGCTGATCTGCAGGCAGCCTGGTCCATCACTGGTTTGCCACGCTTGGACTGGCGAGGCATCTCTGTAACCTGCTTGGACTTCAGCTACCTGTTTCCGTTGAGTTGGGAAAAAAAAAAGTCACACACAACAAGTGTTACTAGGACAGCAACAAACAGCTACCCAAAACAATATAGAACAATCAAAGAGAGAGAGTGTGAGTGAGTGATTGAACGAGAGAACGAACGAGCGAACGAACGAGCGAACGAACGAGCGATCGAGCGAGCGAGCGAGCGAGCGAGCGAGTGAGTGTGTATGTGTGTGTGATACTTCTTCTTCTTGCGTATGTCATCAGATCCTCAGCTCCGTTGCAGCAAGCCAATCCAGCGTTTCGTCATCCAGGTTCATACGGCCTTGGTCGCCATGTGGCGGGCGGTGTTTCGGGCAGCTGGTCATGATGTGTTCCACAGTCTGTAGGGGCTCTCCACATTCACAGTGGGCACTGTCCGAGAGGCCCCACCGTCGCATTGCTTCACCGAAGCGTCCCCACGCCTGTCATCAGGCGGTTGAGGGTTGTCCACTGCTTACGGGGCAGGTGCTGGCCAGGGACATCTGTGGGATCCTCTATGTAGTTGTGTGATACTTCACCAGGAACTACTCTGCAGCGGTCTGCAGGTAGCGTAGTTCACAGGGGTTGAAGCTAGCAAGGGGTAAAAGGATATATACATTTATATACACAAAAGCAAACATGAAAGTACTGGGTTAAATATTGATTAAGTTTGATTCCTTTTTCAATGAATCAAATAATCGAGAAGTGTTTTTAATACATCAGCAATATCAATACTTTACTAATGGAACCAAATGTACCCCTAACAGGTCTGTAACTCTGAATGAGAGGGTAACAAACAAACCAACCAACACTTGTACGTATATCAGTGGTTCTCTAAACATGTCAAGATCCCCCTAATTACAAATGTACAATGTAGGCATTAGCCCTTTATCCAGAGTGACTTACAGCAAACGAGGTCAAAACATTCATAGAATGCAGAGAGACAGTGTAGTGTCTCAGTAAACTATAGGATCAAGTAAACTAATATGATAACAGAGTCTCGTCACAAAGCAGTGACTCCTTACCTCGGCAATCAGCGGTACTTGCAACTCACGAGTTACAACCACTGGTGTAGAGACACTCCTAACAGGTGCTGGAGTGGCTGCTACAGACTTGCGGGGTGGTGTCCTAGGACTGACCTGTGCATAAAAACAGAGAGCACCGTTTGCAGGCCGGAAAATGGGAACCCTGTCATCTTAGCTTTTAATCATTTTCATTTAAGATGCTCGGACGAACCTGTGCTCTTGCCTGCTGCAGTTGCTCATGAACAGCAAACGACAACTGCTGTATCCATCCACGATGGATCGGAGATGTGAATCACCGACAAGAAGGGCAAACTGTTTCAACAAAAGAAAAACAAAATCAATGTTTATTGTGTAAACACTGGCATTTACTCCTCAAAATTAATAAATGAGCAAAGACAGACACCTTCTTGTTTGACAACTCAGCTGGAATCAAAGACCTCTGCGTTAGTCTAGTCCAGGCTGACCTCTTCCACCGGTTCGCTGATCTGCAGGCAGCCTGGTCCATCACTGGTTTGCCACGCTTGGACTGGCGAGGCATCTCTGTAACCTGCTTGGACTTCAGCTACCTGTTTCCGTTGAGTTGGGAAAAAAAAAGTCACACACAACAAGTGTTACTAGGACAGCAACAAACAGCTACCCAAAACAATATAGAACAATCAAAGAGAGAGAGTGTGAGTGAGTGATTGAACGAGCGAACGAACGAGCGAACGAACGAACGAGCGAGCGAGCGAGCGAGCGAACGAACGAGCGAACGAGCGAGCGAGCGAGCGAGCGAGCGAGCGAGTGAGTGTGTATGTGTGTGTGATACTTCTTCTTCTTGCGTATGTCATCAGATCCTCAGCTCCGTTGCAGCAAGCCAATCCAGCGTTTCGTCATCCAGGTTCATACGGCCTTGGTCGCCATGTGGCGGGCGGTGTTTCGGGCAGCTGGTCATGATGTGTTCCACAGTCTGTAGGGGCTCTCCACATTCACAGTGGGCACTGTCCGAGAGGCCCCACCGTCGCATTGCTTCACCGAAGCGTCCCCACGCCTGTCATCAGGCGGTTGAGGGTTGTCCACTGCTTACGGGGCAGGTGCTGGCCAGGGACATCTGTGGGATCCTCTATGTAGTTGTGTGATACTTCACCAGGAACTACTCTGCAGCGGTCTGCAGGTAGCGTAGTTCACAGGGGTTGAAGCTAGCAAGGGGTAAAAGGATATATACATTTATATACACAAAAGCAAACATGAAAGTACTGGGTTAAATATTGATTAAGTTTGATTCCTTTTTCAATGAATCAAATAATCGAGAAGTGTTTTTAATACATCAGCAATATCAATACTTTACTAATGGAACCAAATGTACCCCTAACAGGTCTGTAACTCTGAATGAGAGGGTAACAAACAAACCAACCAACACTTGTACGTATATCAGTGGTTCTCTAAACATGTCAAGATCCCCCTAATTACAAATGTACAATGTAGGCATTAGCCCTTTATCCAGAGTGACTTACAGCAAACGAGGTCAAAACATTCATAGAATGCAGAGAGACAGTGTAGTGTCTCAGTAAACTATAGGATCAAGTAAACTAATATGATAACAGAGTCTCGTCACAAAGCAGTGACTCCTTACCTCGGCAATCAGCGGTACTTGCAACTCACGAGTTACAACCACTGGTGTAGAGACACTCCTAACAGGTGCTGGAGTGGCTGCTACAGACTTGCGGGGTGGTGTCCTAGGACTGACCTGTGCATAAAAACAGAGAGCACCGTTTGCAGGCCGGAAAATGGGAACCCTGTCATCTTAGCTTTTAATCATTTTCATTTAAGATGCTCGGACGAACCTGTGCTCTTGCCTGCTGCAGTTGCTCATGAACAGCAAACGACAACTGCTGTATCCATCCACGATGGATCGGAGATGTGAATCACCGACAAGAAGGGCAAACTGTTTCAACAAAAGAAAAACAAAATCAATGTTTATTGTGTAAACACTGGCATTTACTCCTCAAAATTAATAAATGAGCAAAGACAGACACCTTCTTGTTTGACAACTCAGCTGGAATCAAAGACCTCTGCGTTAGTCTAGTCCAGGCTGACCTCTTCCACCGGTTCGCTGATCTGCAGGCAGCCTGGTCCATCACTGGTTTGCCACGCTTGGACTGGCGAGGCATCTCTGTAACCTGCTTGGACTTCAGCTACCTGTTTCCGTTGAGTTGGGAAAAAAAAAAGTCACACACAACAAGTGTTACTAGGACAGCAACAAACAGCTACCCAAAACAATATAGAACAATCAAAGAGAGAGAGTGTGAGTGAGTGATTGAACGAGCGAACGAACGAGCGAACGAACGAGCGATCGAGCGAGCGAGCGAGCGAGCGAGCGAGTGAGTGTGTATGTGTGTGTGATACTTCTTCTTGCGTATGTCATCAGATCCTCAGCTCCGTTGCAGCAAGCCAATCCAGCGTTTCGTCATCCAGGTTCATACGGCCTTGGTCGCCATGTGGCGGGCGGTGTTTCGGGCAGCTGGTCATGATGTGTTCCACAGTCTGTAGGGGCTCTCCACATTCACAGTGGGCACTGTCCGAGAGGCCCCACCATCGCATTGCTTCACCGAAGCGTCCCCACGCCTGTCATCAGGCGGTTGAGGGTTGTCCACTGCTTACGGGGCAGGTGCTGGCCAGGGACATCTGTGGGATCCTCTATGTAGTTGTGTGATACTTCACCAGGAACTACTCTGCAGCGGTCTGCAGGTAGCGTAGTTCACAGGGGTTGAAGCTAGCAAGGGGTAAAAGGATATATACATTTATATACACAAAAGCAAACATGAAAGTACTGGGTTAAATATTGATTAAGTTTGATTCCTTTTTCAATGAATCAAATAATCGAGAAGTGTTTTTAATACATCAGCAATATCAATACTTTACTAATGGAACCAAATGTACCCCTAACAGGTCTGTAACTCTGAATGAGAGGGTAACAAACAAACCAACCAACACTTGTACGTATATCAGTGGTTCTCTAAACATGTCAAGATCCCCCTAATTACAAATGTACAATGTAGGCATTAGCCCTTTATCCAGAGTGACTTACAGCAAACGAGGTCAAAACATTCATAGAATGCAGAGAGACAGTGTAGTGTCTCAGTAAACTATAGGATCAAGTAAACTAATATGATAACAGAGTCTCGTCACAAAGCAGTGACTCCTTACCTCGGCAATCAGCGGTACTTGCAACTCACGAGTTACAACCACTGGTGTAGAGACACTCCTAACAGGTGCTGGAGTGGCTGCTACAGACTTGCGGGGTGGTGTCCTAGGACTGACCTGTGCATAAAAACAGAGAGCACCGTTTGCAGGCCGGAAAATGGGAACCCTGTCATCTTAGCTTTTAATCATTTTCATTTAAGATGCTCGGACGAACCTGTGCTCTTGCCTGCTGCAGTTGCTCATGAACAGCAAACGACAACTGCTGTATCCATCCACGATGGATCGGAGATGTGAATCACCGACAAGAAGGGCAAACTGTTTCAACAAAAGAAAAACAAAATCAATGTTTATTGTGTAAACACTGGCATTTACTCCTCAAAATTAATAAATGAGCAAAGACAGACACCTTCTTGTTTGACAACTCAGCTGGAATCAAAGACCTCTGCGTTAGTCTAGTCCAGGCTGACCTCTTCCACCGGTTCGCTGATCTGCAGGCAGCCTGGTCCATCACTGGTTTGCCACGCTTGGACTGGCGAGGCATCTCTGTAACCTGCTTGGACTTCAGCTACCTGTTTCCGTTGAGTTGGGAAAAAAAAAAGTCACACACAACAAGTGTTACTAGGACAGCAACAAACAGCTACCCAAAACAATATAGAACAATCAAAGAGAGAGAGTGTGAGTGAGTGATTGAACGAGCGAACGAACGAGCGAACGAACGAGCGAACGAACGAGCGATCGAGCGAGCGAGCGAGCGAGCGAGTGAGTGTGTATGTGTGTGTGATACTTCTTCTTCTTGCGTATGTCATCAGATCCTCAGCTCCGTTGCAGCAAGCCAATCCAGCGTTTCGTCATCCAGGTTCATACGGCCTTGGTCGCCATGTGGCGGGCGGTGTTTCGGGCAGCTGGTCATGATGTGTTCCACAGTCTGTAGGGGCTCTCCACATTCACAGTGGGCACTGTCCTAGAGGCCCCAACGTCGCATTGCTTCACCGAAGCGTCCCCACGCCTGTCATCAGGCGGTTGAGGGTTGTCCACTGCTTACGGGGCAGGTGCTGGCCAGGGACATCTGTGGGATCCTCTATGTAGTTGTGTGATACTTCACCAGGAACTACTCTGCAGCGGTCTGCAGGTAGCGTAGTTCACAGGGGTTGAAGCTAGCAAGGGGTAAAAGGATATATACATTTATATACACAAAAGCAAACATGAAAGTACTGGGTTAAATATTGATTAAGTTTGATTCCTTTTTCAATGAATCAAATAATCGAGAAGTGTTTTTAATACATCAGCAATATCAATACTTTACTAATGGAACCAAATGTACCCCTAACAGGTCTGTAACTCTGAATGAGAGGGTAACAAACAAACCAACCAACACTTGTACGTATATCAGTGGTTCTCTAAACATGTCAAGATCCCCCTAATTACAAATGTACAATGTAGGCATTAGCCCTTTATCCAGAGTGACTTACAGCAAACGAGGTCAAAACATTCATAGAATGCAGAGAGACAGTGTAGTGTCTCAGTAAACTATAGGATCAAGTAAACTAATATGATAACAGAGTCTCGTCACAAAGCAGTGACTCCTTACCTCGGCAATCAGCGGTACTTGCAACTCACGAGTTACAACCACTGGTGTAGAGACACTCCTAACAGGTGCTGGAGTGGCTGCTACAGACTTGCGGGGTGGTGTCCTAGGACTGACCTGTGCATAAAAACAGAGAGCACCGTTTGCAGGCCGGAAAATGGGAACCCTGTCATCTTAGCTTTTAATCATTTTCATTTAAGATGCTCGGACGAACCTGTGCTCTTGCCTGCTGCAGTTGCTCATGAACAGCAAACGACAACTGCTGTATCCATCCACGATGGATCGGAGATGTGAATCACCGACAAGAAGGGCAAACTGTTTCAACAAAAGAAAAACAAAATCAATGTTTATTGTGTAAACACTGGCATTTACTCCTCAAAATTAATAAATGAGCAAAGACAGACACCTTCTTGTTTGACAACTCAGCTGGAATCAAAGACCTCTGCGTTAGTCTAGTCCAGGCTGACCTCTTCCACCGGTTCGCTGATCTGCAGGCAGCCTGGTCCATCACTGGTTTGCCACGCTTGGACTGGCGAGGCATCTCTGTAACCTGCTTGGACTTCAGCTACCTGTTTCCGTTGAGTTGGGAAAAAAAAAAGTCACACACAACAAGTGTTACTAGGACAGCAACAAACAGCTACCCAAAACAATATAGAACAATCAAAGAGAGAGAGTGTGAGTGAGTGATTGAACGAGCGAACGAACGAGCGAACGAACGAGCGAACGAACGAGCGATCGAGCGAGCGAGCGAGCGAGCGAGTGAGTGTGTATGTGTGTGTGATACTTCTTCTTGCGTATGTCATCAGATCCTCAGCTCCGTTGCAGCAAGCCAATCCAGCGTTTCGTCATCCAGGTTCATACGGCCTTGGTCGCCATGTGGCGGGCGGTGTTTCGGGCAGCTGGTCATGATGTGTTCCACAGTCTGTAGGGGCTCTCCACATTCACAGTGGGCACTGTCCGAGAGGCCCCACCATCGCATTGCTTCACCGAAGCGTCCCCACGCCTGTCATCAGGCGGTTGAGGGTTGTCCACTGCTTACGGGGCAGGTGCTGGCCAGGGACATCTGTGGGATCCTCTATGTAGTTGTGTGATACTTCACCAGGAACTACTCTGCAGCGGTCTGCAGGTAGCGTAGTTCACAGGGGTTGAAGCTAGCAAGGGGTAAAAGGATATATACATTTATATACACAAAAGCAAACATGAAAGTACTGGGTTAAATATTGATTAAGTTTGATTCCTTTTTCAATGAATCAAATAATCGAGAAGTGTTTTTAATACATCAGCAATATCAATACTTTACTAATGGAACCAAATGTACCCCTAACAGGTCTGTAACTCTGAATGAGAGGGTAACAAACAAACCAACCAACACTTGTACGTATATCAGTGGTTCTCTAAACATGTCAAGATCCCCCTAATTACAAATGTACAATGTAGGCATTAGCCCTTTATCCAGAGTGACTTACAGCAAACGAGGTCAAAACATTCATAGAATGCAGAGAGACAGTGTAGTGTCTCAGTAAACTATAGGATCAAGTAAACTAATATGATAACAGAGTCTCGTCACAAAGCAGTGACTCCTTACCTCGGCAATCAGCGGTACTTGCAACTCACGAGTTACAACCACTGGTGTAGAGACACTCCTAACAGGTGCTGGAGTGGCTGCTACAGACTTGCGGGGTGGTGTCCTAGGACTGACCTGTGCATAAAAACAGAGAGCACCGTTTGCAGGCCGGAAAATGGGAACCCTGTCATCTTAGCTTTTAATCATTTTCATTTAAGATGCTCGGACGAACCTGTGCTCTTGCCTGCTGCAGTTGCTCATGAACAGCAAACGACAACTGCTGTATCCATCCACGATGGATCGGAGATGTGAATCACCGACAAGAAGGGCAAACTGTTTCAACAAAAGAAAAACAAAATCAATGTTTATTGTGTAAACACTGGCATTTACTCCTCAAAATTAATAAATGAGCAAAGACAGACACCTTCTTGTTTGACAACTCAGCTGGAATCAAAGACCTCTGCGTTAGTCTAGTCCAGGCTGACCTCTTCCACCGGTTCGCTGATCTGCAGGCAGCCTGGTCCATCACTGGTTTGCCACGCTTGGACTGGCGAGGCATCTCTGTAACCTGCTTGGACTTCAGCTACCTGTTTCCGTTGAGTTGGGAAAAAAAAAAGTCACACACAACAAGTGTTACTAGGACAGCAACAAACAGCTACCCAAAACAATATAGAACAATCAAAGAGAGAGAGTGTGAGTGAGTGATTGAACGAGCGAACGAACGAGCGAACGAACGAGCGAGCGAGCGAGCGAGCGAGCGAGCGAGCGAGCGAGCGAGCGAGTGAGTGTGTATGTGTGTGTGATACTTCTTCTTCTTGCGTATGTCATCAGATCCTCAGCTCCGTTGCAGCAAGCCAATCCAGCGTTTCGTCATCCAGGTTCATACGGCCTTGGTCGCCATGTGGCGGGCGGTGTTTCGGGCAGCTGGTCATGATGTGTTCCACAGTCTGTAGGGGCTCTCCACATTCACAGTGGGCACTGTCCTAGAGGCCCCAACGTCGCATTGCTTCACCGAAGCGTCCCCACGCCTGTCATCAGGCGGTTGAGGGTTGTCCACTGCTTACGGGGCAGGTGCTGGCCAGGGACATCTGTGGGATCCTCTATGTAGTTGTGTGATACTTCACCAGGAACTACTCTGCAGCGGTCTGCAGGTAGCGTAGTTCACAGGGGTTGAAGCTAGCAAGGGGTAAAAGGATATATACATTTATATACACAAAAGCAAACATGAAAGTACTGGGTTAAATATTGATTAAGTTTGATTCCTTTTTCAATGAATCAAATAATCGAGAAGTGTTTTTAATACATCAGCAATATCAATACTTTACTAATGGAACCAAATGTACCCCTAACAGGTCTGTAACTCTGAATGAGAGGGTAACAAACAAACCAACCAACACTTGTACGTATATCAGTGGTTCTCTAAACATGTCAAGATCCCCCTAATTACAAATGTACAATGTAGGCATTAGCCCTTTATCCAGAGTGACTTACAGCAAACGAGGTCAAAACATTCATAGAATGCAGAGAGACAGTGTAGTGTCTCAGTAAACTATAGGATCAAGTAAACTAATATGATAACAGAGTCTCGTCACAAAGCAGTGACTCCTTACCTCGGCAATCAGCGGTACTTGCAACTCACGAGTTACAACCACTGGTGTAGAGACACTCCTAACAGGTGCTGGAGTGGCTGCTACAGACTTGCGGGGTGGTGTCCTAGGACTGACCTGTGCATAAAAACAGAGAGCACCGTTTGCAGGCCGGAAAATGGGAACCCTGTCATCTTAGCTTTTAATCATTTTCATTTAAGATGCTCGGACGAACCTGTGCTCTTGCCTGCTGCAGTTGCTCATGAACAGCAAACGACAACTGCTGTATCCATCCACGATGGATCGGAGATGTGAATCACCGACAAGAAGGGCAAACTGTTTCAACAAAAGAAAAACAAAATCAATGTTTATTGTGTAAACACTGGCATTTACTCCTCAAAATTAATAAATGAGCAAAGACAGACACCTTCTTGTTTGACAACTCAGCTGGAATCAAAGACCTCTGCGTTAGTCTAGTCCAGGCTGACCTCTTCCACCGGTTCGCTGATCTGCAGGCAGCCTGGTCCATCACTGGTTTGCCACGCTTGGACTGGCGAGGCATCTCTGTAACCTGCTTGGACTTCAGCTACCTGTTTCCGTTGAGTTGGGAAAAAAAAAAGTCACACACAACAAGTGTTACTAGGACAGCAACAAACAGCTACCCAAAACAATATAGAACAATCAAAGAGAGAGAGTGTGAGTGAGTGATTGAACGAGCGAACGAACGAGCGAACGAACGAGCGATCGAGCGAGCGAGCGAGCGAGCGAGCGAGTGAGTGTGTATGTGTGTGTGATACTTCTTCTTCTTGCGTATGTCATCAGATCCTCAGCTCCGTTGCAGCAAGCCAATCCAGCGTTTCGTCATCCAGGTTCATACGGCCTTGGTCGCCATGTGGCGGGCGGTGTTTCGGGCAGCTGGTCATGATGTGTTCCACAGTCTGTAGGGGCTCTCCACATTCACAGTGGGCACTGTCCGAGAGGCCCCACCGTCGCATTGCTTCACCGAAGCGTCCCCACGCCTGTCATCAGGCGGTTGAGGGTTGTCCACTGCTTACGGGGCAGGTGCTGGCCAGGGACATCTGTGGGATCCTCTATGTAGTTGTGTGATACTTCACCAGGAACTACTCTGCAGCGGTCTGCAGGTAGCGTAGTTCACAGGGGTTGAAGCTAGCAAGGGGTAAAAGGATATATACATTTATATACACAAAAGCAAACATGAAAGTACTGGGTTAAATATTGATTAAGTTTGATTCCTTTTTCAATGAATCAAATAATCGAGAAGTGTTTTTAATACATCAGCAATATCAATACTTTACTAATGGAACCAAATGTACCCCTAACAGGTCTGTAACTCTGAATGAGAGGGTAACAAACAAACCAACCAACACTTGTACGTATATCAGTGGTTCTCTAAACATGTCAAGATCCCCCTAATTACAAATGTACAATGTAGGCATTAGCCCTTTATCCAGAGTGACTTACAGCAAACGAGGTCAAAACATTCATAGAATGCAGAGAGACAGTGTAGTGTCTCAGTAAACTATAGGATCAAGTAAACTAATATGATAACAGAGTCTCGTCACAAAGCAGTGACTCCTTACCTCGGCAATCAGCGGTACTTGCAACTCACGAGTTACAACCACTGGTGTAGAGACACTCCTAACAGGTGCTGGAGTGGCTGCTACAGACTTGCGGGGTGGTGTCCTAGGACTGACCTGTGCATAAAAACAGAGAGCACCGTTTGCAGGCCGGAAAATGGGAACCCTGTCATCTTAGCTTTTAATCATTTTCATTTAAGATGCTCGGACGAACCTGTGCTCTTGCCTGCTGCAGGTGCTCATGAACAGCAAACGACAACTGCTGTATCCATCCACGATGGATCGGAGATGTGAATCACCGACAAGAAGGGCAAACTGTTTCAACAAAAGAAAAACAAAATCAATGTTTATTGTGTAAACACTGGCATTTACTCCTCAAAATTAATAAATGAGCAAAGACAGACACCTTCTTGTTTGACAACTCAGCTGGAATCAAAGACCTCTGCGTTAGTCTAGTCCAGGCTGACCTCTTCCACCGGTTCGCTGATCTGCAGGCAGCCTGGTCCATCACTGGTTTGCCACGCTTGGACTGGCGAGGCATCTCTGTAACCTGCTTGGACTTCAGCTACCTGTTTCCGTTGAGTTGGGAAAAAAAAAAGTCACACACAACAAGTGTTACTAGGACAGCAACAAACAGCTACCCAAAACAATATAGAACAATCAAAGAGAGAGAGTGTGAGTGAGTGATTGAACGAGCGAACGAACGAGCGAACGAACGAGCGAGCGAGCGAGCGAGCGAGCGAGTGAGTGTGTATGTGTGTGTGATACTTCTTCTTCTTGCGTATGTCATCAGATCCTCAGCTCCGTTGCAGCAAGCCAATCCAGCGTTTCGTCATCCAGGTTCATACGGCCTTGGTCGCCATGTGGCGGGCGGTGTTTCGGGCAGCTGGTCATGATGTGTTCCACAGTCTTTAGGGGCTCTCCACATTCACAGTGGGCACTGTCCGAGAGGCCCCAACGTCGCATTGCTTCACCGAAGCGTCCCCACGCCTGTCATCAGGCGGTTGAGGGTTGTCCACTGCTTACGGGGCAGGTGCTGGCCAGGGACATCTGTGGGATCCTCTATGTAGTTGTGTGATACTTCACCAGGAACTACTCTGCAGCGGTCTGCAGGTAGCGTAGTTCACAGGGGTTGAAGCTAGCAAGGGGTAAAAGGATATATACATTTATATACACAAAAGCAAACATGAAAGTACTGGGTTAAATATTGATTAAGTTTGATTCCTTTTTCAATGAATCAAATAATCGAGAAGTGTTTTTAATACATCAGCAATATCAATACTTTACTAATGGAACCAAATGTACCCCTAACAGGTCTGTAACTCTGAATGAGAGGGTAACAAACAAACCAACCAACACTTGTACGTATATCAGTGGTTCTCTAAACATGTCAAGATCCCCCTAATTACAAATGTACAATGTAGGCATTAGCCCTTTATCCAGAGTGACTTACAGCAAACGAGGTCAAAACATTCATAGAATGCAGAGAGACAGTGTAGTGTCTCAGTAAACTATAGGATCAAGTAAACTAATATGATAACAGAGTCTCGTCACAAAGCAGTGACTCCTTACCTCGGCAATCAGCGGTACTTGCAACTCACGAGTTACAACCACTGGTGTAGAGACACTCCTAACAGGTGCTGGAGTGGCTGCTACAGACTTGCGGGGTGGTGTCCTAGGACTGACCTGTGCATAAAAACAGAGAGCACCGTTTGCAGGCCGGAAAATGGGAACCCTGTCATCTTAGCTTTTAATCATTTTCATTTAAGATGCTCGGACGAACCTGTGCTCTTGCCTGCTGCAGTTGCTCATGAACAGCAAACGACAACTGCTGTATCCATCCACGATGGATCGGAGATGTGAATCACCGACAAGAAGGGCAAACTGTTTCAACAAAAGAAAAACAAAATCAATGTTTATTGTGTAAACACTGGCATTTACTCCTCAAAATTAATAAATGAGCAAAGACAGACACCTTCTTGTTTGACAACTCAGCTGGAATCAAAGACCTCTGCGTTAGTCTAGTCCAGGCTGACCTCTTCCACCGGTTCGCTGATCTGCAGGCAGCCTGGTCCATCACTGGTTTGCCACGCTTGGACTGGCGAGGCATCTCTGTAACCTGCTTGGACTTCAGCTACCTGTTTCCGTTGAGTTGGGAAAAAAAAAAGTCACACACAACAAGTGTTACTAGGACAGCAACAAACAGCTACCCAAAACAATATAGAACAATCAAAGAGAGAGAGTGTGAGTGAGTGATTGAACGAGCGAACGAACGAGCGAACGAACGAGCGAACGAACGAGCGATCGAGCGAGCGAGCGAGCGAGCGAGTGAGTGTGTATGTGTGTGTGATACTTCTTCTTGCGTATGTCATCAGATCCTCAGCTCCGTTGCAGCAAGCCAATCCAGCGTTTCGTCATCCAGGTTCATACGGCCTTGGTCGCCATGTGGCGGGCGGTGTTTCGGGCAGCTGGTCATGATGTGTTCCACAGTCTGTAGGGGCTCTCCACATTCACAGTGGGCACTGTCCGAGAGGCCCCACCATCGCATTGCTTCACCGAAGCGTCCCCACGCCTGTCATCAGGCGGTTGAGGGTTGTCCACTGCTTACGGGGCAGGTGCTGGCCAGGGACATCTGTGGGATCCTCTATGTAGTTGTGTGATACTTCACCAGGAACTACTCTGCAGCGGTCTGCAGGTAGCGTAGTTCACAGGGGTTGAAGCTAGCAAGGGGTAAAAGGATATATACATTTATATACACAAAAGCAAACATGAAAGTACTGGGTTAAATATTGATTAAGTTTGATTCCTTTTTCAATGAATCAAATAATCGAGAAGTGTTTTTAATACATCAGCAATATCAATACTTTACTAATGGAACCAAATGTACCCCTAACAGGTCTGTAACTCTGAATGAGAGGGTAACAAACAAACCAACCAACACTTGTACGTATATCAGTGGTTCTCTAAACATGTCAAGATCCCCCTAATTACAAATGTACAATGTAGGCATTAGCCCTTTATCCAGAGTGACTTACAGCAAACGAGGTCAAAACATTCATAGAATGCAGAGAGACAGTGTAGTGTCTCAGTAAACTATAGGATCAAGTAAACTAATATGATAACAGAGTCTCGTCACAAAGCAGTGACTCCTTACCTCGGCAATCAGCGGTACTTGCAACTCACGAGTTACAACCACTGGTGTAGAGACACTCCTAACAGGTGCTGGAGTGGCTGCTACAGACTTGCGGGGTGGTGTCCTAGGACTGACCTGTGCATAAAAACAGAGAGCACCGTTTGCAGGCCGGAAAATGGGAACCCTGTCATCTTAGCTTTTAATCATTTTCATTTAAGATGCTCGGACGAACCTGTGCTCTTGCCTGCTGCAGTTGCTCATGAACAGCAAACGACAACTGCTGTATCCATCCACGATGGATCGGAGATGTGAATCACCGACAAGAAGGGCAAACTGTTTCAACAAAAGAAAAACAAAATCAATGTTTATTGTGTAAACACTGGCATTTACTCCTCAAAATTAATAAATGAGCAAAGACAGACACCTTCTTGTTTGACAACTCAGCTGGAATCAAAGACCTCTGCGTTAGTCTAGTCCAGGCTGACCTCTTCCACCGGTTCGCTGATCTGCAGGCAGCCTGGTCCATCACTGGTTTGCCACGCTTGGACTGGCGAGGCATCTCTGTAACCTGCTTGGACTTCAGCTACCTGTTTCCGTTGAGTTGGGAAAAAAAAAAGTCACACACAACAAGTGTTACTAGGACAGCAACAAACAGCTACCCAAAACAATATAGAACAATCAAAGAGAGAGAGTGTGAGTGAGTGATTGAACGAGCGAACGAACGAGCGAACGAACGAGCGAGCGAGCGAGCGAGCGAGCGAGCGAGCGAGCGAGCGAGCGAGTGAGTGTGTATGTGTGTGTGATACTTCTTCTTCTTGCGTATGTCATCAGATCCTCAGCTCCGTTGCAGCAAGCCAATCCAGCGTTTCGTCATCCAGGTTCATACGGCCTTGGTCGCCATGTGGCGGGCGGTGTTTCGGGCAGCTGGTCATGATGTGTTCCACAGTCTGTAGGGGCTCTCCACATTCACAGTGGGCACTGTCCTAGAGGCCCCAACGTCGCATTGCTTCACCGAAGCGTCCCCACGCCTGTCATCAGGCGGTTGAGGGTTGTCCACTGCTTACGGGGCAGGTGCTGGCCAGGGACATCTGTGGGATCCTCTATGTAGTTGTGTGATACTTCACCAGGAACTACTCTGCAGCGGTCTGCAGGTAGCGTAGTTCACAGGGGTTGAAGCTAGCAAGGGGTAAAAGGATATATACATTTATATACACAAAAGCAAACATGAAAGTACTGGGTTAAATATTGATTAAGTTTGATTCCTTTTTCAATGAATCAAATAATCGAGAAGTGTTTTTAATACATCAGCAATATCAATACTTTACTAATGGAACCAAATGTACCCCTAACAGGTCTGTAACTCTGAATGAGAGGGTAACAAACAAACCAACCAACACTTGTACGTATATCAGTGGTTCTCTAAACATGTCAAGATCCCCCTAATTACAAATGTACAATGTAGGCATTAGCCCTTTATCCAGAGTGACTTACAGCAAACGAGGTCAAAACATTCATAGAATGCAGAGAGACAGTGTAGTGTCTCAGTAAACTATAGGATCAAGTAAACTAATATGATAACAGAGTCTCGTCACAAAGCAGTGACTCCTTACCTCGGCAATCAGCGGTACTTGCAACTCACGAGTTACAACCACTGGTGTAGAGACACTCCTAACAGGTGCTGGAGTGGCTGCTACAGACTTGCGGGGTGGTGTCCTAGGACTGACCTGTGCATAAAAACAGAGAGCACCGTTTGCAGGCCGGAAAATGGGAACCCTGTCATCTTAGCTTTTAATCATTTTCATTTAAGATGCTCGGACGAACCTGTGCTCTTGCCTGCTGCAGTTGCTCATGAACAGCAAACGACAACTGCTGTATCCATCCACGATGGATCGGAGATGTGAATCACCGACAAGAAGGGCAAACTGTTTCAACAAAAGAAAAACAAAATCAATGTTTATTGTGTAAACACTGGCATTTACTCCTCAAAATTAATAAATGAGCAAAGACAGACACCTTCTTGTTTGACAACTCAGCTGGAATCAAAGACCTCTGCGTTAGTCTAGTCCAGGCTGACCTCTTCCACCGGTTCGCTGATCTGCAGGCAGCCTGGTCCATCACTGGTTTGCCACGCTTGGACTGGCGAGGCATCTCTGTAACCTGCTTGGACTTCAGCTACCTGTTTCCGTTGAGTTGGGAAAAAAAAAAGTCACACACAACAAGTGTTACTAGGACAGCAACAAACAGCTACCCAAAACAATATAGAACAATCAAAGAGAGAGAGTGTGAGTGAGTGATTGAACGAGCGAACGAACGAGCGAACGAACGAGCGATCGAGCGAGCGAGCGAGCGAGCGAGCGAGTGAGTGTGTATGTGTGTGTGATACTTCTTCTTCTTGCGTATGTCATCAGATCCTCAGCTCCGTTGCAGCAAGCCAATCCAGCGTTTCGTCATCCAGGTTCATACGGCCTTGGTCGCCATGTGGCGGGCGGTGTTTCGGGCAGCTGGTCATGATGTGTTCCACAGTCTGTAGGGGCTCTCCACATTCACAGTGGGCACTGTCCGAGAGGCCCCACCGTCGCATTGCTTCACCGAAGCGTCCCCACGCCTGTCATCAGGCGGTTGAGGGTTGTCCACTGCTTACGGGGCAGGTGCTGGCCAGGGACATCTGTGGGATCCTCTATGTAGTTGTGTGATACTTCACCAGGAACTACTCTGCAGCGGTCTGCAGGTAGCGTAGTTCACAGGGGTTGAAGCTAGCAAGGGGTAAAAGGATATATACATTTATATACACAAAAGCAAACATGAAAGTACTGGGTTAAATATTGATTAAGTTTGATTCCTTTTTCAATGAATCAAATAATCGAGAAGTGTTTTTAATACATCAGCAATATCAATACTTTACTAATGGAACCAAATGTACCCCTAACAGGTCTGTAACTCTGAATGAGAGGGTAACAAACAAACCAACCAACACTTGTACGTATATCAGTGGTTCTCTAAACATGTCAAGATCCCCCTAATTACAAATGTACAATGTAGGCATTAGCCCTTTATCCAGAGTGACTTACAGCAAACGAGGTCAAAACATTCATAGAATGCAGAGAGACAGTGTAGTGTCTCAGTAAACTATAGGATCAAGTAAACTAATATGATAACAGAGTCTCGTCACAAAGCAGTGACTCCTTACCTCGGCAATCAGCGGTACTTGCAACTCACGAGTTACAACCACTGGTGTAGAGACACTCCTAACAGGTGCTGGAGTGGCTGCTACAGACTTGCGGGGTGGTGTCCTAGGACTGACCTGTGCATAAAAACAGAGAGCACCGTTTGCAGGCCGGAAAATGGGAACCCTGTCATCTTAGCTTTTAATCATTTTCATTTAAGATGCTCGGACGAACCTGTGCTCTTGCCTGCTGCAGGTGCTCATGAACAGCAAACGACAACTGCTGTATCCATCCACGATGGATCGGAGATGTGAATCACCGACAAGAAGGGCAAACTGTTTCAACAAAAGAAAAACAAAATCAATGTTTATTGTGTAAACACTGGCATTTACTCCTCAAAATTAATAAATGAGCAAAGACAGACACCTTCTTGTTTGACAACTCAGCTGGAATCAAAGACCTCTGCGTTAGTCTAGTCCAGGCTGACCTCTTCCACCGGTTCGCTGATCTGCAGGCAGCCTGGTCCATCACTGGTTTGCCACGCTTGGACTGGCGAGGCATCTCTGTAACCTGCTTGGACTTCAGCTACCTGTTTCCGTTGAGTTGGGAAAAAAAAAAGTCACACACAACAAGTGTTACTAGGACAGCAACAAACAGCTACCCAAAACAATATAGAACAATCAAAGAGAGAGAGTGTGAGTGAGTGATTGAACGAGCGAACGAACGAGCGAACGAACGAGCGAGCGAGCGAGCGAGCGAGCGAGTGAGTGTGTATGTGTGTGTGATACTTCTTCTTCTTGCGTATGTCATCAGATCCTCAGCTCCGTTGCAGCAAGCCAATCCAGCGTTTCGTCATCCAGGTTCATACGGCCTTGGTCGCCATGTGGCGGGCGGTGTTTCGGGCAGCTGGTCATGATGTGTTCCACAGTCTTTAGGGGCTCTCCACATTCACAGTGGGCACTGTCCGAGAGGCCCCAACGTCGCATTGCTTCACCGAAGCGTCCCCACGCCTGTCATCAGGCGGTTGAGGGTTGTCCACTGCTTACGGGGCAGGTGCTGGCCAGGGACATCTGTGGGATCCTCTATGTAGTTGTGTGATACTTCACCAGGAACTACTCTGCAGCGGTCTGCAGGTAGCGTAGTTCACAGGGGTTGAAGCTAGCAAGGGGTAAAAGGATATATACATTTATATACACAAAAGCAAACATGAAAGTACTGGGTTAAATATTGATTAAGTTTGATTCCTTTTTCAATGAATCAAATAATCGAGAAGTGTTTTTAATACATCAGCAATATCAATACTTTACTAATGGAACCAAATGTACCCCTAACAGGTCTGTAACTCTGAATGAGAGGGTAACAAACAAACCAACCAACACTTGTACGTATATCAGTGGTTCTCTAAACATGTCAAGATCCCCCTAATTACAAATGTACAATGTAGGCATTAGCCCTTTATCCAGAGTGACTTACAGCAAACGAGGTCAAAACATTCATAGAATGCAGAGAGACAGTGTAGTGTCTCAGTAAACTATAGGATCAAGTAAACTAATATGATAACAGAGTCTCGTCACAAAGCAGTGACTCCTTACCTCGGCAATCAGCGGTACTTGCAACTCACGAGTTACAACCACTGGTGTAGAGACACTCCTAACAGGTGCTGGAGTGGCTGCTACAGACTTGCGGGGTGGTGTCCTAGGACTGACCTGTGCATAAAAACAGAGAGCACCGTTTGCAGGCCGGAAAATGGGAACCCTGTCATCTTAGCTTTTAATCATTTTCATTTAAGATGCTCGGACGAACCTGTGCTCTTGCCTGCTGCAGTTGCTCATGAACAGCAAACGACAACTGCTGTATCCATCCACGATGGATCGGAGATGTGAATCACCGACAAGAAGGGCAAACTGTTTCAACAAAAGAAAAACAAAATCAATGTTTATTGTGTAAACACTGGCATTTACTCCTCAAAATTAATAAATGAGCAAAGACAGACACCTTCTTGTTTGACAACTCAGCTGGAATCAAAGACCTCTGCGTTAGTCTAGTCCAGGCTGACCTCTTCCACCGGTTCGCTGATCTGCAGGCAGCCTGGTCCATCACTGGTTTGCCACGCTTGGACTGGCGAGGCATCTCTGTAACCTGCTTGGACTTCAGCTACCTGTTTCCGTTGAGTTGGGAAAAAAAAAAGTCACACACAACAAGTGTTACTAGGACAGCAACAAACAGCTACCCAAAACAATATAGAACAATCAAAGAGAGAGAGTGTGAGTGAGTGATTGAACGAGCGAACGAACGAGCGAACGAACGAGCGATCGAGCGAGCGAGCGAGCGAGCGAGCGAGTGAGTGTGTATGTGTGTGTGATACTTCTTCTTCTTGCGTATGTCATCAGATCCTCAGCTCCGTTGCAGCAAGCCAATCCAGCGTTTCGTCATCCAGGTTCATACGGCCTTGGTCGCCATGTGGCGGGCGGTGTTTCGGGCAGCTGGTCATGATGTGTTCCACAGTCTGTAGGGGCTCTCCACATTCACAGTGGGCACTGTCCGAGAGGCCCCACCGTCGCATTGCTTCACCGAAGCGTCCCCACGCCTGTCATCAGGCGGTTGAGGGTTGTCCACTGCTTACGGGGCAGGTGCTGGCCAGGGACATCTGTGGGATCCTCTATGTAGTTGTGTGATACTTCACCAGGAACTACTCTGCAGCGGTCTGCAGGTAGCGTAGTTCACAGGGGTTGAAGCTAGCAAGGGGTAAAAGGATATATACATTTATATACACAAAAGCAAACATGAAAGTACTGGGTTAAATATTGATTAAGTTTGATTCCTTTTTCAATGAATCAAATAATCGAGAAGTGTTTTTAATACATCAGCAATATCAATACTTTACTAATGGAACCAAATGTACCCCTAACAGGTCTGTAACTCTGAATGAGAGGGTAACAAACAAACCAACCAACACTTGTACGTATATCAGTGGTTCTCTAAACATGTCAAGATCCCCCTAATTACAAATGTACAATGTAGGCATTAGCCCTTTATCCAGAGTGACTTACAGCAAACGAGGTCAAAACATTCATAGAATGCAGAGAGACAGTGTAGTGTCTCAGTAAACTATAGGATCAAGTAAACTAATATGATAACAGAGTCTCGTCACAAAGCAGTGACTCCTTACCTCGGCAATCAGCGGTACTTGCAACTCACGAGTTACAACCACTGGTGTAGAGACACTCCTAACAGGTGCTGGAGTGGCTGCTACAGACTTGCGGGGTGGTGTCCTAGGACTGACCTGTGCATAAAAACAGAGAGCACCGTTTGCAGGCCGGAAAATGGGAACCCTGTCATCTTAGCTTTTAATCATTTTCATTTAAGATGCTCGGACGAACCTGTGCTCTTGCCTGCTGCAGGTGCTCATGAACAGCAAACGACAACTGCTGTATCCATCCACGATGGATCGGAGATGTGAATCACCGACAAGAAGGGCAAACTGTTTCAACAAAAGAAAAACAAAATCAATGTTTATTGTGTAAACACTGGCATTTACTCCTCAAAATTAATAAATGAGCAAAGACCTTCTTGTTTGACAACTCAGCTGGAATCAAAGACCTCTGCGTTAGTCTAGTCCAGGCTGACCTCTTCCACCGGTTCGCTGATCTGCAGGCAGCCTGGTCCATCACTGGTTTGCCACGCTTGGACTGGCGAGGCATCTCTGTAACCTGCTTGGACTTCAGCTACCTGTTTCCGTTGAGTTGGGAAAAAAAAAAGTCACACACAACAAGTGTTACTAGGACAGCAACAAACAGCTACCCAAAACAATATAGAACAATCAAAGAGAGAGAGTGTGAGTGAGTGATTGAACGAGCGAACGAACGAGCGAACGAACGAGCGAGCGAGCGAGCGAGCGAGCGAGTGAGTGTGTATGTGTGTGTGATACTTCTTCTTCTTGCGTATGTCATCAGATCCTCAGCTCCGTTGCAGCAAGCCAATCCAGCGTTTCGTCATCCAGGTTCATACGGCCTTGGTCGCCATGTGGCGGGCGGTGTTTCGGGCAGCTGGTCATGATGTGTTCCACAGTCTTTAGGGGCTCTCCACATTCACAGTGGGCACTGTCCGAGAGGCCCCAACGTCGCATTGCTTCACCGAAGCGTCCCCACGCCTGTCATCAGGCGGTTGAGGGTTGTCCACTGCTTACGGGGCAGGTGCTGGCCAGGGACATCTGTGGGATCCTCTATGTAGTTGTGTGATACTTCACCAGGAACTACTCTGCAGCGGTCTGCAGGTAGCGTAGTTCACAGGGGTTGAAGCTAGCAAGGGGTAAAAGGATATATACATTTATATACACAAAAGCAAACATGAAAGTACTGGGTTAAATATTGATTAAGTTTGATTCCTTTTTCAATGAATCAAATAATCGAGAAGTGTTTTTAATACATCAGCAATATCAATACTTTACTAATGGAACCAAATGTACCCCTAACAGGTCTGTAACTCTGAATGAGAGGGTAACAAACAAACCAACCAACACTTGTACGTATATCAGTGGTTCTCTAAACATGTCAAGATCCCCCTAATTACAAATGTACAATGTAGGCATTAGCCCTTTATCCAGAGTGACTTACAGCAAACGAGGTCAAAACATTCATAGAATGCAGAGAGACAGTGTAGTGTCTCAGTAAACTATAGGATCAAGTAAACTAATATGATAACAGAGTCTCGTCACAAAGCAGTGACTCCTTACCTCGGCAATCAGCGGTACTTGCAACTCACGAGTTACAACCACTGGTGTAGAGACACTCCTAACAGGTGCTGGAGTGGCTGCTACAGACTTGCGGGGTGGTGTCCTAGGACTGACCTGTGCATAAAAACAGAGAGCACCGTATGCAGGCCGGAAAATGGGAACCCTGTCATCTTAGCTTTTAATCATTTTCATTTAAGATGCTCGGACGAACCTGTGCTCTTGCCTGCTGCAGTTGCTCATGAACAGCAAACGACAACTGCTGTATCCATCCACGATGGATCGGAGATGTGAATCACCGACAAGAAGGGCAAACTGTTTCAACAAAAGAAAAACAAAATCAATGTTTATTGTGTAAACACTGGCATTTACTCCTCAAAATTAATAAATGAGCAAAGACAGACACCTTCTTGTTTGACAACTCAGCTGGAATCAAAGACCTCTGCGTTAGTCTAGTCCAGGCTGACCTCTTCCACCGGTTCGCTGATCTGCAGGCAGCCTGGTCCATCACTGGTTTGCCACGCTTGGACTGGCGAGGCATCTCTGTAACCTGCTTGGACTTCAGCTACCTGTTTCCGTTGAGTTGGGAAAAAAAAAGTCACACACAACAAGTGTTACTAGGACAGCAACAAACAGCTACCCAAAACAATATAGAACAATCAAAGAGAGAGAGTGTGAGTGAGTGATTGAACGAGCGAACGAACGAGCGAACGAACGAGCGATCGAGCGAGCGAGCGAGCGAGCGAGCGAGTGAGTGTGTATGTGTGTGTTATACTTCTTCTTCTTGCTTATGTCATCAGATCCTCAGCTCCGTTGCAGCAAGCCAATCCAGCGTTTCGTCATCCAGGTTCATACGGCCTTGGTCGCCATGTGGCGGGCGGTGTTTCGGGCAGCTGGTCATGATGTGTTCCACAGTCTGTAGGGGCTCTCCACATTCACAGTGGGCACTGTCCGAGAGGCCCCACCGTCGCATTGCTTCACCGAAGCGTCCCCACGCCTGTCATCAGGCGGTTGAGGGTTGTCCACTGCTTACGGGGCAGGTGCTGGCCAGGGACATCTGTGGGATCCTCTATGTAGTTGTGTGATACTTCACCAGGAACTACTCTGCAGCGGTCTGCAGGTAGCGTAGTTCACAGGGGTTGAAGCTAGCAAGGGGTAAAAGGATATATACATTTATATACACAAAAGCAAACATGAAAGTACTGGGTTAAATATTGATTAAGTTTGATTCCTTTTTCAATGAATCAAATAATCGAGAAGTGTTTTTAATACATCAGCAATATCAATACTTTACTAATGGAACCAAATGTACCCCTAACAGGTCTGTAACTCTGAATGAGAGGGTAACAAACAAACCAACCAACACTTGTACGTATATCAGTGGTTCTCTAAACATGTCAAGATCCCCCTAATTACAAATGTACAATGTAGGCATTAGCCCTTTATCCAGAGTGACTTACAGCAAACGAGGTCAAAACATTCATAGAATGCAGAGAGACAGTGTAGTGTCTCAGTAAACTATAGGATCAAGTAAACTAATATGATAACAGAGTCTCGTCACAAAGCAGTGACTCCTTACCTCGGCAATCAGCGGTACTTGCAACTCACGAGTTACAACCACTGGTGTAGAGACACTCCTAACAGGTGCTGGAGTGGCTGCTACAGACTTGCGGGGTGGTGTCCTAGGACTGACCTGTGCATAAAAACAGAGAGCACCGTTTGCAGGCCGGAAAATGGGAACCCTGTCATCTTAGCTTTTAATCATTTTCATTTAAGATGCTCGGACGAACCTGTGCTCTTGCCTGCTGCAGTTGCTCATGAACAGCAAACGACAACTGCTGTATCCATCCACGATGGATCGGAGATGTGAATCACCGACAAGAAGGGCAAACTGTTTCAACAAAAGAAAAACAAAATCAATGTTTATTGTGTAAACACTGGCATTTACTCCTCAAAATTAATAAATGAGCAAAGACAGACACCTTCTTGTTTGACAACTCAGCTGGAATCAAAGACCTCTGCGTTAGTCTAGTCCAGGCTGACCTCTTCCACCGGTTCGCTGATCTGCAGGCAGCCTGGTCCATCACTGGTTTGCCACGCTTGGACTGGCGAGGCATCTCTGTAACCTGCTTGGACTTCAGCTACCTGTTTCCGTTGAGTTGGGAAAAAAAAAGTCACACACAACAAGTGTTACTAGGACAGCAACAAACAGCTACCCAAAACAATATAGAACAATCAAAGAGAGAGAGTGTGAGTGAGTGATTGAACGAGCGAACGAACGAGCGAACGAACGAGCGATCGAGCGAGCGAGCGAGCGAGCGAGCGAGTGAGTGTGTATGTGTGTGTGATACTTCTTCTTCTTGCGTATGTCATCAGATCCTCAGCTCCGTTGCAGCAAGCCAATCCAGCGTTTCGTCATCCAGGTTCATACGGCCTTGGTCGCCATGTGGCGGGCGGTGTTTCGGGCAGCTGGTCATGATGTGTTCCACAGTCTGTAGGGGCTCTCCACATTCACAGTGGGCACTGTCCGAGAGGCCCCACCGTCGCATTGCTTCACCGAAGCGTCCCCACGCCTGTCATCAGGCGGTTGAGGGTTGTCCACTGCTTACGGGGCAGGTGCTGGCCAGGGACATCTGTGGGATCCTCTATGTAGTTGTGTGATACTTCACCAGGAACTACTCTGCAGCGGTCTGCAGGTAGCGTAGTTCACAGGGGTTGAAGCTAGCAAGGGGTAAAAGGATATATACATTTATATACACAAAAGCAAACATGAAAGTACTGGGTTAAATATTGATTAAGTTTGATTCCTTTTTCAATGAATCAAATAATCGAGAAGTGTTTTTAATACATCAGCAATATCAATACTTTACTAATGGAACCAAATGTACCCCTAACAGGTCTGTAACTCTGAATGAGAGGGTAACAAACAAACCAACCAACACTTGTACGTATATCAGTGGTTCTCTAAACATGTCAAGATCCCCCTAATTACAAATGTACAATGTAGGCATTAGCCCTTTATCCAGAGTGACTTACAGCAAACGAGGTCAAAACATTCATAGAATGCAGAGAGACAGTGTAGTGTCTCAGTAAACTATAGGATCAAGTAAACTAATATGATAACAGAGTCTCGTCACAAAGCAGTGACTCCTTACCTCGGCAATCAGCGGTACTTGCAACTCACGAGTTACAACCACTGGTGTAGAGACACTCCTAACAGGTGCTGGAGTGGCTGCTACAGACTTGCGGGGTGGTGTCCTAGGACTGACCTGTGCATAAAAACAGAGAGCACCGTTTGCAGGCCGGAAAATGGGAACCCTGTCATCTTAGCTTTTAATCATTTTCATTTAAGATGCTCGGACGAACCTGTGCTCTTGCCTGCTGCAGTTGCTCATGAACAGCAAACGACAACTGCTGTATCCATCCACGATGGATCGGAGATGTGAATCACCGACAAGAAGGGCAAACTGTTTCAACAAAAGAAAAACAAAATCAATGTTTATTGTGTAAACACTGGCATTTACTCCTCAAAATTAATAAATGAGCAAAGACAGACACCTTCTTGTTTGACAACTCAGCTGGAATCAAAGACCTCTGCGTTAGTCTAGTCCAGGCTGACCTCTTCCACCGGTTCGCTGATCTGCAGGCAGCCTGGTCCATCACTGGTTTGCCACGCTTGGACTGGCGAGGCATCTCTGTAACCTGCTTGGACTTCAGCTACCTGTTTCCGTTGAGTTGGGGAAAAAAAAGTCACACACAACAAGTGTTACTAGGACAGCAACAAACAGCTACCCAAAACAATATAGAACAATCAAAGAGAGAGAGTGTGAGTGAGTGATTGAACGAGCGAACGAACGAGCGAACGAACGAGCGATCGAGCGAGCGAGCGAGCGAGCGAGCGAGCGAGCGAGCGAGTGAGTGTGTATGTGTGTGTTATACTTCTTCTTCTTGCGTATGTCATCAGATCCTCAGCTCCGTTGCAGCAAGCCAATCCAGCGTTTCGTCATCCAGGTTCATACGGCCTTGGTCGCCATGTGGCGGGCGGTGTTTCGGGCAGCTGGTCATGATGTGTTCCACAGTCTGTAGGGGCTCTCCACATTCACAGTGGGCACTGTCCGAGAGGCCCCACCGTCGCATTGCTTCACCGAAGCGTCCCCACGCCTGTCATCAGGCGGTTGAGGGTTGTCCACTGCTTACGGGGCAGGTGCTGGCCAGGGACATCTGTGGGATCCTCTATGTGGTTGTGTGATACTTCACCAGGAACTACTCTGCAGCGGTCTGCAGGTAGCGTAGTTCACAGGGGTTGAAGCTAGCAAGGGGTAAAAGGATATATACATTTATATACACAAAAGCAAACATGAAAGTACTGGGTTAAATATTGATTAAGTTTGATTCCTTTTTCAATGAATCAAATAATCGAGAAGTGTTTTTAATACATCAGCAATATCAATACTTTACTAATGGAACCAAATGTACCCCTAACAGGTCTGTAACTCTGAATGAGAGGGTAACAAACAAACCAACCAACACTTGTACGTATATCAGTGGTTCTCTAAACATGTCAAGATCCCCCTAATTACAAATGTACAATGTAGGCATTAGCCCTTTATCCAGAGTGACTTACAGCAAACGAGGTCAAAACATTCATAGAATGCAGAGAGACAGTGTAGTGTCTCAGTAAACTATAGGATCAAGTAAACTAATATGATAACATAGTCTCGTCACAAAGCAGTGACTCCTTACCTCGGCAATCAGCGGTACTTGCAACTCACGAGTTACAACCACTGGTGTAGAGACACTCCTAACAGGTGCTGGAGTGGCTGCTACAGACTTGCGGGGTGGTGTCCTAGGACTGACCTGTGCATAAAAACAGAGAGCACCGTTTGCAGGCCGGAAAATGGGAACCCTGTCATCTTAGCTTTTAATCATTTTCATTTAAGATGCTCGGACGAACCTGTGCTCTTGCCTGCTGCAGTTGCTCATGAACAGCAAACGACAACTGCTGTATCCATCCACGATGGATCGGAGATGTGAATCACCGACAAGAAGGGCAAACTGTTTCAACAAAAGAAAAACAAAATCAATGTTTATTGTGTAAACACTGGCATTTACTCCTCAAAATTAATAAATGAGCAAAGACAGACACCTTCTTGTTTGACAACTCAGCTGGAATCAAAGACCTCTGCGTTAGTCTAGTCCAGGCTGACCTCTTCCACCGGTTCGCTGATCTGCAGGCAGCCTGGTCCATCACTGGTTTGCCACGCTTGGACTGGCGAGGCATCTCTGTAACCTGCTTGGACTTCAGCTACCTGTTTCCGTTGAGTTGGGAAAAAAAAAAGTCACACACAACAAGTGTTACTAGGACAGCAAAAAACAGCTACCCAAAACAATATAGAACAATCAAAGAGAGAGAGTGTGAGTGAGTGATTGAACGAGCGAACGAACGAGCGAACGAACGAGCGATCGAGCGAGCGAGCGAGCGAGCGAGCGAGTGAGTGTGTATGTGTGTGTGATACTTCTTCTTCTTGCGTATGTCATCAGATCCTCAGCTCCGTTGCAGCAAGCCAATCCAGCGTTTCGTCATCCAGGTTCATACGGCCTTGGTCGCCATGTGGCGGGCGGTGTTTCGGGCAGCTGGTCATGATGTGTTCCACAGTCTGTAGGGGCTCTCCACATTCACAGTGGGCACTGTCCGAGAGGCCCCACCGTCGCATTGCTTCACCGAAGCGTCCCCACGCCTGTCATCAGGCGGTTGAGGGTTGTCCACTGCTTACGGGGCAGGTGCTGGCCAGGGACATCTGTGGGATCCTCTATGTAGTTGTGTGATACTTCACCAGGAACTACTCTGCAGCGGTCTGCAGGTAGCGTAGTTCACAGGGGTTGAAGCTAGCAAGGGGTAAAAGGATATATACATTTATATACACAAAAGCAAACATGAAAGTACTGGGTTAAATATTGATTAAGTTTGATTCCTTTTTCAATGAATCAAATAATCGAGAAGTGTTTTTAATACATCAGCAATATCAATACTTTACTAATGGAACCAAATGTACCCCTAACAGGTCTGTAACTCTGAATGAGAGGGTAACAAACAAACCAACCAACACTTGTACGTATATCAGTGGTTCTCTAAACATGTCAAGATCCCCCTAATTACAAATGTACAATGTAGGCATTAGCCTTTTATCCAGAGTGACTTACAGCAAACGAGGTCAAAACATTCATAGAATGCAGAGAGACAGTGTAGTGTCTCAGTAAACTATAGGATCAAGTAAACTAATATGATAACAGAGTCTCGTCACAAAGCAGTGACTCCTTACCTCGGCAATCAGCGGTACTTGCAACTCACGAGTTACAACCACTGGTGTAGAGACACTCCTAACAGGTGCTGGAGTGGCTGCTACAGACTTGCGGGGTGGTGTCCTAGGACTGACCTGTGCATAAAAACAGAGAGCACCGTTTGCAGGCCGGAAAATGGGAACCCTGTCATCTTAGCTTTTAATCATTTTCATTTAAGATGCTCGGACGAACCTGTGCTCTTGCCTGCTGCAGTTGCTCATGAACAGCAAACGACAACTGCTGTATCCATCCACGATGGATCGGAGATGTGAATCACCGACAAGAAGGGCAAACTGTTTCAACAAAAGAAAAACAAAATCAATGTTTATTGTGTAAACACTGGCATTTACTCCTCAAAATTAATAAATGAGCAAAGACAGACACCTTCTTGTTTGACAACTCAGCTGGAATCAAAGACCTCTGCGTTAGTCTAGTCCAGGCTGACCTCTTCCACCGGTTCGCTGATCTGCAGGCAGCCTGGTCCATCACTGGTTTGCCACGCTTGGACTGGCGAGGCATCTCTGTAACCTGCTTGGACTTCAGCTACCTGTTTCCGTTGAGTTGGGAAAAAAAAAAGTCACACACAACAAGTGTTACTAGGACAGCAACAAACAGCTACCCAAAACAATATAGAACAATCAAAGAGAGAGAGTGTGAGTGAGTGATTGAACGAGCGAACGAACGAGCGAACGAACGAGCGATCGAGCGAGCGAGCGAGCGAGCGAGTGAGTGTGTATGTGTGTGTGATACTTCTTCTTCTTGCGTATATCATCAGATCCTCAGCTCCGTTGCAGCAAGCCAATCCAGCGTTTCGTCATCCAGGTTCATACGGCCTTGGTCGCCATGTGGCGGGCGGTGTTTCGGGCAGCTGGTCATGATGTGTTCCACAGTCTGTAGGGGCTCTCCACATTCACAGTGGGCACTGTCCGAGAGGCCCCACCGTCGCATTGCTTCACCGAAGCGTCCCCACGCCTGTCATCAGGCGGTTGAGGGTTGTCCACTGCTTACGGGGCAGGTGCTGGCCAGGGACATCTGTGGGATCCTCTATGTAGTTGTGTGATACTTCACCAGGAACTACTCTGCAGCGGTCTGCAGGTAGCGTAGTTCACAGGGGTTGAAGCTAGCAAGGGGTAAAAGGATATATACATTTATATACACAAAAGCAAACATGAAAGTACTGGGTTAAATATTGATTAAGTTTGATTCCTTTTTCAATGAATCAAATAATCGAGAAGTGTTTTTAATACATCAGCAATATCAATACTTTACTAATGGAACCAAATGTACCCCTAACAGGTCTGTAACTCTGAATGAGAGGGTAACAAACAAACCAACCAACACTTGTACGTATATCAGTGGTTCTCTAAACATGTCAAGATCCCCCTAATTACAAATGTACAATGTAGGCATTAGCCCTTTATCCAGAGTGACTTACAGCAAACGAGGTCAAAACATTCATAGAATGCAGAGAGACAGTGTAGTGTCTCAGTAAACTATAGGATCAAGTAAACTAATATGATAACAGAGTCTCGTCACAAAGCAGTGACTCCTTACCTCGGCAATCAGCGGTACTTGCAACTCACGAGTTACAACCACTGGTGTAGAGACACTCCTAACAGGTGCTGGAGTGGCTGCTACAGACTTGCGGGGTGGTGTCCTAGGACTGACCTGTGCATAAAAACAGAGAGCACCGTTTGCAGGCCGGAAAATGGGAACCCTGTCATCTTAGCTTTTAATCATTTTCATTTAAGATGCTCGGACGAACCTGTGCTCTTGCCTGCTGCAGTTGCTCATGAACAGCAAACGACAACTGCTGTATCCATCCACGATGGATCGGAGATGTGAATCACCGACAAGAAGGGCAAACTGTTTCAACAAAAGAAAAACAAAATCAATGTTTATTGTGTAAACACTGGCATTTACTCCTCAAAATTAATAAATGAGCAAAGACAGACACCTTCTTGTTTGACAACTCAGCTGGAATCAAAGACCTCTGCGTTAGTCTAGTCCAGGCTGACCTCTTCCACCGGTTCGCTGATCTGCAGGCAGCCTGGTCCATCACTGGTTTGCCACGCTTGGACTGGCGAGGCATCTCTGTAACCTGCTTGGACTTCAGCTACCTGTTTCCGTTGAGTTGGGAAAAAAAAAAGTCACACACAACAAGTGTTACTAGGACAGCAACAAACAGCTACCCAAAACCATATAGAACAATCAAAGAGAGAGAGTGTGAGTGAGTGATTGAACGAGCGAACGAACGAGCGAACGAACGAGCGACCGAGCGAGCGAGCGAGCGAGCGAGTGAGTGTGTATGTGTGTGTGATACTTCTTCTTCTTGCGTATGTCATCAGATCCTCAGCTCCGTTGCAGCAAGCCAATCCAGCGTTTCGTCATCCAGGTTCATACGGCCTTGGTCGCCATGTGGCGGGCGGTGTTTCGGGCAGCTGGTCATGATGTGTTCCACAGTCTGTAGGGGCTCTCCACATTCACAGTGGGCACTGTCCGAGAGGCCCCACCGTCGCATTGCTTCACCGAAGCGTCCCCACGCCTGTCATCAGGCGGTTGAGGGTTGTCCACTGCTTACGGGGCAGGTGCTGGCCAGGGACATCTGTGGGATCCTCTATGTAGTTGTGTGATACTTCACCAGGAACTACTCTGCAGCGGTCTGCAGGTAGCGTAGTTCACAGGGGTTGAAGCTAGCAAGGGGTAAAAGGATATATACATTTATATACACAAAAGCAAACATGAAAGTACTGGGTTAAATATTGATTAAGTTTGATTCCTTTTTCAATGAATCAAATAATCGAGAAGTGTTTTTAATACATCAGCAATATCAATACTTTACTAATGGAACCAAATGTACCCCTAACAGGTCTGTAACTCTGAATGAGAGGGTAACAAACAAACCAACCAACACTTGTACGTATATCAGTGGTTCTCTAAACATGTCAAGATCCCCCTAATTACAAATGTACAATGTAGGCATTAGCCCTTTATCCAGAGTGACTTACAGCAAACGAGGTCAAAACATTCATAGAATGCAGAGAGACAGTGTAGTGTCTCAGTAAACTATAGGATCAAGTAAACTAATATGATAACAGAGTCTCGTCACAAAGCAGTGACTCCTTACCTCGGCAATCAGCGGTACTTGCAACTCACGAGTTACAACCACTGGTGTAGAGACACTCCTAACAGGTGCTGGAGTGGCTGCTACAGACTTGCGGGGTGGTGTCCTAGGACTGACCTGTGCATAAAAACAGAGAGCACCGTTTGCAGGCCGGAAAATGGGAACCCTGTCATCTTAGCTTTTAATCATTTTCATTTAAGATGCTCGGACGAACCTGTGCTCTTGCCTGCTGCAGTTGCTCATGAACAGCAAACGACAACTGCTGTATCCATCCACGATGGATCGGAGATGTGAATCACCGACAAGAAGGGCAAACTGTTTCAACAAAAGAAAAACAAAATCAATGTTTATTGTGTAAACACTGGCATTTACTCCTCAAAATTAATAAATGAGCAAAGACAGACACCTTCTTGTTTGACAACTCAGCTGGAATCAAAGACCTCTGCGTTAGTCTAGTCCAGGCTGACCTCTTCCACCGGTTCGCTGATCTGCAGGCAGCCTGGTCCATCACTGGTTTGCCACGCTTGGACTGGCGAGGCATCTCTGTAACCTGCTTGGACTTCAGCTACCTGTTTCCGTTGAGTTGGGAAAAAAAAAAGTCACACACAACAAGTGTTACTAGGACAGCAACAAACAGCTACCCAAAACAATATAGAACAATCAAAGAGAGAGAGTGTGAGTGAGTGATTGAACGAGCGAACGAACGAGCGAACGAACGAGCGATCGAGCGAGCGAGCGAGCGAGCGAGCGAGCGAGTGAGTGTGTATGTGTGTGTGATACTTCTTCTTCTTGCGTATGTCATCAGATCCTCTGCTCCGTTGCAGCAAGCCAATCCAGCGTTTCGTCATCCAGGTTCATACGGCCTTGGTCGCCATGTGGCGGGCGGTGTTTCGGGCAGCTGGTCATGATGTGTTCCACAGTCTGTAGGGGCTCTCCACATTCACAGTGGGCACTGTCCGAGAGGCCCCACCGTCGCATTGCTTCACCGAAGCGTCCCCACGCCTGTCATCAGGCGGTTGAGGGTTGTCCACTGCTTACGGGGCAGGTGCTGGCCAGGGACATCTGTGGGATCCTCTATGTAGTTGTGTGATACTTCACCAGGAACTACTCTGCAGCGGTCTGCAGGTAGCGTAGTTCACAGGGGTTATACACAAAAGCAAACATGAAAGTACTGGGTTAAATATTGATTAAGTTTGATTCCTTTTTCAATGAATCAAATAATCGAGAAGTGTTTTTAATACATCAGCAATATCAATACTTTACTAATGGAACCAAATGTACCCCTAACAGGTCTGTAACTCTGAATGAGAGGGTAACAAACAAACCAACCAACACTTGTACGTATATCAGTGGTTCTCTAAACATGTCAAGATCCCCCTAATTACAAATGTACAATGTAGGCATTAGCCCTTTATCCAGAGTGACTTACAGCAAACGAGGTCAAAACATTCATAGAATGCAGAGAGACAGTGTAGTGTCTCAGTAAACTATAGGATCAAGTAAACTAATATGATAACAGAGTCTCGTCACAAAGCAGTGACTCCTTACCTCGGCAATCAGCGGTACTTGCAACTCACGAGTTACAACCACTGGTGTAGAGACACTCCTAACAGGTGCTGGAGTGGCTGCTACAGACTTGCGGGGTGGTGTCCTAGGACTGACCTGTGCATACAAACAGAGAGCACCGTTTGCAGGCCGGAAAATTGGAACCCTGTCATCTTAGCTTTTAATCATTTTCATTTAAGATGCTCGGACGAACCTGTGCTCTTGCCTGCTGCAGTTGCTCATGAACAGCAAACGACAACTGCTGTATCCATCCACGATGGATCGGAGATGTGAATCACCGACAAGAAGGGCAAACTGTTTCAACAAAAGAAAAACAAAATCAATGTTTATTGTGTAAACACTGGCATTTACTCCTCAAAATTAATAAATGAGCAAAGACAGACACCTTCTTGTTTGACAACTCAGCTGGAATCAAAGACCTCTGCGTTAGTCTAGTCCAGGCTGACCTCTTCCACCGGTTCGCTGATCTGCAGGCAGCCTGGTCCATCACTGGTTTGCCACGCTTGGACTGGCGAGGCATCTCTGTAACCTGCTTGGACTTCAGCTACCTGTTTCCGTTGAGTTGGGAAAAAAAAAGTCACACACAACAAGTGTTACTAGGACAGCAACAAACAGCTACCCAAAACAATATAGAACAATCAAAGAGAGAGAGTGTGAGTGAGTGATTGAACGAGCGAACGAACGAGCGAACGAACGAGCGATCGAGCGAGCGAGCGAGCGAGCGAGTGAGTGTGTATGTGTGTGTGATACTTCTTCTTCTTGCGTATGTCATCAGATCCTCAGCTCCGTTGCAGCAAGCCAATCCAGCGTTTCGTCATCCAGGTTCATACGGCCTTGGTCGCCATGTGGCGGGCGGGGTTTCGGGCAGCTGGTCATGATGTGTTCCACAGTCTGTAGGGGCTCTCCACATTCACAGTGGGCACTGTCCGAGAGGCCCCACCGTCGCATTGCTTCACCGAAGCGTCCCCACGCCTGTCATCAGGCGGTTGAGGGTTGTCCACTGCTTACGGGGCAGGTGCTGGCCAGGGACATCTGTGGGATCCTCTATGTAGTTGTGTGATACTTCACCAGGAACTACTCTGCAGCGGTCTGCAGGTAGCGTAGTTCACAGGGGTTGAAGCTAGCAAGGGGTAAAAGGATATATACATTTATATACACAAAAGCAAACATGAAAGTACTGGGTTAAATATTGATTAAGTTTGATTCCTTTTTCAATGAATCAAATAATCGAGAAGTGTTTTTAATACATCAGCAATATCAATACTTTACTAATGGAACCAAATGTACCCCTAACAGGTCTGTAACTCTGAATGAGAGGGTAACAAACAAACCAACCAACCAACACTTGTACGTATATCAGTGGTTCTCTAAACATGTCAAGATCCCCCTAATTACAAATGTACAATGTAGGCATTAGCCCTTTATCCAGAGTGACTTACAGCAAACGAGGTCAAAACATTCATAGAATGCAGAGAGACAGTGTAGTGTCTCAGTAAACTATAGGATCAAGTAAACTAATATGATAACAGAGTCTCGTCACAAAGCAGTGACTCCTTACCTCTGCAATCAGCGGTACTTGCAACTCACGAGTTACAACCACTGGTGTAGAGACACTCCTAACAGGTGCTGGAGTGGCTGCTACAGACTTGCGGGGTGGTGTCCTAGGACTGACCTGTGCATAAAAACAGAGAGCACCGTTTGCAGGCCGGAAAATGGGAACCCTGTCATCTTAGCTTTTAATCATTTTCATTTAAGATGCTCGGACGAACCTGTGCTCTTGCCTGCTGCAGTTGCTCATGAACAGCAAACGACAACTGCTGTATCCATCCACGATGGATCGGAGATGTGAATCACCGACAAGAAGGGCAAACTGTTTCAACAAAAGAAAAACAAAATCAATGTTTATTGTGTAAACACTGGCATTTACTCCTCAAAATTAATAAATGAGCAAAGACAGACACCTTCTTGTTTGACAACTCAGCTGGAATCAAAGACCTCTGCGTTAGTCTAGTCCAGGCTGACCTCTTCCACCGGTTCGCTGATCTGCAGGCAGCCTGGTCCATCACTGGTTTGCCACGCTTGGACTGGCGAGGCATCTCTGTAACCTGCTTGGACTTCAGCTACCTGTTTCCGTTGAGTTGGGAAAAAAAAAAGTCACACACAACAAGTGTTACTAGGACAGCAACAAACAGCTACCCAAAACAATATAGAACAATCAAAGAGAGAGAGTGTGAGTGAGTGATTGAACGAGCGAACGAACGAGCGAACGAACGAGCGAACGAGCGAGCGATCGAGCGAGCGAGCGAGCGAGTGAGTGTGTATGTGTGTGTGATACTTCTTCTTCTTGCGTATGTCATCAGATCCTCAGCTCCGTTGCAGCAAGCCAATCCAGCGTTTCGTCATCCAGGTTCATACGGCCTTGGTCGCCATGTGGCGGGCGGTGTTTCGGGCAGCTGGTCATGATGTGTTCCACAGTCTGTAGGGGCTCTCCACATTCACAGTGGGCACTGTCCGAGAGGCCCCACCGTCGCATTGCTTCACCGAAGCGTCCCCACGCCTGTCATCAGGCGGTTGAGGGTTGTCCACTGCTTACGGGGCAGGTGCTGGCCAGGGACATCTGTGGGATCCTCTATGTAGTTGTGTGATACTTCACCAGGAACTACTCTGCAGCGGTCTGCAGGTAGCGTAGTTCACAGGGGTTGAAGCTAGCAAGGGGTAAAAGGATATATACATTTATATACACAAAAGCAAACATGAAAGTACTGGGTTAAATATTGATTAAGTTTGATTCCTTTTTCAATGAATCAAATAATCGAGAAGTGTTTTTAATACATCAGCAATATCAATACTTTACTAATGGAACCAAATGTACCCCTAACAGGTCTGTAACTCTGAATGAGAGGGTAACAAACAAACCAACCAACACTTGTACGTATATCAGTGGTTCTCTAAACATGTCAAGATCCCCCTAATTACAAATGTACAATGTAGGCATTAGCCCTTTATCCAGAGTGACTTACAGCAAACGAGGTCAAAACATTCATAGAATGCAGAGAGACAGTGTAGTGTCTCAGTAAACTATAGGATCAAGTAAACTAATATGATAACAGAGTCTCGTCACAAAGCAGTGACTCCTTACCTCGGCAATCAGCGGTACTTGCAACTCACGAGTTACAACCACTGGTGTAGAGACACTCCTAACAGGTGCTGGAGTGGCTGCTACAGACTTGCGGGGTGGTGTCCTAGGACTGACCTGTGCATAAAAACAGAGAGCACCGTTTGCAGGCCGGAAAATGGGAACCCTGTCATCTTAGCTTTTAATCATTTTCATTTAAGATGCTCGGACGAACCTGTGCTCTTGCCTGCTGCAGTTGCTCATGAACAGCAAACGACAACTGCTGTATCCATCCACGATAGATCGGAGATTCGAATCACCGACAAGAAGGGCAAACTGTTTCAACAAAAGAAAAACAAAATCAATGTTTATTGTGTAAACACTGGCATTTATTCCTCAAAATTAATAAATGAGCAAAGACAGACACCTTCTTGTTTGACAACTCAGCTGGAATCAAAGACCTCTGCGTTAGTCTAGTCCAGGCTGACCTCTTCCACCGGTTCGCTGATCTGCAGGCAGCCTGGTCCATCACTGGTTTGCCACGCTTGGACTGGCGAGGCATCTCTGTAACCTGCTTGGACTTCAGCTACCTGTTTCCGTTGAGTTGGGAAAAAAAAAAGTCACACACAACAAGTGTTACTAGGACAGCAACAAACAGCTACCCAAAACAATACAGAACAATCAAAGAGAGAGAGTGTGAGTGAGTGATTGAACGAGCGAACGAACGAGCGAACGAACGAGCGATCGAGCGAGCGAGCGAGCGAGCGAGCGAGCGAGTGAGTGTGTATGTGTGTGTGATACTTCTTCTTCTTGCGTATGTCATCAGATCCTCAGCTCCGTTGCAGCAAGCCAATCCAGCGTTTCGTCATCCAGGTTCATACGGCCTTGGTCGCCATGTGGCGGGCGGTGTTTCGGGCAGCTGGTCATGATGTGTTCCACAGTCTGTAGGGGCTCTCCACATTCACAGTGGGCACTGTCCGAGAGGCCCCACCGTCGCATTGCTTCACCGAAGCGTCCCCACGCCTGTCATCAGGCGGTTGAGGGTTGTCCACTGCTTACGGGGCAGGTGCTGGCCAGGGACATCTGTGGGATCCTCTATGTAGTTGTGTGATACTTCACCAGGAACTACTCTGCAGCGGTCTGCAGGTAGCGTAGTTCACAGGGGTTGAAGCTAGCAAGGGGTAAAAGGATATATACATTTATATACACAAAAGCAAACATGAAAGTACTGGGTTAAATATTGATTAAGTTTGATTCCTTTTTCAATGAATCAAATAATCGAGAAGTGTTTTTAATACATCAGCAATATCAATACTTTACTAATGGAACCAAATGTACCCCTAACAGGTCTGTAACTCTGAATGAGAGGGTAACAAACAAACCAACCAACACTTGTACGTATATCAGTGGTTCTCTAAACATGTCAAGATCCCCCTAATTACAAATGTACAATGTAGGCATTAGCCCTTTATCCAGAGTGACTTACAGCAAACGAGGTCAAAACATTCATAGAATGCAGAGAGACAGTGTAGTGTCTCAGTAAACTATAGGATCAAGTAAACTAATATGATAACAGAGTCTCGTCACAAAGCAGTGACTCCTTACCTCGGCAATCAGCGGTACTTGCAACTCACGAGTTACAACCACTGGTGTAGAGACACTCCTAACAGGTGCTGGAGTGGCTGCTACAGACTTGCGGGGTGGTGTCCTAGGACTGACCTGTGCATAAAAACAGAGAGCACCGTTTGCAGGCCGGAAAATGGGAACCCTGTCATCTTAGCTTTTAATCATTTTCATTTAAGATGCTCGGACGAACCTGTGCTCTTGCCTGCTGCAGTTGCTCATGAACAGCAAACGACAACTGCTGTATCCATCCACGATGGATCGGAGATGTGAATCACCGACAAGAAGGGCAAACTGTTTCAACAAAAGAAAAACAAAATCAATGTTTATTGTGTAAACACTGGCATTTACTCCTCAAAATTAATAAATGAGCAAAGACAGACACCTTCTTGTTTGACAACTCAGCTGGAATCAAAGACCTCTGCGTTAGTCTAGTCCAGGCTGACCTCTTCCACCGGTTCGCTGATCTGCAGGCAGCCTGGTCCATCACTGGTTTGCCACGCTTGGACTGGCGAGGCATCTCTGTAACCTGCTTGGACTTCAGCTACCTGTTTCCGTTGAGTTGGGAAAAAAAAAAGTCACACACAACAAGTGTTACTAGGACAGCAACAAACAGCTACCCAAAACAATATAGAACAATCAAAGAGAGAGAGTGTGAGTGAGTGATTGAACGAGCGAACGAACGAGCGAACGAACGAGCGAACGAGCGAGCGAGCGAGCGAGCGAGCGAGCGAGTGAGTGTGTATGTGTGTGTGATACTTCTTCTTCTTGCGTATGTCATCAGATCCTCAGCTCCGTTGCAGCAAGCCAATCCAGCGTTTCGTCATCCAGGTTCATACGGCCTTGGTCGCCATGTGGCGGGCGGTGTTTCGGGCAGCTGGTCATGATGTGTTCCACAGTCTGTAGGGGCTCTCCACATTCACAGTGGGCACTGTCCGAGAGGCCCCACCGTCGCATTGCTTCACCGAAGCGTCCCCACGCCTGTCATCAGGCGGTTGAGGGTTGTCCACTGCTTACGGGGCAGGTGCTGGCCAGGGACATCTGTGGGATCCTCTATGTAGTTGTGTGATACTTCACCAGGAACTACTCTGCAGCGGTCTGCAGGTAGCGTAGTTCACAGGGGTTGAAGCTAGCAAGGGGTAAAAGGATATATACATTTATATACACAAAAGCAAACATGAAAGTACTGGGTTAAATATTGATTAAGTTTGATTCCTTTTTCAATGAATCAAATAATCGAGAAGTGTTTTTAATACATCAGCAATATCAATACTTTACTAATGGAACCAAATGTACCCCTAACAGGTCTGTAACTCTGAATGAGAGGGTAACAAACAAACCAACCAACACTTGTACGTATATCAGTGGTTCTCTAAACATGTCAAGATCCCCCTAATTACAAATGTACAATGTAGGCATTAGCCCTTTATCCAGAGTGACTTACAGCAAACAAGGTCAAAACATTCATAGAATGCAGAGAGACAGTGTAGTGTCTCAGTAAACTATAGGATCAAGTAAACTAATATGATAACAGAGTCTCGTCACAAAGCAGTGACTCCTTACCTCGGCAATCAGCGGTACTTGCAACTCACGAGTTACAACCACTGGTGTAGAGACACTCCTAACAGGTGCTGGAGTGGCTGCTACGGACTTGCGGGGTGGTGTCCTAGGACTGACCTGTGCATAAAAACAGAGAGCACCGTTTGCAGGCCGGAAAATGGGAACCCTGTCATCTTAGCTTTTAATCATTTTCATTTAAGATGCTCGGACGAACCTGTGCTCTTGCCTGCTGCAGTTGCTCATGAACAGCAAACGACAACTGCTGTATCCATCCACGATAGATCGGAGATTCGAATCACCGACAAGAAGGGCAAACTGTTTCAACAAAAGAAAAACAAAATCAATGTTTATTGTGTAAACACTGGCATTTACTCCTCAAAATTAATAAATGAGCAAAGACAGACACCTTCTTGTTTGACAACTCAGCTGGAATCAAAGACCTCTGCGTTAGTCTAGTCCAGGCTGACCTCTTCCACCGGTTCGCTGATCTGCAGGCAGCCTGGTCCATCACTGGTTTGCCACGCTTGGACTGGCGAGGCATCTCTGTAACCTGCTTGGACTTCAGCTACCTGTTTCCGTTGAGTTGGGAAAAAAAAAAGTCACACACAACAAGTGTTACTAGGACAGCAACAAACAGCTACCCAAAACAATACAGAACAATCAAAGAGAGAGAGTGTGAGTGAGTGATTGAACGAGCGAACGAACGAGCGAACGAACGAGCGATCGAGCGAGCGAGCGAGCGAGCGAGCGAGCGAGTGAGTGTGTATGTGTGTGTGATACTTCTTCTTCTTGCGTATGTCATCAGATCCTCAGCTCCGTTGCAGCAAGCCAATCCAGCGTTTCGTCATCCAGGTTCATACGGCCTTGGTCGCCATGTGGCGGGCGGTGTTTCGGGCAGCTGGTCATGATGTGTTCCACAGTCTGTAGGGGCTCTCCACATTCACAGTGGGCACTGTCCGAGAGGCCCCACCGTCGCATTGCTTCACCGAAGCGTCCCCACGCCTGTCATCAGGCGGTTGAGGGTTGTCCACTGCTTACGGGGCAGGTGCTGGCCAGGGACATCTGTGGGATCCTCTATGTAGTTGTGTGATACTTCACCAGGAACTACTCTGCAGCGGTCTGCAGGTAGCGTAGTTCACAGGGGTTGAAGCTAGCAAGGGGTAAAAGGATATATACATTTATATACACAAAAGCAAACATGAAAGTACTGGGTTAAATATTGATTAAGTTTGATTCCTTTTTCAATGAATCAAATAATCGAGAAGTGTTTTTAATACATCAGCAATATCAATACTTTACTAATGGAACCAAATGTACCCCTAACAGGTCTGTAACTCTGAATGAGAGGGTAACAAACAAACCAACCAACACTTGTACGTATATCAGTGGTTCTCTAAACATGTCAAGATCCCCCTAATTACAAATGTACAATGTAGGCATTAGCCCTTTATCCAGAGTGACTTACAGCAAACGAGGTCAAAACATTCATAGAATGCAGAGAGACAGTGTAGTGTCTCAGTAAACTATAGGATCAAGTAAACTAATATGATAACAGAGTCTCGTCACAAAGCAGTGACTCCTTACCTCGGCAATCAGCGGTACTTGCAACTCACGAGTTACAACCACTGGTGTAGAGACACTCCTAACAGGTGCTGGAGTGGCTGCTACAGACTTGCGGGGTGGTGTCCTAGGACTGACCTGTGCATAAAAACAGAGAGCACCGTTTGCAGGCCGGAAAATGGGAACCCTGTCATCTTAGCTTTTAATCATTTTCATTTAAGATGCTCGGACGAACCTGTGCTCTTGCCTGCTGCAGTTGCTCATGAACAGCAAACGACAACTGCTGTATCCATCCACGATGGATCGGAGATGTGAATCACCGACAAGAAGGGCAAACTGTTTCAACAAAAGAAAAACAAAATCAATGTTTATTGTGTAAACACTGGCATTTACTCCTCAAAATTAATAAATGAGCAAAGACAGACACCTTCTTGTTTGACAACTCAGCTGGAATCAAAGACCTCTGCGTTAGTCTAGTCCAGGCTGACCTCTTCCACCGGTTCGCTGATCTGCAGGCAGCCTGGTCCATCACTGGTTTGCCACGCTTGGACTGGCGAGGCATCTCTGTAACCTGCTTGGACTTCAGCTACCTGTTTCCGTTGAGTTGGGAAAAAAAAAAGTCACACACAACAAGTGTTACTAGGACAGCAACAAACAGCTACCCAAAACAATATAGAACAATCAAAGAGAGAGAGTGTGAGTGAGTGATTGAACGAGCGAACGAACGAGCGAACGAACGAGCGAACGAGCGAGCGAGCGAGCGAGCGAGCGAGCGAGTGAGTGTGTATGTGTGTGTGATACTTCTTGTTCTTGCGTATGTCATCAGATCCTCAGCTCCGTTGCAGCAAGCCAATCCAGCGTTTCGTCATCCAGGTTCATACGGCCTTGGTCGCCATGTGGCGGGCGGTGTTTCGGGCAGCTGGTCATGATGTGTTCCACAGTCTGTAGGGGCTCTCCACATTCACAGTGGGCACTGTCCGAGAGGCCCCACCGTCGCATTGCTTCACCGAAGCGTCCCCACGCCTGTCATCAGGCGGTTGAGGGTTGTCCACTGCTTACGGGGCAGGTGCTGGCCAGGGACATCTGTGGGATCCTCTATGTAGTTGTGTGATACTTCACCAGGAACTACTCTGCAGCGGTCTGCAGGTAGCGTAGTTCACAGGGGTTGAAGCTAGCAAGGGGTAAAAGGATATATACATTTATATACACAAAAGCAAACATGAAAGTACTGGGTTAAATATTGATTAAGTTTGATTCCTTTTTCAATGAATCAAATAATCGAGAAGTGTTTTTAATACATCAGCAATATCAATACTTTACTAATGGAACCAAATGTACCCCTAACAGGTCTGTAACTCTGAATGAGAGGGTAACAAACAAACCAACCAACACTTGTACGTATATCAGTGGTTCTCTAAACATGTCAAGATCCCCCTAATTACAAATGTACAATGTAGGCATTAGCCCTTTATCCAGAGTGACTTACAGCAAACGAGGTCAAAACATTCATAGAATGCAGAGAGACAGTGTAGTGTCTCAGTAAACTATAGGATCAAGTAAACTAATATGATAACAGAGTCTCGTCACAAAGCAGTGACTCCTTACCTCGGCAATCAGCGGTACTTGCAACTCACGAGTTACAACCACTGGTGTAGAGACACTCCTAACAGGTGCTGGAGTGGCTGCTACGGACTTGCGGGGTGGTGTCCTAGGACTGACCTGTGCATAAAAACAGAGAGCACCGTTTGCAGGCCGGAAAATGGGAACCCTGTCATCTTAGCTTTTAATCATTTTCATTTAAGATGCTCGGACGAACCTGTGCTCTTGCCTGCTGCAGTTGCTCATGAACAGCAAACGACAACTGCTGTATCCATCCACGATAGATCGGAGATTCGAATCACCGACAAGAAGGGCAAACTGTTTCAACAAAAGAAAAACAAAATCAATGTTTATTGTGTAAACACTGGCATTTACTCCTCAAAATTAATAAATGAGCAAAGACAGACACCTTCTTGTTTGACAACTCAGCTGGAATCAAAGACCTCTGCGTTAGTCTAGTCCAGGCTGACCTCTTCCACCGGTTCGCTGATCTGCAGGCAGCCTGGTCCATCACTGGTTTGCCACGCTTGGACTGGCGAGGCATCTCTGTAACCTGCTTGGACTTCAGCTACCTGTTTCCGTTGAGTTGGGAAAAAAAAAAGTCACACACAACAAGTGTTACTAGGACAGCAACAAACAGCTACCCAAAACAATACAGAACAATCAAAGAGAGAGAGTGTGAGTGAGTGATTGAACGAGCGAACGAACGAGCGAACGAACGAGCGATCGAGCGAGCGAGCGAGCGAGCGAGCGAGCGAGTGAGTGTGTATGTGTGTGTGATACTTCTTCTTCTTGCGTATGTCATCAGATCCTCAGCTCCGTTGCAGCAAGCCAATCCAGCGTTTCGTCATCCAGGTTCATACGGCCTTGGTCGCCATGTGGCGGGCGGTGTTTCGGGCAGCTGGTCATGATGTGTTCCACAGTCTGTAGGGGCTCTCCACATTCACAGTGGGCACTGTCCGAGAGGCCCCACCGTCGCATTGCTTCACCGAAGCGTCCCCACGCCTGTCATCAGGCGGTTGAGGGTTGTCCACTGCTTACGGGGCAGGTGCTGGCCAGGGACATCTGTGGGATCCTCTATGTAGTTGTGTGATACTTCACCAGGAACTACTCTGCAGCGGTCTGCAGGTAGCGTAGTTCACAGGGGTTGAAGCTAGCAAGGGGTAAAAGGATATATACATTTATATACACAAAAGCAAACATGAAAGTACTGGGTTAAATATTGATTAAGTTTGATTCCTTTTTCAATGAATCAAATAATCGAGAAGTGTTTTTAATACATCAGCAATATCAATACTTTACTAATGGAACCAAATGTACCCCTAACAGGTCTGTAACTCTGAATGAGAGGGTAACAAACAAACCAACCAACACTTGTACGTATATCAGTGGTTCTCTAAACATGTCAAGATCCCCCTAATTACAAATGTACAATGTAGGCATTAGCCCTTTATCCAGAGTGACTTACAGCAAACGAGGTCAAAACATTCATAGAATGCAGAGAGACAGTGTAGTGTCTCAGTAAACTATAGGATCAAGTAAACTAATATGATAACAGAGTCTCGTCACAAAGCAGTGACTCCTTACCTCGGCAATCAGCGGTACTTGCAACTCACGAGTTACAACCACTGGTGTAGAGACACTCCTAACAGGTGCTGGAGTGGCTGCTACAGACTTGCGGGGTGGTGTCCTAGGACTGACCTGTGCATAAAAACAGAGAGCACCGTTTGCAGGCCGGAAAATGGGAACCCTGTCATCTTAGCTTTTAATCATTTTCATTTAAGATGCTCGGACGAACCTGTGCTCTTGCCTGCTGCAGTTGCTCATGAACAGCAAACGACAACTGCTGTATCCATCCACGATGGATCGGAGATGTGAATCACCGACAAGAAGGGCAAACTGTTTCAACAAAAGAAAAACAAAATCAATGTTTATTGTGTAAACACTGGCATTTACTCCTCAAAATTAATAAATGAGCAAAGACAGACACCTTCTTGTTTGACAACTCAGCTGGAATCAAAGACCTCTGCGTTAGTCTAGTCCAGGCTGACCTCTTCCACCGGTTCGCTGATCTGCAGGCAGCCTGGTCCATCACTGGTTTGCCACGCTTGGACTGGCGAGGCATCTCTGTAACCTGCTTGGACTTCAGCTACCTGTTTCCGTTGAGTTGGGAAAAAAAAAAGTCACACACAACAAGTGTTACTAGGACAGCAACAAACAGCTACCCAAAACAATACAGAACAATCAAAGAGAGAGAGTGTGAGTGAGTGATTGAACGAGCGAACGAACGAGCGAACGAACGAGCGATCGAGCGAGCGAGTGAGTGTGTATGTGTGTGTGATACTTCTTCTTCTTGCGTATGTCATCAGATCCTCAGCTCCGTTGCAGCAAGCCAATCCAGCGTTTCGTCATCCAGGTTCATACGGCCTTGGTCGCCATGTGGCGGGCGGTGTTTCGGGCAGCTGGTCATGATGTGTTCCACAGTCTGTAGGGGCTCTCCACATTCACAGTGGGCACTGTCCGAGAGGCCCCACCGTCGCATTGCTTCACCGAAGCGTCCCCACGCCTGTCATCAGGCGGTTGAGGGTTGTCCACTGCTTACGGGGCAGGTGCTGGCCAGGGACATCTGTGGGATCCTCTATGTAGTTGTGTGATACTTCACCAGGAACTACTCTGCAGCGGTCTGCAGGTAGCGTAGTTCACAGGGGTTGAAGCTAGCAAGGGGTAAAAGGATATATACATTTATATACACAAAAGCAAACATGAAAGTACTGGGTTAAATATTGATTAAGTTTGATTCCTTTTTCAATGAATCAAATAATCGAGAAGTGTTTTTAATACATCAGCAATATCAATACTTTACTAATGGAACCAAATGTACCCCTAACAGGTCTGTAACTCTGAATGAGAGGGTAACAAACAAACCAACCAACACTTGTACGTATATCAGTGGTTCTCTAAACATGTCAAGATCCCCCTAATTACAAATGTACAATGTAGGCATTAGCCCTTTATCCAGAGTGACTTACAGCAAACGAGGTCAAAACATTCATAGAATGCAGAGAGACAGTGTAGTGTCTCAGTAAACTATAGGATCAAGTAAACTAATATGATAACAGAGTCTCGTCACAAAGCAGTGACTCCTTACCTCGGCAATCAGCGGTACTTGCAACTCACGAGTTACAACCACTGGTGTAGAGACACTCCTAACAGGTGCTGGAGTGGCTGCTACAGACTTGCGGGGTGGTGTCCTAGGACTGACCTGTGCATAAAAACAGAGAGCACCGTTTGCAGGCCGGAAAATGGGAACCCTGTCATCTTAGCTTTTAATCATTTTCATTTAAGATGCTCGGACGAACCTGTGCTCTTGCCTGCTGCAGTTGCTCATGAACAGCAAACGACAACTGCTGTATCCATCCACGATGGATCGGAGATGTGAATCACCGACAAGAAGGGCAAACTGTTTCAACAAAAGAAAAACAAAATCAATGTTTATTGTGTAAACACTGGCATTTACTCCTCAAAATTAATAAATGAGCAAAGACAGACACCTTCTTGTTTGACAACTCAGCTGGAATCAAAGACCTCTGCGTTAGTCTAGTCCAGGCTGACCTCTTCCACCGGTTCGCTGATCTGCAGGCAGCCTGGTCCATCACTGGTTTGCCACGCTTGGACTGGCGAGGCATCTCTGTAACCTGCTTGGACTTCAGCTACCTGTTTCCGTTGAGTTGGGAAAAAAAAAAGTCACACACAACAAGTGTTACTAGGACAGCAACAAACAGCTACCCAAAACAATATAGAACAATCAAAGAGAGAGAGTGTGAGTGAGTGATTGAACGAGCGAACGAACGAGCGAACGAACGAGCGATCGAGCGAGCGAGCGAGCGAGCGAGCGAGCGAGTGAGTGTGTATGTGTGTGTGATACTTCTTCTTCTTGCGTATGTCATCAGATCCTCTGCTCCGTTGCAGCAAGCCAATCCAGCGTTTCGTCATCCAGGTTCATACGGCCTTGGTCGCCATGTGGCGGGCGGTGTTTCGGGCAGCTGGTCATGATGTGTTCCACAGTCTGTAGGGGCTCTCCACATTCACAGTGGGCACTGTCCGAGAGGCCCCACCGTCGCATTGCTTCACCGAAGCGTCCCCACGCCTGTCATCAGGCGGTTGAGGGTTGTCCACTGCTTACGGGGCAGGTGCTGGCCAGGGACATCTGTGGGATCCTCTATGTAGTTGTGTGATACTTCACCAGGAACTACTCTGCAGCGGTCTGCAGGTAGCGTAGTTCACAGGGGTTATACACAAAAGCAAACATGAAAGTACTGGGTTAAATATTGATTAAGTTTGATTCCTTTTTCAATGAATCAAATAATCGAGAAGTGTTTTTAATACATCAGCAATATCAATACTTTACTAATGGAACCAAATGTACCCCTAACAGGTCTGTAACTCTGAATGAGAGGGTAACAAACAAACCAACCAACACTTGTACGTATATCAGTGGTTCTCTAAACATGTCAAGATCCCCCTAATTACAAATGTACAATGTAGGCATTAGCCCTTTATCCAGAGTGACTTACAGCAAACGAGGTCAAAACATTCATAGAATGCAGAGAGACAGTGTAGTGTCTCAGTAAACTATAGGATCAAGTAAACTAATATGATAACAGAGTCTCGTCACAAAGCAGTGACTCCTTACCTCGGCAATCAGCGGTACTTGCAACTCACGAGTTACAACCACTGGTGTAGAGACACTCCTAACAGGTGCTGGAGTGGCTGCTACAGACTTGCGGGGTGGTGTCCTAGGACTGACCTGTGCATACAAACAGAGAGCACCGTTTGCAGGCCGGAAAATTGGAACCCTGTCATCTTAGCTTTTAATCATTTTCATTTAAGATGCTCGGACGAACCTGTGCTCTTGCCTGCTGCAGTTGCTCATGAACAGCAAACGACAACTGCTGTATCCATCCACGATGGATCGGAGATGTGAATCACCGACAAGAAGGGCAAACTGTTTCAACAAAAGAAAAACAAAATCAATGTTTATTGTGTAAACACTGGCATTTACTCCTCAAAATTAATAAATGAGCAAAGACAGACACCTTCTTGTTTGACAACTCAGCTGGAATCAAAGACCTCTGCGTTAGTCTAGTCCAGGCTGACCTCTTCCACCGGTTCGCTGATCTGCAGGCAGCCTGGTCCATCACTGGTTTGCCACGCTTGGACTGGCGAGGCATCTCTGTAACCTGCTTGGACTTCAGCTACCTGTTTCCGTTGAGTTGGGAAAAAAAAAGTCACACACAACAAGTGTTACTAGGACAGCAACAAACAGCTACCCAAAACAATATAGAACAATCAAAGAGAGAGAGTGTGAGTGAGTGATTGAACGAGCGAACGAACGAGCGAACGAACGAGCGATCGAGCGAGCGAGCGAGCGAGCGAGTGAGTGTGTATGTGTGTGTGATACTTCTTCTTCTTGCGTATGTCATCAGATCCTCAGCTCCGTTGCAGCAAGCCAATCCAGCGTTTCGTCATCCAGGTTCATACGGCCTTGGTCGCCATGTGGCGGGCGGGGTTTCGGGCAGCTGGTCATGATGTGTTCCACAGTCTGTAGGGGCTCTCCACATTCACAGTGGGCACTGTCCGAGAGGCCCCACCGTCGCATTGCTTCACCGAAGCGTCCCCACGCCTGTCATCAGGCGGTTGAGGGTTGTCCACTGCTTACGGGGCAGGTGCTGGCCAGGGACATCTGTGGGATCCTCTATGTAGTTGTGTGATACTTCACCAGGAACTACTCTGCAGCGGTCTGCAGGTAGCGTAGTTCACAGGGGTTGAAGCTAGCAAGGGGTAAAAGGATATATACATTTATATACACAAAAGCAAACATGAAAGTACTGGGTTAAATATTGATTAAGTTTGATTCCTTTTTCAATGAATCAAATAATCGAGAAGTGTTTTTAATACATCAGCAATATCAATACTTTACTAATGGAACCAAATGTACCCCTAACAGGTCTGTAACTCTGAATGAGAGGGTAACAAACAAACCAACCAACCAACACTTGTACGTATATCAGTGGTTCTCTAAACATGTCAAGATCCCCCTAATTACAAATGTACAATGTAGGCATTAGCCCTTTATCCAGAGTGACTTACAGCAAACGAGGTCAAAACATTCATAGAATGCAGAGAGACAGTGTAGTGTCTCAGTAAACTATAGGATCAAGTAAACTAATATGATAACAGAGTCTCGTCACAAAGCAGTGACTCCTTACCTCGGCAATCAGCGGTACTTGCAACTCACGAGTTACAACCACTGGTGTAGAGACACTCCTAACAGGTGCTGGAGTGGCTGCTACAGACTTGCGGGGTGGTGTCCTAGGACTGACCTGTGCATAAAAACAGAGAGCACCGTTTGCAGGCCGGAAAATGGGAACCCTGTCATCTTAGCTTTTAATCATTTTCATTTAAGATGCTCGGACGAACCTGTGCTCTTGCCTGCTGCAGTTGCTCATGAACAGCAAACGACAACTGCTGTATCCATCCACGATGGATCGGAGATGTGAATCACCGACAAGAAGGGCAAACTGTTTCAACAAAAGAAAAACAAAATCAATGTTTATTGTGTAAACACTGGCATTTACTCCTCAAAATTAATAAATGAGCAAAGACAGACACCTTCTTGTTTGACAACTCAGCTGGAATCAAAGACCTCTGCGTTAGTCTAGTCCAGGCTGACCTCTTCCACCGGTTCGCTGATCTGCAGGCAGCCTGGTCCATCACTGGTTTGCCACGCTTGGACTGGCGAGGCATCTCTGTAACCTGCTTGGACTTCAGCTACCTGTTTCCGTTGAGTTGGGAAAAAAAAAAGTCACACACAACAAGTGTTACTAGGACAGCAACAAACAGCTACCCAAAACAATATAGAACAATCAAAGAGAGAGAGTGTGAGTGAGTGATTGAACGAGCGAACGAACGAGCGAACGAACGAGCGATCGAGCGAGCGAGCGAGCGAGCGAGCGAGCGAGTGAGTGTGTATGTGTGTGTGATACTTCTTCTTCTTGCGTATGTCATCAGATCCTCTGCTCCGTTGCAGCAAGCCAATCCAGCGTTTCGTCATCCAGGTTCATACGGCCTTGGTCGCCATGTGGCGGGCGGTGTTTCGGGCAGCTGGTCATGATGTGTTCCACAGTCTGTAGGGGCTCTCCACATTCACAGTGGGCACTGTCCGAGAGGCCCCACCGTCGCATTGCTTCACCGAAGCGTCCCCACGCCTGTCATCAGGCGGTTGAGGGTTGTCCACTGCTTACGGGGCAGGTGCTGGCCAGGGACATCTGTGGGATCCTCTATGTAGTTGTGTGATACTTCACCAGGAACTACTCTGCAGCGGTCTGCAGGTAGCGTAGTTCACAGGGGTTATACACAAAAGCAAACATGAAAGTACTGGGTTAAATATTGATTAAGTTTGATTCCTTTTTCAATGAATCAAATAATCGAGAAGTGTTTTTAATACATCAGCAATATCAATACTTTACTAATGGAACCAAATGTACCCCTAACAGGTCTGTAACTCTGAATGAGAGGGTAACAAACAAACCAACCAACACTTGTACGTATATCAGTGGTTCTCTAAACATGTCAAGATCCCCCTAATTACAAATGTACAATGTAGGCATTAGCCCTTTATCCAGAGTGACTTACAGCAAACGAGGTCAAAACATTCATAGAATGCAGAGAGACAGTGTAGTGTCTCAGTAAACTATAGGATCAAGTAAACTAATATGATAACAGAGTCTCGTCACAAAGCAGTGACTCCTTACCTCGGCAATCAGCGGTACTTGCAACTCACGAGTTACAACCACTGGTGTAGAGACACTCCTAACAGGTGCTGGAGTGGCTGCTACAGACTTGCGGGGTGGTGTCCTAGGACTGACCTGTGCATACAAACAGAGAGCACCGTTTGCAGGCCGGAAAATTGGAACCCTGTCATCTTAGCTTTTAATCATTTTCATTTAAGATGCTCGGACGAACCTGTGCTCTTGCCTGCTGCAGTTGCTCATGAACAGCAAACGACAACTGCTGTATCCATCCACGATGGATCGGAGATGTGAATCACCGACAAGAAGGGCAAACTGTTTCAACAAAAGAAAAACAAAATCAATGTTTATTGTGTAAACACTGGCATTTACTCCTCAAAATTAATAAATGAGCAAAGACAGACACCTTCTTGTTTGACAACTCAGCTGGAATCAAAGACCTCTGCGTTAGTCTAGTCCAGGCTGACCTCTTCCACCGGTTCGCTGATCTGCAGGCAGCCTGGTCCATCACTGGTTTGCCACGCTTGGACTGGCGAGGCATCTCTGTAACCTGCTTGGACTTCAGCTACCTGTTTCCGTTGAGTTGGGAAAAAAAAAGTCACACACAACAAGTGTTACTAGGACAGCAACAAACAGCTACCCAAAACAATATAGAACAATCAAAGAGAGAGAGTGTGAGTGAGTGATTGAACGAGCGAACGAACGAGCGAACGAACGAGCGATCGAGCGAGCGAGCGAGCGAGCGAGTGAGTGTGTATGTGTGTGTGATACTTCTTCTTCTTGCGTATGTCATCAGATCCTCAGCTCCGTTGCAGCAAGCCAATCCAGCGTTTCGTCATCCAGGTTCATACGGCCTTGGTCGCCATGTGGCGGGCGGGGTTTCGGGCAGCTGGTCATGATGTGTTCCACAGTCTGTAGGGGCTCTCCACATTCACAGTGGGCACTGTCCGAGAGGCCCCACCGTCGCATTGCTTCACCGAAGCGTCCCCACGCCTGTCATCAGGCGGTTGAGGGTTGTCCACTGCTTACGGGGCAGGTGCTGGCCAGGGACATCTGTGGGATCCTCTATGTAGTTGTGTGATACTTCACCAGGAACTACTCTGCAGCGGTCTGCAGGTAGCGTAGTTCACAGGGGTTGAAGCTAGCAAGGGGTAAAAGGATATATACATTTATATACACAAAAGCAAACATGAAAGTACTGGGTTAAATATTGATTAAGTTTGATTCCTTTTTCAATGAATCAAATAATCGAGAAGTGTTTTTAATACATCAGCAATATCAATACTTTACTAATGGAACCAAATGTACCCCTAACAGGTCTGTAACTCTGAATGAGAGGGTAACAAACAAACCAACCAACCAACACTTGTACGTATATCAGTGGTTCTCTAAACATGTCAAGATCCCCCTAATTACAAATGTACAATGTAGGCATTAGCCCTTTATCCAGAGTGACTTACAGCAAACGAGGTCAAAACATTCATAGAATGCAGAGAGACAGTGTAGTGTCTCAGTAAACTATAGGATCAAGTAAACTAATATGATAACAGAGTCTCGTCACAAAGCAGTGACTCCTTACCTCGGCAATCAGCGGTACTTGCAACTCACGAGTTACAACCACTGGTGTAGAGACACTCCTAACAGGTGCTGGAGTGGCTGCTACAGACTTGCGGGGTGGTGTCCTAGGACTGACCTGTGCATAAAAACAGAGAGCACCGTTTGCAGGCCGGAAAATGGGAACCCTGTCATCTTAGCTTTTAATCATTTTCATTTAAGATGCTCGGACGAACCTGTGCTCTTGCCTGCTGCAGTTGCTCATGAACAGCAAACGACAACTGCTGTATCCATCCACGATGGATCGGAGATGTGAATCACCGACAAGAAGGGCAAACTGTTTCAACAAAAGAAAAACAAAATCAATGTTTATTGTGTAAACACTGGCATTTACTCCTCAAAATTAATAAATGAGCAAAGACAGACACCTTCTTGTTTGACAACTCAGCTGGAATCAAAGACCTCTGCGTTAGTCTAGTCCAGGCTGACCTCTTCCACCGGTTCGCTGATCTGCAGGCAGCCTGGTCCATCACTGGTTTGCCACGCTTGGACTGGCGAGGCATCTCTGTAACCTGCTTGGACTTCAGCTACCTGTTTCCGTTGAGTTGGGAAAAAAAAAAGTCACACACAACAAGTGTTACTAGGACAGCAACAAACAGCTACCCAAAACAATATAGAACAATCAAAGAGAGAGAGTGTGAGTGAGTGATTGAACGAGCGAACGAACGAGCGAACGAACGAGCGAACGAGCGAGCGAGCGAGCGAGCGAGCGAGCGAGTGAGTGTGTATGTGTGTGTGATACTTCTTCTTCTTGCGTATGTCATCAGATCCTCAGCTCCGTTGCAGCAAGCCAATCCAGCGTTTCGTCATCCAGGTTCATACGGCCTTGGTCGCCATGTGGCGGGCGGTGTTTCGGGCAGCTGGTCATGATGTGTTCCACAGTCTGTAGGGGCTCTCCACATTCACAGTGGGCACTGTCCGAGAGGCCCCACCGTCGCATTGCTTCACCGAAGCGTCCCCACGCCTGTCATCAGGCGGTTGAGGGTTGTCCACTGCTTACGGGGCAGGTGCTGGCCAGGGACATCTGTGGGATCCTCTATGTAGTTGTGTGATACTTCACCAGGAACTACTCTGCAGCGGTCTGCAGGTAGCGTAGTTCACAGGGGTTGAAGCTAGCAAGGGGTAAAAGGATATATACATTTATATACACAAAAGCAAACATGAAAGTACTGGGTTAAATATTGATTAAGTTTGATTCCTTTTTCAATGAATCAAATAATCGAGAAGTGTTTTTAATACATCAGCAATATCAATACTTTACTAATGGAACCAAATGTACCCCTAACAGGTCTGTAACTCTGAATGAGAGGGTAACAAACAAACCAACCAACACTTGTACGTATATCAGTGGTTCTCTAAACATGTCAAGATCCCCCTAATTACAAATGTACAATGTAGGCATTAGCCCTTTATCCAGAGTGACTTACAGCAAACGAGGTCAAAACATTCATAGAATGCAGAGAGACAGTGTAGTGTCTCAGTAAACTATAGGATCAAGTAAACTAATATGATAACAGAGTCTCGTCACAAAGCAGTGACTCCTTACCTCGGCAATCAGCGGTACTTGCAACTCACGAGTTACAACCACTGGTGTAGAGACACTCCTAACAGGTGCTGGAGTGGCTGCTACAGACTTGCGGGGTGGTGTCCTAGGACTGACCTGTGCATAAAAACAGAGAGCACCGTTTGCAGGCCGGAAAATGGGAACCCTGTCATCTTAGCTTTTAATCATTTTCATTTAAGATGCTCGGACGAACCTGTGCTCTTGCCTGCTGCAGTTGCTCATGAACAGCAAACGACAACTGCTGTATCCATCCACGATAGATCGGAGATTCGAATCACCGACAAGAAGGGCAAACTGTTTCAACAAAAGAAAAACAAAATCAATGTTTATTGTGTAAACACTGGCATTTATTCCTCAAAATTAATAAATGAGCAAAGACAGACACCTTCTTGTTTGACAACTCAGCTGGAATCAAAGACCTCTGCGTTAGTCTAGTCCAGGCTGACCTCTTCCACCGGTTCGCTGATCTGCAGGCAGCCTGGTCCATCACTGGTTTGCCACGCTTGGACTGGCGAGGCATCTCTGTAACCTGCTTGGACTTCAGCTACCTGTTTCCGTTGAGTTGGGAAAAAAAAAAGTCACACACAACAAGTGTTACTAGGACAGCAACAAACAGCTACCCAAAACAATACAGAACAATCAAAGAGAGAGAGTGTGAGTGAGTGATTGAACGAGCGAACGAACGAGCGAACGAACGAGCGATCGAGCGAGCGAGCGAGCGAGCGAGCGAGCGAGTGAGTGTGTATGTGTGTGTGATACTTCTTCTTCTTGCGTATGTCATCAGATCCTCAGCTCCGTTGCAGCAAGCCAATCCAGCGTTTCGTCATCCAGGTTCATACGGCCTTGGTCGCCATGTGGCGGGCGGTGTTTCGGGCAGCTGGTCATGATGTGTTCCACAGTCTGTAGGGGCTCTCCACATTCACAGTGGGCACTGTCCGAGAGGCCCCACCGTCGCATTGCTTCACCGAAGCGTCCCCACGCCTGTCATCAGGCGGTTGAGGGTTGTCCACTGCTTACGGGGCAGGTGCTGGCCAGGGACATCTGTGGGATCCTCTATGTAGTTGTGTGATACTTCACCAGGAACTACTCTGCAGCGGTCTGCAGGTAGCGTAGTTCACAGGGGTTGAAGCTAGCAAGGGGTAAAAGGATATATACATTTATATACACAAAAGCAAACATGAAAGTACTGGGTTAAATATTGATTAAGTTTGATTCCTTTTTCAATGAATCAAATAATCGAGAAGTGTTTTTAATACATCAGCAATATCAATACTTTACTAATGGAACCAAATGTACCCCTAACAGGTCTGTAACTCTGAATGAGAGGGTAACAAACAAACCAACCAACACTTGTACGTATATCAGTGGTTCTCTAAACATGTCAAGATCCCCCTAATTACAAATGTACAATGTAGGCATTAGCCCTTTATCCAGAGTGACTTACAGCAAACGAGGTCAAAACATTCATAGAATGCAGAGAGACAGTGTAGTGTCTCAGTAAACTATAGGATCAAGTAAACTAATATGATAACAGAGTCTCGTCACAAAGCAGTGACTCCTTACCTCGGCAATCAGCGGTACTTGCAACTCACGAGTTACAACCACTGGTGTAGAGACACTCCTAACAGGTGCTGGAGTGGCTGCTACAGACTTGCGGGGTGGTGTCCTAGGACTGACCTGTGCATAAAAACAGAGAGCACCGTTTGCAGGCCGGAAAATGGGAACCCTGTCATCTTAGCTTTTAATCATTTTCATTTAAGATGCTCGGACGAACCTGTGCTCTTGCCTGCTGCAGTTGCTCATGAACAGCAAACGACAACTGCTGTATCCATCCACGATGGATCGGAGATGTGAATCACCGACAAGAAGGGCAAACTGTTTCAACAAAAGAAAAACAAAATCAATGTTTATTGTGTAAACACTGGCATTTACTCCTCAAAATTAATAAATGAGCAAAGACAGACACCTTCTTGTTTGACAACTCAGCTGGAATCAAAGACCTCTGCGTTAGTCTAGTCCAGGCTGACCTCTTCCACCGGTTCGCTGATCTGCAGGCAGCCTGGTCCATCACTGGTTTGCCACGCTTGGACTGGCGAGGCATCTCTGTAACCTGCTTGGACTTCAGCTACCTGTTTCCGTTGAGTTGGGAAAAAAAAAAGTCACACACAACAAGTGTTACTAGGACAGCAACAAACAGCTACCCAAAACAATATAGAACAATCAAAGAGAGAGAGTGTGAGTGAGTGATTGAACGAGCGAACGAACGAGCGAACGAACGAGCGAACGAGCGAGCGAGCGAGCGAGCGAGCGAGCGAGTGAGTGTGTATGTGTGTGTGATACTTCTTCTTCTTGCGTATGTCATCAGATCCTCAGCTCCGTTGCAGCAAGCCAATCCAGCGTTTCGTCATCCAGGTTCATACGGCCTTGGTCGCCATGTGGCGGGCGGTGTTTCGGGCAGCTGGTCATGATGTGTTCCACAGTCTGTAGGGGCTCTCCACATTCACAGTGGGCACTGTCCGAGAGGCCCCACCGTCGCATTGCTTCACCGAAGCGTCCCCACGCCTGTCATCAGGCGGTTGAGGGTTGTCCACTGCTTACGGGGCAGGTGCTGGCCAGGGACATCTGTGGGATCCTCTATGTAGTTGTGTGATACTTCACCAGGAACTACTCTGCAGCGGTCTGCAGGTAGCGTAGTTCACAGGGGTTGAAGCTAGCAAGGGGTAAAAGGATATATACATTTATATACACAAAAGCAAACATGAAAGTACTGGGTTAAATATTGATTAAGTTTGATTCCTTTTTCAATGAATCAAATAATCGAGAAGTGTTTTTAATACATCAGCAATATCAATACTTTACTAATGGAACCAAATGTACCCCTAACAGGTCTGTAACTCTGAATGAGAGGGTAACAAACAAACCAACCAACACTTGTACGTATATCAGTGGTTCTCTAAACATGTCAAGATCCCCCTAATTACAAATGTACAATGTAGGCATTAGCCCTTTATCCAGAGTGACTTACAGCAAACGAGGTCAAAACATTCATAGAATGCAGAGAGACAGTGTAGTGTCTCAGTAAACTATAGGATCAAGTAAACTAATATGATAACAGAGTCTCGTCACAAAGCAGTGACTCCTTACCTCGGCAATCAGCGGTACTTGCAACTCACGAGTTACAACCACTGGTGTAGAGACACTCCTAACAGGTGCTGGAGTGGCTGCTACGGACTTGCGGGGTGGTGTCCTAGGACTGACCTGTGCATAAAAACAGAGAGCACCGTTTGCAGGCCGGAAAATGGGAACCCTGTCATCTTAGCTTTTAATCATTTTCATTTAAGATGCTCGGACGAACCTGTGCTCTTGCCTGCTGCAGTTGCTCATGAACAGCAAACGACAACTGCTGTATCCATCCACGATAGATCGGAGATTCGAATCACCGACAAGAAGGGCAAACTGTTTCAACAAAAGAAAAACAAAATCAATGTTTATTGTGTAAACACTGGCATTTACTCCTCAAAATTAATAAATGAGCAAAGACAGACACCTTCTTGTTTGACAACTCAGCTGGAATCAAAGACCTCTGCGTTAGTCTAGTCCAGGCTGACCTCTTCCACCGGTTCGCTGATCTGCAGGCAGCCTGGTCCATCACTGGTTTGCCACGCTTGGACTGGCGAGGCATCTCTGTAACCTGCTTGGACTTCAGCTACCTGTTTCCGTTGAGTTGGGAAAAAAAAAAGTCACACACAACAAGTGTTACTAGGACAGCAACAAACAGCTACCCAAAACAATATAGAACAATCAAAGAGAGAGAGTGTGAGTGAGTGATTGAACGAGCGAACGAACGAGCGAACGAACGAGCGAACGAGCGAGCGAGCGAGCGAGCGAGCGAGCGAGTGAGTGTGTATGTGTGTGTGATACTTCTTCTTCTTGCGTATGTCATCAGATCCTCAGCTCCGTTGCAGCAAGCCAATCCAGCGTTTCGTCATCCAGGTTCATACGGCCTTGGTCGCCATGTGGCGGGCGGTGTTTCGGGCAGCTGGTCATGATGTGTTCCACAGTCTGTAGGGGCTCTCCACATTCACAGTGGGCACTGTCCGAGAGGCCCCACCGTCGCATTGCTTCACCGAAGCGTCCCCACGCCTGTCATCAGGCGGTTGAGGGTTGTCCACTGCTTACGGGGCAGGTGCTGGCCAGGGACATCTGTGGGATCCTCTATGTAGTTGTGTGATACTTCACCAGGAACTACTCTGCAGCGGTCTGCAGGTAGCGTAGTTCACAGGGGTTGAAGCTAGCAAGGGGTAAAAGGATATATACATTTATATACACAAAAGCAAACATGAAAGTACTGGGTTAAATATTGATTAAGTTTGATTCCTTTTTCAATGAATCAAATAATCGAGAAGTGTTTTTAATACATCAGCAATATCAATACTTTACTAATGGAACCAAATGTACCCCTAACAGGTCTGTAACTCTGAATGAGAGGGTAACAAACAAACCAACCAACACTTGTACGTATATCAGTGGTTCTCTAAACATGTCAAGATCCCCCTAATTACAAATGTACAATGTAGGCATTAGCCCTTTATCCAGAGTGACTTACAGCAAACGAGGTCAAAACATTCATAGAATGCAGAGAGACAGTGTAGTGTCTCAGTAAACTATAGGATCAAGTAAACTAATATGATAACAGAGTCTCGTCACAAAGCAGTGACTCCTTACCTCGGCAATCAGCGGTACTTGCAACTCACGAGTTACAACCACTGGTGTAGAGACACTCCTAACAGGTGCTGGAGTGGCTGCTACGGACTTGCGGGGTGGTGTCCTAGGACTGACCTGTGCATAAAAACAGAGAGCACCGTTTGCAGGCCGGAAAATGGGAACCCTGTCATCTTAGCTTTTAATCATTTTCATTTAAGATGCTCGGACGAACCTGTGCTCTTGCCTGCTGCAGTTGCTCATGAACAGCAAACGACAACTGCTGTATCCATCCACGATAGATCGGAGATTCGAATCACCGACAAGAAGGGCAAACTGTTTCAACAAAAGAAAAACAAAATCAATGTTTATTGTGTAAACACTGGCATTTACTCCTCAAAATTAATAAATGAGCAAAGACAGACACCTTCTTGTTTGACAACTCAGCTGGAATCAAAGACCTCTGCGTTAGTCTAGTCCAGGCTGACCTCTTCCACCGGTTCGCTGATCTGCAGGCAGCCTGGTCCATCACTGGTTTGCCACGCTTGGACTGGCGAGGCATCTCTGTAACCTGCTTGGACTTCAGCTACCTGTTTCCGTTGAGTTGGGAAAAAAAAAAGTCACACACAACAAGTGTTACTAGGACAGCAACAAACAGCTACCCAAAACAATACAGAACAATCAAAGAGAGAGAGTGTGAGTGAGTGATTGAACGAGCGAACGAACGAGCGAACGAACGAGCGATCGAGCGAGCGAGCGAGCGAGCGAGCGAGCGAGTGAGTGTGTATGTGTGTGTGATACTTCTTCTTCTTGCGTATGTCATCAGATCCTCAGCTCCGTTGCAGCAAGCCAATCCAGCGTTTCGTCATCCAGGTTCATACGGCCTTGGTCGCCATGTGGCGGGCGGTGTTTCGGGCAGCTGGTCATGATGTGTTCCACAGTCTGTAGGGGCTCTCCACATTCACAGTGGGCACTGTCCGAGAGGCCCCACCGTCGCATTGCTTCACCGAAGCGTCCCCACGCCTGTCATCAGGCGGTTGAGGGTTGTCCACTGCTTACGGGGCAGGTGCTGGCCAGGGACATCTGTGGGATCCTCTATGTAGTTGTGTGATACTTCACCAGGAACTACTCTGCAGCGGTCTGCAGGTAGCGTAGTTCACAGGGGTTGAAGCTAGCAAGGGGTAAAAGGATATATACATTTATATACACAAAAGCAAACATGAAAGTACTGGGTTAAATATTGATTAAGTTTGATTCCTTTTTCAATGAATCAAATAATCGAGAAGTGTTTTTAATACATCAGCAATATCAATACTTTACTAATGGAACCAAATGTACCCCTAACAGGTCTGTAACTCTGAATGAGAGGGTAACAAACAAACCAACCAACACTTGTACGTATATCAGTGGTTCTCTAAACATGTCAAGATCCCCCTAATTACAAATGTACAATGTAGGCATTAGCCCTTTATCCAGAGTGACTTACAGCAAACGAGGTCAAAACATTCATAGAATGCAGAGAGACAGTGTAGTGTCTCAGTAAACTATAGGATCAAGTAAACTAATATGATAACAGAGTCTCGTCACAAAGCAGTGACTCCTTACCTCGGCAATCAGCGGTACTTGCAACTCACGAGTTACAACCACTGGTGTAGAGACACTCCTAACAGGTGCTGGAGTGGCTGCTACAGACTTGCGGGGTGGTGTCCTAGGACTGACCTGTGCATAAAAACAGAGAGCACCGTTTGCAGGCCGGAAAATGGGAACCCTGTCATCTTAGCTTTTAATCATTTTCATTTAAGATGCTCGGACGAACCTGTGCTCTTGCCTGCTGCAGTTGCTCATGAACAGCAAACGACAACTGCTGTATCCATCCACGATGGATCGGAGATGTGAATCACCGACAAGAAGGGCAAACTGTTTCAACAAAAGAAAAACAAAATCAATGTTTATTGTGTAAACACTGGCATTTACTCCTCAAAATTAATAAATGAGCAAAGACAGACACCTTCTTGTTTGACAACTCAGCTGGAATCAAAGACCTCTGCGTTAGTCTAGTCCAGGCTGACCTCTTCCACCGGTTCGCTGATCTGCAGGCAGCCTGGTCCATCACTGGTTTGCCACGCTTGGACTGGCGAGGCATCTCTGTAACCTGCTTGGACTTCAGCTACCTGTTTCCGTTGAGTTGGGAAAAAAAAAAGTCACACACAACAAGTGTTACTAGGACAGCAACAAACAGCTACCCAAAACAATACAGAACAATCAAAGAGAGAGAGTGTGAGTGAGTGATTGAACGAGCGAACGAACGAGCGAACGAACGAGCGATCGAGCGAGCGAGCGAGCGAGCGAGCGAGTGAGTGTGTATGTGTGTGTGATACTTCTTCTTCTTGCGTATGTCATCAGATCCTCAGCTCCGTTGCAGCAAGCCAATCCAGCGTTTCGTCATCCAGGTTCATACGGCCTTGGTCGCCATGTGGCGGGCGGTGTTTCGGGCAGCTGGTCATGATGTGTTCCACAGTCTGTAGGGGCTCTCCACATTCACAGTGGGCACTGTCCGAGAGGCCCCACCGTCGCATTGCTTCACCGAAGCGTCCCCACGCCTGTCATCAGGCGGTTGAGGGTTGTCCACTGCTTACGGGGCAGGTGCTGGCCAGGGACATCTGTGGGATCCTCTATTTAGTTGTGTGATACTTCACCAGGAACTACTCTGCAGCGGTCTGCAGGTAGCGTAGTTCACAGGGGTTGAAGCTAGCAAGGGGTAAAAGGATATATACATTTATATACACAAAAGCAAACATGAAAGTACTGGGTTAAATATTGATTAAGTTTGATTCCTTTTTCAATGAATCAAATAATCGAGAAGTGTTTTTAATACATCAGCAATATCAATACTTTACTAATGGAACCAAATGTACCCCTAACAGGTCTGTAACTCTGAATGAGAGGGTAACAAACAAACCAACCAACACTTGTACGTATATCAGTGGTTCTCTAAACATGTCAAGATCCCCCTAATTACAAATGTACAATGTAGGCATTAGCCCTTTATCCAGAGTGACTTACAGCAAACGAGGTCAAAACATTCATAGAATGCAGAGAGACAGTGTAGTGTCTCAGTAAACTATAGGATCAAGTAAACTAATATGATAACAGAGTCTCGTCACAAAGCAGTGACTCCTTACCTCGGCAATCAGCGGTACTTGCAACTCACGAGTTACAACCACTGGTGTAGAGACACTCCTAACAGGTGCTGGAGTGGCTGCTACAGACTTGCGGGGTGGTGTCCTAGGACTGACCTGTGCATAAAAACAGAGAGCACCGTTTGCAGGCCGGAAAATGGGAACCCTGTCATCTTAGCTTTTAATCATTTTCATTTAAGATGCTCGGACGAACCTGTGCTCTTGCCTGCTGCAGTTGCTCATGAACAGCAAACGACAACTGCTGTATCCATCCACGATGGATCGGAGATGTGAATCACCGACAAGAAGGGCAAACTGTTTCAACAAAAGAAAAACAAAATCAATGTTTATTGTGTAAACACTGGCATTTACTCCTCAAAATTAATAAATGAGCAAAGACAGACACCTTCTTGTTTGACAACTCAGCTGGAATCAAAGACCTCTGCGTTAGTCTAGTCCAGGCTGACCTCTTCCACCGGTTCGCTGATCTGCAGGCAGCCTGGTCCATCACTGGTTTGCCACGCTTGGACTGGCGAGGCATCTCTGTAACCTGCTTGGACTTCAGCTACCTGTTTCCGTTGAGTTGGGAAAAAAAAAGTCACACACAACAAGTGTTACTAGGACAGCAACAAACAGCTACCCAAAACAATATAGAACAATCAAAGAGAGAGAGTGTGAGTGAGTGATTGAACGAGCGAACGAACGAGCGAACGAACGAGCGATCGAGCGAGCGAGCGAGCGAGTGAGTGTGTATGTGTGTGTGATACTTCTTCTTCTTGCGTATGTCATCAGATCCTCAGCTCCGTTGCAGCAAGCCAATCCAGCGTTTCGTCATCCAGGTTCATACGGCCTTGGTCGCCATGTGGCGGGCGGTGTTTCGGGCAGCTGGTCATGATGTGTTCCACAGTCTGTAGGGGCTCTCCACATTCACAGTGGGCACTGTCCGAGAGGCCCCACCGTCGCATTGCTTCACCGAAGCGTCCCCACGCCTGTCATCAGGCGGTTGAGGGTTGTCCACTGCTTACGGGGCAGGTGCTGGCCAGGGACATCTGTGGGATCCTCTATGTAGTTGTGTGATACTTCACCAGGAACTACTCTGCAGCGGTCTGCAGGTAGCGTAGTTCACAGGGGTTGAAGCTAGCAAGGGGTAAAAGGATATATACAATTATATACACAAAAGCAAACATGAAAGTACTGGGTTAAATATTGATTAAGTTTGATTCCTTTTTCAATGAATCAAATAATCGAGAAGTGTTTTTAATACATCAGCAATATCAATACTTTACTAATGGAACCAAATGTACCCCTAACAGGTCTGTAACTCTGAATGAGAGGGTAACAAACAAACCAACCAACACTTGTACGTATATCAGTGGTTCTCTAAACATGTCAAGATCCCCCTAATTACAAATGTACAATGTAGGCATTAGCCCTTTATCCAGAGTGACTTACAGCAAACGAGGTCAAAACATTCATAGAATGCAGAGAGACAGTGTAGTGTCTCAGTAAACTATAGGATCAAGTAAACTAATATGATAACAGAGTCTCGTCACAAAGCAGTGACTCCTTACCTCGGCAATCAGCGGTACTTGCAACTCACGAGTTACAACCACTGGTGTAGAGACACTCCTAACAGGTGCTGGAGTGGCTGCTACAGACTTGCGGGGTGGTGTCCTAGGACTGACCTGTGCATAAAAACAGAGAGCACCGTTTGCAGGCCGGAAAATGGGAACCCTGTCATCTTAGCTTTTAATCATTTTCATTTAAGATGCTCGGACGAACCTGTGCTCTTGCCTGCTGCAGTTGCTCATGAACAGCAAACGACAACTGCTGTATCCATCCACGATGGATCGGAGATGTGAATCACCGACAAGAAGGGCAAACTGTTTCAACAAAAGAAAAACAAAATCAATGTTTATTGTGTAAACACTGGCATTTACTCCTCAAAATTAATAAATGAGCAAAGACAGACACCTTCTTGTTTGACAACTCAGCTGGAATCAAAGACCTCTGCGTTAGTCTAGTCCAGGCTGACCTCTTCCACCGGTTCGCTGATCTGCAGGCAGCCTGGTCCATCACTGGTTTGCCACGCTTGGACTGGCGAGGCATCTCTGTAACCTGCTTGGACTTCAGCTACCTGTTTCCGTTGAGTTGGGAAAAAAAAAAGTCACACACAACAAGTGTTACTAGGACAGCAACAAACAGCTACCCAAAACAATATAGAACAATCAAAGAGAGAGAGTGTGAGTGAGTGATTGAACGAACGAACGAACGAGCGAACGAGCGAGCGAACGAACGAGCGAACGAGCGAGCGAGCGAGCGAGCGAGCGAGCGAGTGAGTGTGTATGTGTGTGTGATACTTCTTCTTCTTGCGTATGTCATCAGATCCTCAGCTCCGTTGCAGCAAGCCAATCCAGCGTTTCGTCATCCAGGTTCATACGGCCTTGGTCGCCATGTGGCGGGCGGTGTTTCGGGCAGCTGGTCATGATGTGTTCCACAGTCTGTAGGGGCTCTCCACATTCACAGTGGGCACTGTCCGAGAGGCCCCACCGTCGCATTGCTTCACCGAAGCGTCCCCACGCCTGTCATCAGGCGGTTGAGGGTTGTCCACTGCTTACGGGGCAGGTGCTGGCCAGGGACATCTGTGGGATCCTCTATGTAGTTGTGTGATACTTCACCAGGAACTAGTCTGCAGCGGTCTGCAGGTAGCGTAGTTCACAGGGGTTGAAGCTAGCAAGGGGTAAAAGGATATATACATTTATATACACAAAAGCAAACATGAAAGTACTGGGTTAAATATTGATTAAGTTTGATTCCTTTTTCAATTAATCAAATAATCGAGAAGTGTTTTTAATACATCAGCAATATCAATACTTTACTAATGGAACCAAATGTACCCCTAACAGGTCTGTAACTCTGAATGAGAGGGTAACAAACAAACCAACCAACACTTGTACGTATATCAGTGGTTCTCTAAACATGTCAAGATCCCCCTAATTACAAATGTACAATGTAGGCATTAGCCCTTTATCCAGAGTGACTTACAGCAAACGAGGTCAAAACATTCATAGAATGCAGAGAGACAGTGTAGTGTCTCAGTAAACTATAGGATCAAGTAAACTAATATGATAACAGAGTCTCGTCACAAAGCAGTGACTCCTTACCTCGGCAATCAGCGGTACTTGCAACTCACGAGTTACAACCACTGGTGTAGAGACACTCCTAACAGGTGCTGGAGTGGCTGCTACAGACTTGCGGGGTGGTGTCCTAGGACTGACCTGTGCATAAAAACAGAGAGCACCGTTTGCAGGCCGGAAAATGGGAACCCTGTCATCTTAGCTTTTAATCATTTTCATTTAAGATGCTCGGACGAACCTGTGCTCTTGCCTGCTGCAGTTGCTCATGAACAGCAAACGACAACTGCTGTATCCATCCACGATGGATCGGAGATGTGAATCACCGACAAGAAGGGCAAACTGTTTCAACAAAAGAAAAACAAAATCAATGTTTATTGTGTAAACACTGGCATTTACTCCTCAAAATTAATAAATGAGCAAAGACAGACACCTTCTTGTTTGACAACTCAGCTGGAATCAAAGACCTCTGCGTTAGTCTAGTCCAGGCTGACCTCTTCCACCGGTTCGCTGATCTGCAGGCAGCCTGGTCCATCACTGGTTTGCCACGCTTGGACTGGCGAGGCATCTCTGTAACCTGCTTGGACTTCAGCTACCTGTTTCCGTTGAGTTGGGAAAAAAAAAAGTCACACACAACAAGTGTTACTAGGACAGCAACAAACAGCTACCCAAAACAATATAGAACAATCAAAGAGAGAGAGTGTGAGTGAGTGATTGAACGAGCGAACGAACGAGCGAACGAACGAGCGAACGAACGAGCGAGCGAGCGAGCGAGCGAGCGAGCGAGCGTGTATGTGTGTGTGATACTTCTTCTTCTTGCGTATGTCATCAGATCCTCAGCTCCGTTGCAGCAAGCCAATCCAGCGTTTCGTCATCCAGGTTCATACGGCCTTGGTCGCCATGTGGCGGGCGGTGTTTCGGGCAGCTGGTCATGATGTGTTCCACAGTCTGTAGGGGCTCTCCACATTCACAGTGGGCACTGTCCGAGAGGCCCCACCGTCGCATTGCTTCACCGAAGCGTCCCCACGCCTGTCATCAGGCGGTTGAGGGTTGTCCACTGCTTACGGGGCAGGTGCTGGCCAGGGACATCTGTGGGATCCTCTATGTAGTTGTGTGATACTTCACCAGGAACTACTCTGCAGCGGTCTGCAGGTAGCGTAGTTCACAGGGGTTGAAGCTAGCAAGGGGTAAAAGGATATATACATTTATATACACAAAAGCAAACATGAAAGTACTGGGTTAAATATTGATTAAGTTTGATTCCTTTTTCAATGAATCAAATAATCGAGAAGTGTTTTTAATACATCAGCAATATCAATACTTTACTAATGGAACCAAATGTACCCCTAACAGGTCTGTAACTCTGAATGAGAGGGTAACAAACAAACCAACCAACACTTGTACGTATATCAGTGGTTCTCTAAACATGTCAAGATCCCCCTAATTACAAATGTACAATGTAGGCATTAGCCCTTTATCCAGAGTGACTTACAGCAAACGAGGTCAAAACATTCATAGAATGCAGAGAGACAGTGTAGTGTCTCAGTAAACTATAGGATCAAGTAAACTAATATGATAACAGAGTCTCGTCACAAAGCAGTGACTCCTTACCTCGGCAATCAGCGGTACTTGCAACTCACGAGTTACAACCACTGGTGTAGAGACACTCCTAACAGGTGCTGGAGTGGCTGCTACGGACTTGCGGGGTGGTGTCCTAGGACTGACCTGTGCATAAAAACAGAGAGCACCGTTTGCAGGCCGGAAAATGGGAACCCTGTCATCTTAGCTTTTAATCATTTTCATTTAAGATGCTCGGACGAACCTGTGCTCTTGCCTGCTGCAGTTGCTCATGAACAGCAAACGACAACTGCTGTATCCATCCACGATAGATCGGAGATTCGAATCACCGACAAGAAGGGCAAACTGTTTCAACAAAAGAAAAACAAAATCAATGTTTATTGTGTAAACACTGGCATTTACTCCTCAAAATTAATAAATGAGCAAAGACAGACACCTTCTTGTTTGACAACTCAGCTGGAATCAAAGACCTCTGCGTTAGTCTAGTCCAGGCTGACCTCTTCCACCGGTTCGCTGATCTGCAGGCAGCCTGGTCCATCACTGGTTTGCCACGCTTGGACTGGCGAGGCATCTCTGTAACCTGCTTGGACTTCAGCTACCTGTTTCCGTTGAGTTGGGAAAAAAAAAAGTCACACACAACAAGTGTTACTAGGACAGCAACAAACAGCTACCCAAAACAATACAGAACAATCAAAGAGAGAGAGTGTGAGTGAGTGATTGAACGAGCGAACGAACGAGCGAACGAACGAGCGATCGAGCGAGCGAGCGAGCGAGCGAGCGAGCGAGTGAGTGTGTATGTGTGTGTGATACTTCTTCTTCTTGCGTATGTCATCAGATCCTCAGCTCCGTTGCAGCAAGCCAATCCAGCGTTTCGTCATCCAGGTTCATACGGCCTTGGTCGCCATGTGGCGGGCGGTGTTTCGGGCAGCTGGTCATGATGTGTTCCACAGTCTGTAGGGGCTCTCCACATTCACAGTGGGCACTGTCCGAGAGGCCCCACCGTCGCATTGCTTCACCGAAGCGTCCCCACGCCTGTCATCAGGCGGTTGAGGGTTGTCCACTGCTTACGGGGCAGGTGCTGGCCAGGGACATCTGTGGGATCCTCTATGTAGTTGTGTGATACTTCACCAGGAACTACTCTGCAGCGGTCTGCAGGTAGCGTAGTTCACAGGGGTTGAAGCTAGCAAGGGGTAAAAGGATATATACATTTATATACACAAAAGCAAACATGAAAGTACTGGGTTAAATATTGATTAAGTTTGATTCCTTTTTCAATGAATCAAATAATCGAGAAGTGTTTTTAATACATCAGCAATATCAATACTTTACTAATGGAACCAAATGTACCCCTAACAGGTCTGTAACTCTGAATGAGAGGGTAACAAACAAACCAACCAACACTTGTACGTATATCAGTGGTTCTCTAAACATGTCAAGATCCCCCTAATTACAAATGTACAATGTAGGCATTAGCCCTTTATCCAGAGTGACTTACAGCAAACGAGGTCAAAACATTCATAGAATGCAGAGAGACAGTGTAGTGTCTCAGTAAACTATAGGATCAAGTAAACTAATATGATAACAGAGTCTCGTCACAAAGCAGTGACTCCTTACCTCGGCAATCAGCGGTACTTGCAACTCACGAGTTACAACCACTGGTGTAGAGACACTCCTAACAGGTGCTGGAGTGGCTGCTACAGACTTGCGGGGTGGTGTCCTAGGACTGACCTGTGCATAAAAACAGAGAGCACCGTTTGCAGGCCGGAAAATGGGAACCCTGTCATCTTAGCTTTTAATCATTTTCATTTAAGATGCTCGGACGAACCTGTGCTCTTGCCTGCTGCAGTTGCTCATGAACAGCAAACGACAACTGCTGTATCCATCCACGATGGATCGGAGATGTGAATCACCGACAAGAAGGGCAAACTGTTTCAACAAAAGAAAAACAAAATCAATGTTTATTGTGTAAACACTGGCATTTACTCCTCAAAATTAATAAATGAGCAAAGACAGACACCTTCTTGTTTGACAACTCAGCTGGAATCAAAGACCTCTGCGTTAGTCTAGTCCAGGCTGACCTCTTCCACCGGTTCGCTGATCTGCAGGCAGCCTGGTCCATCACTGGTTTGCCACGCTTGGACTGGCGAGGCATCTCTGTAACCTGCTTGGACTTCAGCTACCTGTTTCCGTTGAGTTGGGAAAAAAAAAGTCACACACAACAAGTGTTACTAGGACAGCAACAAACAGCTACCCAAAACAATATAGAACAATCAAAGAGAGAGAGTGTGAGTGAGTGATTGAACGAGCGAACGAACGAGCGAACGAACGAGCGATCGAGCGAGCGAGCGAGCGAGTGAGTGTGTATGTGTGTGTGATACTTCTTCTTCTTGCGTATGTCATCAGATCCTCAGCTCCGTTGCAGCAAGCCAATCCAGCGTTTCGTCATCCAGGTTCATACGGCCTTGGTCGCCATGTGGCGGGCGGTGTTTCGGGCAGCTGGTCATGATGTGTTCCACAGTCTGTAGGGGCTCTCCACATTCACAGTGGGCACTGTCCGAGAGGCCCCACCGTCGCATTGCTTCACCGAAGCGTCCCCACGCCTGTCATCAGGCGGTTGAGGGTTGTCCACTGCTTACGGGGCAGGTGCTGGCCAGGGACATCTGTGGGATCCTCTATGTAGTTGTGTGATACTTCACCAGGAACTACTCTGCAGCGGTCTGCAGGTAGCGTAGTTCACAGGGGTTGAAGCTAGCAAGGGGTAAAAGGATATATACATTTATATACACAAAAGCAAACATGAAAGTACTAGGTTAAATATTGATTAAGTTTGATTCCTTTTTCAATGAATCAAATAATCGAGAAGTGTTTTTAATACATCAGCAATATCAATACTTTACTAATGGAACCAAATGTACCCCTAACAGGTCTGTAACTCTGAATGAGAGGGTAACAAACAAACCAACCAACACTTGTACGTATATCAGTGGTTCTCTAAACATGTCAAGATCCCCCTAATTACAAATGTACAATGTAGGCATTAGCCCTTTATCCAGAGTGACTTACAGCAAACGAGGTCAAAACATTCATAGAATGCAGAGAGACAGTGTAGTGTCTCAGTAAACTATAGGATCAAGTAAACTAATATGATAACAGAGTCTCGTCACAAAGCAGTGACTCCTTACCTCGGCAATCAGCGGTACTTGCAACTCACGAGTTACAACCACTGGTGTAGAGACACTCCTAACAGGTGCTGGAGTGGCTGCTACAGACTTGCGGGGTGGTGTCCTAGGACTGACCTGTGCATAAAAACAGAGAGCACCGTTTGCAGGCCGGAAAATGGGAACCCTGTCATCTTAGCTTTTAATCATTTTCATTTAAGATGCTCGGACGAACCTGTGCTCTTGCCTGCTGCAGTTGCTCATGAACAGCAAACGACAACTGCTGTATCCATCCACGATGGATCGGAGATGTGAATCACCGACAAGAAGGGCAAACTGTTTCAACAAAAGAAAAACAAAATCAATGTTTATTGTGTAAACACTGGCATTTACTCCTCAAAATTAATAAATGAGCAAAGACAGACACCTTCTTGTTTGACAACTCAGCTGGAATCAAAGACCTCTGCGTTAGTCTAGTCCAGGCTGACCTCTTCCACCGGTTCGCTGATCTGCAGGCAGCCTGGTCCATCACTGGTTTGCCACGCTTGGACTGGCGAGGCATCTCTGTAACCTGCTTGGACTTCAGCTACCTGTTTCCGTTGAGTTGGGAAAAAAAAAAGTCACACACAACAAGTGTTACTAGGACAGCAACAAACAGCTACCCAAAACAATATAGAACAATCAAAGAGAGAGAGTGTGAGTGAGTGATTGAACGAGCGAACGAACGAGCGAACGAGCGAGCGAACGAACGAGCGAACGAGCGAGCGAGCGAGCGAGCGAGCGAGCGAGTGAGTGTGTATGTGTGTGTGATACTTCTTCTTCTTGCGTATGTCATCAGATCCTCAGCTCCGTTGCAGCAAGCCAATCCAGCGTTTCGTCATCCAGGTTCATACGGCCTTGGTCGCCATGTGGCGGGCGGTGTTTCGGGCAGCTGGTCATGATGTGTTCCACAGTCTGTAGGGGCTCTCCACATTCACAGTGGGCACTGTCCGAGAGGCCCCACCGTCGCATTGCTTCACCGAAGCGTCCCCACGCCTGTCATCAGGCGGTTGAGGGTTGTCCACTGCTTACGGGGCAGGTGCTGGCCAGGGACATCTGTGGGATCCTCTATGTAGTTGTGTGATACTTCACCAGGAACTACTCTGCAGCGGTCTGCAGGTAGCGTAGTTCACAGGGGTTGAAGCTAGCAAGGGGTAAAAGGATATATACATTTATATACACAAAAGCAAACATGAAAGTACTGGGTTAAATATTGATTAAGTTTGATTCCTTTTTCAATTAATCAAATAATCGAGAAGTGTTTTTAATACATCAGCAATATCAATACTTTACTAATGGAACCAAATGTACCCCTAACAGGTCTGTAACTCTGAATGAGAGGGTAACAAACAAACCAACCAACACTTGTACGTATATCAGTGGTTCTCTAAACATGTCAAGATCCCCCTAATTACAAATGTACAATGTAGGCATTAGCCCTTTATCCAGAGTGACTTACAGCAAACGAGGTCAAAACATTCATAGAATGCAGAGAGACAGTGTAGTGTCTCAGTAAACTATAGGATCAAGTAAACTAATATGATAACAGAGTCTCGTCACAAAGCAGTGACTCCTTACCTCGGCAATCAGCGGTACTTGCAACTCACGAGTTACAACCACTGGTGTAGAGACACTCCTAACAGGTGCTGGAGTGGCTGCTACGGACTTGCGGGGTGGTGTCCTAGGACTGACCTGTGCATAAAAACAGAGAGCACCGTTTGCAGGCCGGAAAATGGGAACCCTGTCATCTTAGCTTTTAATCATTTTCATTTAAGATGCTCGGACGAACCTGTGCTCTTGCCTGCTGCAGTTGCTCATGAACAGCAAACGACAACTGCTGTATCCATCCACGATGGATCGGAGATTCGAATCACCGACAAGAAGGGCAAACTGTTTCAACAAAAGAAAAACAAAATCAATGTTTATTGTGTAAACACTGGCATTTACTCCTCAAAATTAATAAATGAGCAAAGACAGACACCTTCTTGTTTGACAACTCAGCTGGAATCAAAGACCTCTGCGTTAGTCTAGTCCAGGCTGACCTCTTCCACCGGTTCGCTGATCTGCAGGCAGCCTGGTCCATCACTGGTTTGCCACGCTTGGACTGGCGAGGCATCTCTGTAACCTGCTTGGACTTCAGCTACCTGTTTCCGTTGAGTTGGGAAAAAAAAAAGTCACACACAACAAGTGTTACTAGGACAGCAACAAACAGCTACCCAAAACAATACAGAACAATCAAAGAGAGAGAGTGTGAGTGAGTGATTGAACGAGCGAACGAACGAGCGAACGAACGAGCGATCGAGCGAGCGAGCGAGCGAGCGAGCGAGCGAGTGAGTGTGTATGTGTGTGTGATACTTCTTCTTCTTGCGTATGTCATCAGATCCTCAGCTCCGTTGCAGCAAGCCAATCCAGCGTTTCGTCATCCAGGTTCATACGGCCTTGGTCGCCATGTGGCGGGCGGTGTTTCGGGCAGCTGGTCATGATGTGTTCCACAGTCTGTAGGGGCTCTCCACATTCACAGTGGGCACTGTCCGAGAGGCCCCACCGTCGCATTGCTTCACCGAAGCGTCCCCACGCCTGTCATCAGGCGGTTGAGGGTTGTCCACTGCTTACGGGGCAGGTGCTGGCCAGGGACATCTGTGGGATCCTCTATGTAGTTGTGTGATACTTCACCAGGAACTACTCTGCAGCGGTCTGCAGGTAGCGTAGTTCACAGGGGTTGAAGCTAGCAAGGGGTAAAAGGATATATACATTTATATACACAAAAGCAAACATGAAAGTACTGGGTTAAATATTGATTAAGTTTGATTCCTTTTTCAATGAATCAAATAATCGAGAAGTGTTTTTAATACATCAGCAATATCAATACTTTACTAATGGAACCAAATGTACCCCTAACAGGTCTGTAACTCTGAATGAGAGGGTAACAAACAAACCAACCAACACTTGTACGTATATCAGTGGTTCTCTAAACATGTCAAGATCCCCCTAATTACAAATGTACAATGTAGGCATTAGCCCTTTATCCAGAGTGACTTACAGCAAACGAGGTCAAAACATTCATAGAATGCAGAGAGACAGTGTAGTGTCTCAGTAAACTATAGGATCAAGTAAACTAATATGATAACAGAGTCTCGTCACAAAGCAGTGACTCCTTACCTCGGCAATCAGCGGTACTTGCAACTCACGAGTTACAACCACTGGTGTAGAGACACTCCTAACAGGTGCTGGAGTGGCTGCTACAGACTTGCGGGGTGGTGTCCTAGGACTGACCTGTGCATAAAAACAGAGAGCACCGTTTGCAGGCCGGAAAATGGGAACCCTGTCATCTTAGCTTTTAATCATTTTCATTTAAGATGCTCGGACGAACCTGTGCTCTTGCCTGCTGCAGTTGCTCATGAACAGCAAACGACAACTGCTGTATCCATCCACGATGGATCGGAGATGTGAATCACCGACAAGAAGGGCAAACTGTTTCAACAAAAGAAAAACAAAATCAATGTTTATTGTGTAAACACTGGCATTTACTCCTCAAAATTAATAAATGAGCAAAGACAGACACCTTCTTGTTTGACAACTCAGCTGGAATCAAAGACCTCTGCGTTAGTCTAGTCCAGGCTGACCTCTTCCACCGGTTCGCTGATCTGCAGGCAGCCTGGTCCATCACTGGTTTGCCACGCTTGGACTGGCGAGGCATCTCTGTAACCTGCTTGGACTTCAGCTACCTGTTTCCGTTGAGTTGGGAAAAAAAAAAGTCACACACAACAAGTGTTACTAGGACAGCAACAAACAGCTACCCAAAACAATATAGAACAATCAAAGAGAGAGAGTGTGAGTGAGTGATTGAACGAGCGAACGAACGAGCGAACGAGCGAGCGAACGAACGAGCGAACGAGCGAGCGAGCGAGCGAGCGAGCGAGCGAGCGAGCGAGCGAGCGAGCGAGTGAGTGTGTATGTGTGTGTGATACTTCTTCTTCTTGCGTATGTCATCAGATCCTCAGCTCCGTTGCAGCAAGCCAATCCAGCGTTTCGTCATCCAGGTTCATACGGCCTTGGTCGCCATGTGGCGGGCGGTGTTTCGGGCAGCTGGTCATGATGTGTTCCACAGTCTGTAGGGGCTCTCCACATTCACAGTGGGCACTGTCCGAGAGGCCCCACCGTCGCATTGCTTCACCGAAGCGTCCCCACGCCTGTCATCAGGCGGTTGAGGGTTGTCCACTGCTTACGGGGCAGGTGCTGGCCAGGGACATCTGTGGGATCCTCTATGTAGTTGTGTGATACTTCACCAGGAACTACTCTGCAGCGGTCTGCAGGTAGCGTAGTTCACAGGGGTTGAAGCTAGCAAGGGGTAAAAGGATATATACATTTATATACACAAAAGCAAACATGAAAGTACTGGGTTAAATATTGATTAAGTTTGATTCCTTTTTCAATGAATCAAATAATCGAGAAGTGTTTTTAATACATCAGCAATATCAATACTTTACTAATGGAACCAAATGTACCCCTAACAGGTCTGTAACTCTGAATGAGAGGGTAACAAACAAACCAACCAACACTTGTACGTATATCAGTGGTTCTCTAAACATGTCAAGATCCCCCTAATTACAAATGTACAATGTAGGCATTAGCCCTTTATCCAGAGTGACTTACAGCAAACGAGGTCAAAACATTCATAGAATGCAGAGAGACAGTGTAGTGTCTCAGTAAACTATAGGATCAAGTAAACTAATATGATAACAGAGTCTCGTCACAAAGCAGTGACTCCTTACCTCGGCAATCAGCGGTACTTGCAACTCACGAGTTACAACCACTGGTGTAGAGACACTCCTAACAGGTGCTGGAGTGGCTGCTACAGACTTGCGGGGTGGTGTCCTAGGACTGACCTGTGCATAAAAACAGAGAGCACCGTTTGCAGGCCGGAAAATGGGAACCCTGTCATCTTAGCTTTTAATCATTTTCATTTAAGATGCTCGGACGAACCTGTGCTCTTGCCTGCTGCAGTTGCTCATGAACAGCAAACGACAACTGCTGTATCCATCCACGATGGATCGGAGATGTGAATCACCGACAAGAAGGGCAAACTGTTTCAACAAAAGAAAAACAAAATCAATGTTTATTGTGTAAACACTGGCATTTACTCCTCAAAATTAATAAATGAGCAAAGACAGACACCTTCTTGTTTGACAACTCAGCTGGAATCAAAGACCTCTGCGTTAGTCTAGTCCAGGCTGACCTCTTCCACCGGTTCGCTGATCTGCAGGCAGCCTGGTCCATCACTGGTTTGCCACGCTTGGACTGGCGAGGCATCTCTGTAACCTGCTTGGACTTCAGCTACCTGTTTCCGTTGAGTTGGGAAAAAAAAAAGTCACACACAACAAGTGTTACTAGGACAGCAACAAACAGCTACCCAAAACAATATAGAACAATCAAAGAGAGAGAGTGTGAGTGAGTGATTGAACGAGCGAACGAACGAGCGAACGAGCGAGCGAACGAACGAGCGAACGAGCGAGCGAGCGAGCGAGCGAGCGAGCGAGCGAGCGAGCGAGCGAGCGAGTGAGTGTGTATGTGTGTGTGATACTTCTTCTTCTTGCGTATGTCATCAGATCCTCAGCTCCGTTGCAGCAAGCCAATCCAGCGTTTCGTCATCCAGGTTCATACGGCCTTGGTCGCCATGTGGCGGGCGGTGTTTCGGGCAGCTGGTCATGATGTGTTCCACAGTCTGTAGGGGCTCTCCACATTCACAGTGGGCACTGTCCGAGAGGCCCCACCGTCGCATTGCTTCACCGAAGCGTCCCCACGCCTGTCATCAGGCGGTTGAGGGTTGTCCACTGCTTACGGGGCAGGTGCTGGCCAGGGACATCTGTGGGATCCTCTATGTAGTTGTGTGATACTTCACCAGGAACTACTCTGCAGCGGTCTGCAGGTAGCGTAGTTCACAGGGGTTGAAGCTAGCAAGGGGTAAAAGGATATATACATTTATATACACAAAAGCAAACATGAAAGTACTGGGTTAAATATTGATTAAGTTTGATTCCTTTTTCAATGAATCAAATAATCGAGAAGTGTTTTTAATACATCAGCAATATCAATACTTTACTAATGGAACCAAATGTACCCCTAACAGGTCTGTAACTCTGAATGAGAGGGTAACAAACAAACCAACCAACACTTGTACGTATATCAGTGGTTCTCTAAACATGTCAAGATCCCCCTAATTACAAATGTACAATGTAGGCATTAGCCCTTTATCCAGAGTGACTTACAGCAAACGAGGTCAAAACATTCATAGAATGCAGAGAGACAGTGTAGTGTCTCAGTAAACTATAGGATCAAGTAAACTAATATGATAACAGAGTCTCGTCACAAAGCAGTGACTCCTTACCTCGGCAATCAGCGGTACTTGCAACTCACGAGTTACAACCACTGGTGTAGAGACACTCCTAACAGGTGCTGGAGTGGCTGCTACAGACTTGCGGGGTGGTGTCCTAGGACTGACCTGTGCATAAAAACAGAGAGCACCGTTTGCAGGCCGGAAAATGGGAACCCTGTCATCTTAGCTTTTAATCATTTTCATTTAAGATGCTCGGACGAACCTGTGCTCTTGCCTGCTGCAGTTGCTCATGAACAGCAAACGACAACTGCTGTATCCATCCACGATGGATCGGAGATGTGAATCACCGACAAGAAGGGCAAACTGTTTCAACAAAAGAAAAACAAAATCAATGTTTATTGTGTAAACACTGGCATTTACTCCTCAAAATTAATAAATGAGCAAAGACAGACACCTTCTTGTTTGACAACTCAGCTGGAATCAAAGACCTCTGCGTTAGTCTAGTCCAGGCTGACCTCTTCCACCGGTTCGCTGATCTGCAGGCAGCCTGGTCCATCACTGGTTTGCCACGCTTGGACTGGCGAGGCATCTCTGTAACCTGCTTGGACTTCAGCTACCTGTTTCCGTTGAGTTGGGAAAAAAAAAAGTCACACACAACAAGTGTTACTAGGACAGCAACAAACAGCTACCCAAAACAATATAGAACAATCAAAGAGAGAGAGTGTGAGTGAGTGATTGAACGAGCGAACGAACGAGCGAACGAACGAGCGAACGAACGAGCGATCGAGCGAGCGAGCGAGCGAGCGAGCGAGTGAGTGTGTATGTGTGCGTGATACTTCTTCTTCTTGCGTATGTCATCAGATCCTCAGCTCCGTTGCAGCAAGCCAATCCAGCGTTTCGTCATCCAGGTTCATACGGCCTTGGTCGCCATGTGGCGGGCGGTGTTTCGGGCAGCTGGTCATGATGTGTTCCACAGTCTGTAGGGGCTCTCCACATTCACAGTGGGCACTGTCCGAGAGGCCCCACCGTCGCATTGCTTCACCGAAGCGTCCCCACGCCTGTCATCAGGCGGTTGAGGGTTGTCCACTGCTTACGGGGCAGGTGCTGGCCAGGGACATCTGTGGGATCCTCTATGTAGTTGTGTGATACTTCACCAGGAACTACTCTGCAGCGGTCTGCAGGTAGCGTAGTTCACAGGGGTTGAAGCTAGCAAGGGGTAAAAGGATATATACATTTATATACACAAAAGCAAACATGAAAGTACTGGGTTAAATATTGATTAAGTTTGATTCCTTTTTCAATGAATCAAATAATCGAGAAGTGTTTTTAATACATCAGCAATATCAATACTTTACTAATGGAACCAAATGTACCCCTAACAGGTCTGTAACTCTGAATGAGAGGGTAACAAACAAACCAACCAACACTTGTACGTATATCAGTGGTTCTCTAAACATGTCAAGATCCCCCTAATTACAAATGTACAATGTAAGCATTAGCCCTTTATCCAGAGTGACTTACAGCAAACGAGGTCAAAACATTCATAGAATGCAGAGAGACAGTGTAGTGTCTCAGTAAACTATAGGATCAAGTAAACTAATATGATAACAGAGTCTCGTCACAAAGCAGTGACTCCTTACCTCGGCAATCAGCGGTACTTGCAACTCACGAGTTACAACCACTGGTGTAGAGACACTCCTAACAGGTGCTGGAGTGGCTGCTACAGACTTGCGGGGTGGTGTCCTAGGACTGACCTGTGCATAAAAACAGAGAGCACCGTTTGCAGGCCGGAAAATGGGAACCCTGTCATCTTAGCTTTTAATCATTTTCATTTAAGATGCTCGGACGAACCTGTGTTCTTGCCTGCTGCAGTTGCTCATGAACAGCAAACGACAACTGCTGTATCCATCCACGATGGATCGGAGATGTGAATCACCGACAAGAAGGGCAAACTGTTTCAACAAAAGAAAAACAAAATCAATGTTTATTGTGTAAACACTGGCATTTACTCCTCAAAATTAATAAATGAGCAAAGACAGACACCTTCTTGTTTGACAACTCAGCTGGAATCAAAGACCTCTGCGTTAGTCTAGTCCAGGCTGACCTCTTCCACCGGTTCGCTGATCTGCAGGCAGCCTGGTCCATCACTGGTTTGCCACGCTTGGACTGGCGAGGCATCTCTGTAACCTGCTTGGACTTCAGCTACCTGTTTCCGTTGAGTTGGGAAAAAAAAAAGTCACACACAACAAGTGTTACTAGGACAGCAACAAACAGCTACCCAAAACAATATAGAACAATCAAAGAGAGAGAGTGTGAGTGAGTGATTGAACGAGCGAACGAACGAGCGAACGAACGAACGAGCGAGCGAGCGAGCGAGCGAACGAACGAGCGAACGAGCGAGCGAGCGAGCGAGCGAGCGAGCGAGTGAGTGTGTATGTGTGTGTGATACTTCTTCTTCTTGCGTATGTCATCAGATCCTCAGCTCCGTTGCAGCAAGCCAATCCAGCGTTTCGTCATCCAGGTTCATACGGCCTTGGTCGCCATGTGGCGGGCGGTGTTTCGGGCAGCTGGTCATGATGTGTTCCACAGTCTGTAGGGGCTCTCCACATTCACAGTGGGCACTGTCCGAGAGGCCCCACCGTCGCATTGCTTCACCGAAGCGTCCCCACGCCTGTCATCAGGCGGTTGAGGGTTGTCCACTGCTTACGGGGCAGGTGCTGGCCAGGGACATCTGTGGGATCCTCTATGTAGTTGTGTGATACTTCACCAGGAACTACTCTGCAGCGGTCTGCAGGTAGCGTAGTTCACAGGGGTTGAAGCTAGCAAGGGGTAAAAGGATATATACATTTATATACACAAAAGCAAACATGAAAGTACTGGGTTAAATATTGATTAAGTTTGATTCCTTTTTCAATGAATCAAATAATCGAGAAGTGTTTTTAATACATCAGCAATATCAATACTTTACTAATGGAACCAAATGTACCCCTAACAGGTCTGTAACTCTGAATGAGAGGGTAACAAACAAACCAACCAACACTTGTACGTATATCAGTGGTTCTCTAAACATGTCAAGATCCCCCTAATTACAAATGTACAATGTAGGCATTAGCCCTTTATCCAGAGTGACTTACAGCAAACGAGGTCAAAACATTCATAGAATGCAGAGAGACAGTGTAGTGTCTCAGTAAACTATAGGATCAAGTAAACTAATATGATAACAGAGTCTCGTCATAAAGCAGTGACTCCTTACCTCGGCAATCAGCGGTACTTGCAACTCACGAGTTACAACCACTGGTGTAGAGACACTCCTAACAGGTGCTGGAGTGGCTGCTACAGACTTGCGGGGTGGTGTCCTAGGACTGACCTGTGCATAAAAACAGAGAGCACCGTTTGCAGGCCGGAAAATGGGAACCCTGTCATCTTAGCTTTTAATCATTTTCATTTAAGATGCTCGGACGAACCTGTGCTCTTGCCTGCTGCAGTTGCTCATGAACAGCAAACGACAACTGCTGTATCCATCCACGATGGATCGGAGATGTGAATCACCGACAAGAAGGGCAAACTGTTTCAACAAAAGAAAAACAAAATCAATGTTTATTGTGTAAACACTGGCATTTACTCCTCAAAATTAATAAATGAGCAAAGACAGACACCTTCTTGTTTGACAACTCAGCTGGAATCAAAGACCTCTGCGTTAGTCTAGTCCAGGCTGACCTCTTCCACCGGTTCGCTGATCTGCAGGCAGCCTGGTCCATCACTGGTTTGCCACGCTTGGACTGGCGAGGCATCTCTGTAACCTGCTTGGACTTCAGCTACCTGTTTCCGTTGAGTTGGGAAAAAAAAAAGTCACACACAACAAGTGTTACTAGGACAGCAACAAACAGCTACCCAAAACAATATAGAACAATCAAAGAGAGAGAGTGTGAGTGAGTGATTGAACGAGCGAACGAACGAGCGAACGAACGAGCGATCGAGCGAGCGAGCGAGCGAGCGAGCGAGTGAGTGTGTATGTGTGTGTGATACTTCTTCTTGCGTATGTCATCAGATCCTCAGCTCCGTTGCAGCAAGCCAATCCAGCGTTTCGTCATCCAGGTTCATACGGCCTTGGTCGCCATGTGGCGGGCGGTGTTTCGGGCAGCTGGTCATGATGTGTTCCACAGTCTGTAGGGGCTCTCCACATTCACAGTGGGCACTGTCCGAGAGGCCCCACCGTCGCATTGCTTCACCGAAGCGTCCCCACGCCTGTCATCAGGCGGTTGAGGGTTGTCCACTGCTTACGGGGCAGGTGCTGGCCAGGGACATCTGTGGGATCCTCTATGTAGTTGTGTGATACTTCACCAGGAACTACTCTGCAGCGGTCTGCAGGTAGCGTAGTTCACAGGGGTTGAAGCTAGCAAGGGGTAAAAGGATATATACATTTATATACACAAAAGCAAACATGAAAGTACTGGGTTAAATATTGATTAAGTTTGATTCCTTTTTCAATGAATCAAATAATCGAGAAGTGTTTTTAATACATCAGCAATATCAATACTTTACTAATGGAACCAAATGTACCCCTAACAGGTCTGTAACTCTGAATGAGAGGGTAACAAACAAACCAACCAACACTTGTACGTATATCAGTGGTTCTCTAAACATGTCAAGATCCCCCTAATTACAAATGTACAATGTAGGCATTAGCCCTTTATCCAGAGTGACTTACAGCAAACGAGGTCAAAACATTCATAGAATGCAGAGAGACAGTGTAGTGTCTCAGTAAACTATAGGATCAAGTAAACTAATATGATAACAGAGTCTCGTCACAAAGCAGTGACTCCTTACCTCGGCAATCAGCGGTACTTGCAACTCACGAGTTACAACCACTGGTGTAGAGACACTCCTAACAGGTGCTGGAGTGGCTGCTACAGACTTGCGGGGTGGTGTCCTAGGACTGACCTGTGCATAAAAACAGAGAGCACCGTTTGCAGGCCGGAAAATGGGAACCCTGTCATCTTAGCTTTTAATCATTTTCATTTAAGATGCTCGGACGAACCTGTGCTCTTGCCTGCTGCAGTTGCTCATGAACAGCAAACGACAACTGCTGTATCCATCCACGATGGATCGGAGATGTGAATCACCGACAAGAAGGGCAAACTGTTTCAACAAAAGAAAAACAAAATCAATGTTTATTGTGTAAACACTGGCATTTACTCCTCAAAATTAATAAATGAGCAAAGACAGACACCTTCTTGTTTGACAACTCAGCTGGAATCAAAGACCTCTGCGTTAGTCTAGTCCAGGCTGACCTCTTCCACCGGTTCGCTGATCTGCAGGCAGCCTGGTCCATCACTGGTTTGCCACGCTTGGACTGGCGAGGCATCTCTGTAACCTGCTTGGACTTCAGCTACCTGTTTCCGTTGAGTTTGGAAAAAAAAAAGTCACACACAACAAGTGTTACTAGGACAGCAACAAACAGCTACCCAAAACAATATAGAACAATCAAAGAGAGAGAGTGTGAGTGAGTGATTGAACGAGCGAACGAACGAGCGAACGAACGAGCGAACGAACGAGCGATCGAGCGAGCGAGTGAGTGTGTATGTGTGTGTGATACTTCTTCTTCTTGCGTATGTCATCAGATCCTCAGCTCCGTTGCAGCAAGCCAATCCAGCGTTTCGTCATCCAGGTTCATACGGCCTTGGTCGCCATGTGGCGGGCGGTGTTTCGGGCAGCTGGTCATGATGTGTTCCACAGTCTGTAGGGGCTCTCCACATTCACAGTGGGCACTGTCCTAGAGGCCCCAACGTCGCATTGCTTCACCGAAGCGTCCCCACGCCTGTCATCAGGCGGTTGAGGGTTGTCCACTGCTTACGGGGAAGGTGCTGGCCAGGGACATCTGTGGGATCCTCTATGTAGTTGTGTGATACTTCACCAGGAACTACTCTGCAGCGGTCTGCAGGTAGCGTAGTTCACAGGGGTTGAAGCTAGCAAGGGGTAAAAGGATATATACATTTATATACACAAAAGCAAACATGAAAGTACTGGGTTAAATATTGATTAAGTTTGATTCCTTTTTCAATGAATCAAATAATCGAGAAGTGTTTTTAATACATCAGCAATATCAATACTTTACTAATGGAACCAAATGTACCCCTAACAGGTCTGTAACTCTGAATGAGAGGGTAACAAACAAACCAACCAACACTTGTACGTATATCAGTGGTTCTCTAAACATGTCAAGATCCCCCTAATTACAAATGTACAATGTAGGCATTAGCCCTTTATCCAGAGTGACTTACAGCAAACGAGGTCAAAACATTCATAGAATGCAGAGAGACAGTGTAGTGTCTCAGTAAACTATAGGATCAAGTAAACTAATATGATAACAGAGTCTCGTCACAAAGCAGTGACTCCTTACCTCGGCAATCAGCGGTACTTGCAACTCACGAGTTACAACCACTGGTGTAGAGACACTCCTAACAGGTGCTGGAGTGGCTGCTACAGACTTGCGGGGTGGTGTCCTAGGACTGACCTGTGCATAAAAACAGAGAGCACCGTTTGCAGGCCGGAAAATGGGAACCCTGTCATCTTAGCTTTTAATCATTTTCATTTAAGATGCTCGGACGAACCTGTGCTCTTGCCTGCTGCAGTTGCTCATGAACAGCAAACGACAACTGCTGTATCCATCCACGATGGATCGGAGATGTGAATCACCGACAAGAAGGGCAAACTGTTTCAACAAAAGAAAAACAAAATCAATGTTTATTGTGTAAACACTGGCATTTACTCCTCAAAATTAATAAATGAGCAAAGACAGACACCTTCTTGTTTGACAACTCAGCTGGAATCAAAGACCTCTGCGTTAGTCTAGTCCAGGCTGACCTCTTCCACCGGTTCGCTGATCTGCAGGCAGCCTGGTCCATCACTGGTTTGCCACGCTTGGACTGTCGAGGCATCTCTGTAACCTGCTTGGACTTCAGCTACCTGTTTCCGTTGAGTTGGGAAAAAAAAAAAGTCACACACAACAAGTGTTACTAGGACAGCAACAAACAGCTACCCAAAACAATATAGAACAATCAAAGAGAGAGAGTGTGAGTGAGTGATTGAACGAGCGAACGAACGAGCGAACGAACGAGCGAACGAACGAGCGAGCGAGCGAGCGAGCGAGCGAGCGAGTGAGTGTGTATGTGTGTGTGATACTTCTTCTTCTTGCGTATGTCATCAGATCCTCAGCTCCGTTGCAGCAAGCCAATCCAGCGTTTCGTCATCCAGGTTCATACGGCCTTGGTCGCCATGTGGCGGGCGGTGTTTCGGGCAGCTGGTCATGATGTGTTCCACAGTCTTTAGGGGCTCTCCACATTCACAGTGGGCACTGTCCGAGAGGCCCCAACGTCGCATTGCTTCACCGAAGCGTCCCCACGCCTGTCATCAGGCGGTTGAGGGTTGTCCACTGCTTACGGGGCAGGTGCTGGCCAGGGACATCTGTGGGATCCTCTATGTAGTTGTGTGATACTTCACCAGGAACTACTCTGCAGCGGTCTGCAGGTAGCGTAGTTCACAGGGGTTGAAGCTAGCAAGGGGTAAAAGGATATATACATTTATATACACAAAAGCAAACATGAAAGTACTGGGTTAAATATTGATTAAGTTTGATTCCTTTTTCAATGAATCAAATAATCGAGAAGTGTTTTTAATACATCAGCAATATCAATACTTTACTAATGGAACCAAATGTACCCCTAACAGGTCTGTAACTCTGAATGAGAGGGTAACAAACAAACCAACCAACACTTGTACGTATATCAGTGGTTCTCTAAACATGTCAAGATCCCCCTAATTACAAATGTACAATGTAGGCATTAGCCCTTTATCCAGAGTGACTTACAGCAAACAAGGTCAAAACATTCATAGAATGCAGAGAGACAGTGTAGTGTCTCAGTAAACTATAGGATCAAGTAAACTAATATGATAACAGAGTCTCGTCACAAAGCAGTGACTCCTTACCTCGGCAATCAGCGGTACTTGCAACTCACGAGTTACAACCACTGGTGTAGAGACACTCCTAACAGGTGCTGGAGTGGCTGCTACAGACTTGCGGGGTGGTGTCCTAGGACTGACCTGTGCATAAAAACAGAGAGCACCGTATGCAGGCCGGAAAATGGGAACCCTGTCATCTTAGCTTTTAATCATTTTCATTTAAGATGCTCGGACGAACCTGTGCTCTTGCCTGCTGCAGTTGCTCATGAACAGCAAACGACAACTGCTGTATCCATCCACGATGGATCGGAGATGTGAATCACCGACAAGAAGGGCAAACTGTTTCAACAAAAGAAAAACAAAATCAATGTTTATTGTGTAAACACTGGCATTTACTCCTCAAAATTAATAAATGAGCAAAGACAGACACCTTCTTGTTTGACAACTCAGCTGGAATCAAAGACCTCTGCGTTAGTCTAGTCCAGGCTGACCTCTTCCACCGGTTCGCTGATCTGCAGGCAGCCTGGTCCATCACTGGTTTGCCACGCTTGGACTGGCGAGGCATCTCTGTAACCTGCTTGGACTTCAGCTACCTGTTTCCGTTGAGTTGGGAAAAAAAAAGTCACACACAACAAGTGTTACTAGGACAGCAACAAACAGCTACCCAAAACAATATAGAACAATCAAAGAGAGAGAGTGTGAGTGAGTGATTGAACGAGCGAACGAACGAGCGAACGAACGAGCGATCGAGCGAGCGAGCGAGCGAGCGAGCGAGTGAGTGTGTATGTGTGTGTTATACTTCTTCTTCTTGCTTATGTCATCAGATCCTCAGCTCCGTTGCAGCAAGCCAATCCAGCGTTTCGTCATCCAGGTTCATACGGCCTTGGTCGCCATGTGGCGGGCGGTGTTTCGGGCAGCTGGTCATGATGTGTTCCACAGTCTGTAGGGGCTCTCCACATTCACAGTGGGCACTGTCCGAGAGGCCCCACCGTCGCATTGCTTCACCGAAGCGTCCCCACGCCTGTCATCAGGCGGTTGAGGGTTGTCCACTGCTTACGGGGCAGGTGCTGGCCAGGGACATCTGTGGGATCCTCTATGTAGTTGTGTGATACTTCACCAGGAACTACTCTGCAGCGGTCTGCAGGTAGCGTAGTTCACAGGGGTTGAAGCTAGCAAGGGGTAAAAGGATATATACATTTATATACACAAAAGCAAACATGAAAGTACTGGGTTAAATATTGATTAAGTTTGATTCCTTTTTCAATGAATCAAATAATCGAGAAGTGTTTTTAATACATCAGCAATATCAATACTTTACTAATGGAACCAAATGTACCCCTAACAGGTCTGTAACTCTGAATGAGAGGGTAACAAACAAACCAACCAACACTTGTACGTATATCAGTGGTTCTCTAAACATGTCAAGATCCCCCTAATTACAAATGTACAATGTAGGCATTAGCCCTTTATCCAGAGTGACTTACAGCAAACGAGGTCAAAACATTCATAGAATGCAGAGAGACAGTGTAGTGTCTCAGTAAACTATAGGATCAAGTAAACTAATATGATAACAGAGTCTCGTCACAAAGCAGTGACTCCTTACCTCGGCAATCAGCGGTACTTGCAACTCACGAGTTACAACCACTGGTGTAGAGACACTCCTAACAGGTGCTGGAGTGGCTGCTACAGACTTGCGGGGTGGTGTCCTAGGACTGACCTGTGCATAAAAACAGAGAGCACCGTTTGCAGGCCGGAAAATGGGAACCCTGTCATCTTAGCTTTTAATCATTTTCATTTAAGATGCTCGGACGAACCTGTGCTCTTGCCTGCTGCAGTTGCTCATGAACAGCAAACGACAACTGCTGTATCCATCCACGATGGATCGGAGATGTGAATCACCGACAAGAAGGGCAAACTGTTTCAACAAAAGAAAAACAAAATCAATGTTTATTGTGTAAACACTGGCATTTACTCCTCAAAATTAATAAATGAGCAAAGACAGACACCTTCTTGTTTGACAACTCAGCTGGAATCAAAGACCTCTGCGTTAGTCTAGTCCAGGCTGACCTCTTCCACCGGTTCGCTGATCTGCAGGCAGCCTGGTCCATCACTGGTTTGCCACGCTTGGACTGGCGAGGCATCTCTGTAACCTGCTTGGACTTCAGCTACCTGTTTCCGTTGAGTTGGGAAAAAAAAAAGTCACACACAACAAGTGTTACTAGGACAGCAACAAACAGCTACCCAAAACAATATAGAACAATCAAAGAGAGAGAGTGTGAGTGAGTGATTGAACGAGCGAACGAACGAGCGAACGAACGAGCGATCGAGCGAGCGAGCGAGCGAGCGAGCGAGTGAGTGTGTATGTGTGTGTGATACTTCTTCTTCTTGCGTATGTCATCAGATCCTCAGCTCCGTTGCAGCAAGCCAATCCAGCGTTTCGTCATCCAGGTTCATACGGCCTTGGTCGCCATGTGGCGGGCGGTGTTTCGGGCAGCTGGTCATGATGTGTTCCACAGTCTGTAGGGGCTCTCCACATTCACAGTGGGCACTGTCCGAGAGGCCCCACCGTCGCATTGCTTCACCGAAGCGTCCCCACGCCTGTCATCAGGCGGTTGAGGGTTGTCCACTGCTTACGGGGCAGGTGCTGGCCAGGGACATCTGTGGGATCCTCTATGTAGTTGTGTGATACTTCACCAGGAACTACTCTGCAGCGGTCTGCAGGTAGCGTAGTTCACAGGGGTTGAAGCTAGCAAGGGGTAAAAGGATATATACATTTATATACACAAAAGCAAACATGAAAGTACTGGGTTAAATATTGATTAAGTTTGATTCCTTTTTCAATGAATCAAATAATCGAGAAGTGTTTTTAATACATCAGCAATATCAATACTTTACTAATGGAACCAAATGTACCCCTAACAGGTCTGTAACTCTGAATGAGAGGGTAACAAACAAACCAACCAACACTTGTACGTATATCAGTGGTTCTCTAAACATGTCAAGATCCCCCTAATTACAAATGTACAATGTAGGCATTAGCCCTTTATCCAGAGTGACTTACAGCAAACGAGGTCAAAACATTCATAGAATGCAGAGAGACAGTGTAGTGTCTCAGTAAACTATAGGATCAAGTAAACTAATATGATAACAGAGTCTCGTCACAAAGCAGTGACTCCTTACCTCGGCAATCAGCGGTACTTGCAACTCACGAGTTACAACCACTGGTGTAGAGACACTCCTAACAGGTGCTGGAGTGGCTGCTACAGACTTGCGGGGTGGTGTCCTAGGACTGACCTGTGCATAAAAACAGAGAGCACCGTTTGCAGGCCGGAAAATGGGAACCCTGTCATCTTAGCTTTTAATCATTTTCATTTAAGATGCTCGGACGAACCTGTGCTCTTGCCTGCTGCAGTTGCTCATGAACAGCAAACGACAACTGCTGTATCCATCCACGATGGATCGGAGATGTGAATCACCGACAAGAAGGGCAAACTGTTTCAACAAAAGAAAAACAAAATCAATGTTTATTGTGTAAACACTGGCATTTACTCCTCAAAATTAATAAATGAGCAAAGACAGACACCTTCTTGTTTGACAACTCAGCTGGAATCAAAGACCTCTGCGTTAGTCTAGTCCAGGCTGACCTCTTCCACCGGTTCGCTGATCTGCAGGCAGCCTGGTCCATCACTGGTTTGCCACGCTTGGACTGGCGAGGCATCTCTGTAACCTGCTTGGACTTCAGCTACCTGTTTCCGTTGAGTTGGGGAAAAAAAAGTCACACACAACAAGTGTTACTAGGACAGCAACAAACAGCTACCCAAAACAATATAGAACAATCAAAGAGAGAGAGTGTGAGTGAGTGATTGAACGAGCGAACGAACGAGCGAACGAACGAGCGATCGAGCGAGCGAGCGAGCGAGCGAGCGAGCGAGCGAGCGAGTGAGTGTGTATGTGTGTGTTATACTTCTTCTTCTTGCGTATGTCATCAGATCCTCAGCTCCGTTGCAGCAAGCCAATCCAGCGTTTCGTCATCCAGGTTCATACGGCCTTGGTCGCCATGTGGCGGGCGGTGTTTCGGGCAGCTGGTCATGATGTGTTCCACAGTCTGTAGGGGCTCTCCACATTCACAGTGGGCACTGTCCGAGAGGCCCCACCGTCGCATTGCTTCACCGAAGCGTCCCCACGCCTGTCATCAGGCGGTTGAGGGTTGTCCACTGCTTACGGGGCAGGTGCTGGCCAGGGACATCTGTGGGATCCTCTATGTAGTTGTGTGATACTTCACCAGGAACTACTCTGCAGCGGTCTGCAGGTAGCGTAGTTCACAGGGGTTGAAGCTAGCAAGGGGTAAAAGGATATATACATTTATATACACAAAAGCAAACATGAAAGTACTGGTTTAAATATTGATTAAGTTTGATTCCTTTTTCAATGAATCAAATAATCGAGAAGTGTTTTTAATACATCAGCAATATCAATACTTTACTAATGGAACCAAATGTACCCCTAACAGGTCTGTAACTCTGAATGAGAGGGTAACAAACAAACCAACCAACACTTGTACGTATATCAGTGGTTCTCTAAACATGTCAAGATCCCCCTAATTACAAATGTACAATGTAGGCATTAGCCCTTTATCCAGAGTGACTTACAGCAAACGAGGTCAAAACATTCATAGAATGCAGAAAGACAGTGTAGTGTCTCAGTAAACTATAGGATCAAGTAAACTAATATGATAACATAGTCTCGTCACAAAGCAGTGACTCCTTACCTCGGCAATCAGCGGTACTTGCAACTCACGAGTTACAACCACTGGTGTAGAGACACTCCTAACAGGTGCTGGAGTGGCTGCTACAGACTTGCGGGGTGGTGTCCTAGGACTGACCTGTGCATAAAAACAGAGAGCACCGTTTGCAGGCCGGAAAATGGGAACCCTGTCATCTTAGCTTTTAATCATTTTCATTTAAGATGCTCGGACGAACCTGTGCTCTTGCCTGCTGCAGTTGCTCATGAACAGCAAACGACAACTGCTGTATCCATCCACGATGGATCGGAGATGTGAATCACCGACAAGAAGGGCAAACTGTTTCAACAAAAGAAAAACAAAATCAATGTTTATTGTGTAAACACTGGCATTTACTCCTCAAAATTAATAAATGAGCAAAGACAGACACCTTCTTGTTTGACAACTCAGCTGGAATCAAAGACCTCTGCGTTAGTCTAGTCCAGGCTGACCTCTTCCACCGGTTCGCTGATCTGCAGGCAGCCTGGTCCATCACTGGTTTGCCACGCTTGGACTGGCGAGGCATCTCTGTAACCTGCTTGGACTTCAGCTACCTGTTTCCGTTGAGTTGGGAAAAAAAAAAGTCACACACAACAAGTGTTACTAGGACAGCAAAAAACAGCTACCCAAAACAATATAGAACAATCAAAGAGAGAGAGTGTGAGTGAGTGATTGAACGAGCGAACGAACGAGCGAACGAACGAGCGATCGAGCGAGCGAGCGAGCGAGCGAGCGAGTGAGTGTGTATGTGTGTGTGATACTTCTTCTTCTTGCGTATGTCATCAGATCCTCAGCTCCGTTGCAGCAAGCCAATCCAGCGTTTCGTCATCCAGGTTCATACGGCCTTGGTCGCCATGTGGCGGGCGGTGTTTCGGGCAGCTGGTCATGATGTGTTCCACAGTCTGTAGGGGCTCTCCACATTCACAGTGGGCACTGTCCGAGAGGCCCCACCGTCGCATTGCTTCACCGAAGCGTCCCCACGCCTGTCATCAGGCGGTTGAGGGTTGTCCACTGCTTACGGGGCAGGTGCTGGCCAGGGACATCTGTGGGATCCTCTATGTAGTTGTGTGATACTTCACCAGGAACTACTCTGCAGCGGTCTGCAGGTAGCGTAGTTCACAGGGGTTGAAGCTAGCAAGGGGTAAAAGGATATATACATTTATATACACAAAAGCAAACATGAAAGTACTGGGTTAAATATTGATTAAGTTTGATTCCTTTTTCAATGAATCAAATAATCGAGAAGTGTTTTTAATACATCAGCAATATCAATACTTTACTAATGGAACCAAATGTACCCCTAACAGGTCTGTAACTCTGAATGAGAGGGTAACAAACAAACCAACCAACACTTGTACGTATATCAGTGGTTCTCTAAACATGTCAAGATCCCCCTAATTACAAATGTACAATGTAGGCATTAGCCCTTTATCCAGAGTGACTTACAGCAAACGAGGTCAAAACATTCATAGAATGCAGAGAGACAGTGTAGTGTCTCAGTAAACTATAGGATCAAGTAAACTAATATGATAACAGAGTCTCGTCACAAAGCAGTGACTCCTTACCTCGGCAATCAGCGGTACTTGCAACTCACGAGTTACAACCACTGGTGTAGAGACACTCCTAACAGGTGCTGGAGTGGCTGCTACAGACTTGCGGGGTGGTGTCCTAGGACTGACCTGTGCATAAAAACAGAGAGCACCGTTTGCAGGCCGGAAAATGGGAACCCTGTCATCTTAGCTTTTAATCATTTTCATTTAAGATGCTCGGACGAACCTGTGCTCTTGCCTGCTGCAGTTGCTCATGAACAGCAAACGACAACTGCTGTATCCATCCACGATGGATCGGAGATGTGAATCACCGACAAGAAGGGCAAACTGTTTCAACAAAAGAAAAACAAAATCAATGTTTATTGTGTAAACACTGGCATTTACTCCTCAAAATTAATAAATGAGCAAAGACAGACACCTTCTTGTTTGACAACTCAGCTGGAATCAAAGACCTCTGCGTTAGTCTAGTCCAGGCTGACCTCTTCCACCGGTTCGCTGATCTGCAGGCAGCCTGGTCCATCACTGGTTTGCCACGCTTGGACTGGCGAGGCATCTCTGTAACCTGCTTGGACTTCAGCTACCTGTTTCCGTTGAGTTGGGAAAAAAAAAAGTCACACACAACAAGTGTTACTAGGACAGCAACAAACAGCTACCCAAAACAATATAGAACAATCAAAGAGAGAGAGTGTGAGTGAGTGATTGAACGAGCGAACGAACGAGCGAACGAACGAGCGATCGAGCGAGCGAGCGAGCGAGCGAGCGAGTGAGTGTGTATGTGTGTGTGATACTTCTTCTTCTTGCGTATGTCATCAGATCCTCAGCTCCGTTGCAGCAAGCCAATCCAGCGTTTCGTCATCCAGGTTCATACGGCCTTGGTCGCCATGTGGCGGGCGGTGTTTCGGGCAGCTGGTCATGATGTGTTCCACAGTCTGTAGGGGCTCTCCACATTCACAGTGGGCACTGTCCGAGAGGCCCCACCGTCGCATTGCTTCACCGAAGCGTCCCCACGCCTGTCATCAGGCGGTTGAGGGTTGTCCACTGCTTACGGGGCAGGTGCTGGCCAGGGACATCTGTGGGATCCTCTATGTAGTTGTGTGATACTTCACCAGGAACTACTCTGCAGCGGTCTGCAGGTAGCGTAGTTCACAGGGGTTGAAGCTAGCAAGGGGTAAAAGGATATATACATTTATATACACAAAAGCAAACATGAAAGTACTGGGTTAAATATTGATTAAGTTTGATTCCTTTTTCAATGAATCAAATAATCGAGAAGTGTTTTTAATACATCAGCAATATCAATACTTTACTAATGGAACCAAATGTACCCCTAACAGGTCTGTAACTCTGAATGAGAGGGTAACAAACAAACCAACCAACACTTGTACGTATATCAGTGGTTCTCTAAACATGTCAAGATCCCCCTAATTACAAATGTACAATGTAGGCATTAGCCCTTTATCCAGAGTGACTTACAGCAAACGAGGTCAAAACATTCATAGAATGCAGAGAGACAGTGTAGTGTCTCAGTAAACTATAGGATCAAGTAAACTAATATGATAACAGAGTCTCGTCACAAAGCAGTGACTCCTTACCTCGGCAATCAGCGGTACTTGCAACTCACGAGTTACAACCACTGGTGTAGAGACACTCCTAACAGGTGCTGGAGTGGCTGCTACAGACTTGCGGGGTGGTGTCCTAGGACTGACCTGTGCATAAAAACAGAGAGCACCGTTTGCAGGCCGGAAAATGGGAACCCTGTCATCTTAGCTTTTAATCATTTTCATTTAAGATGCTCGGACGAACCTGTGCTCTTGCCTGCTGCAGTTGCTCATGAACAGCAAACGACAACTGCTGTATCCATCCACGATGGATCGGAGATGTGAATCACCGACAAGAAGGGCAAACTGTTTCAACAAAAGAAAAACAAAATCAATGTTTATTGTGTAAACACTGGCATTTACTCCTCAAAATTAATAAATGAGCAAAGACAGACACCTTCTTGTTTGACAACTCAGCTGGAATCAAAGACCTCTGCGTTAGTCTAGTCCAGGCTGACCTCTTCCACCGGTTCGCTGATCTGCAGGCAGCCTGGTCCATCACTGGTTTGCCACGCTTGGACTGGCGAGGCATCTCTGTAACCTGCTTGGACTTCAGCTACCTGTTTCCGTTGAGTTGGGGAAAAAAAAGTCACACACAACAAGTGTTACTAGGACAGCAACAAACAGCTACCCAAAACAATATAGAACAATCAAAGAGAGAGAGTGTGAGTGAGTGATTGAACGAGCGAACGAACGAGCGAACGAACGAGCGAGCGAGTGAGTGTGTATGTGTGTGTTATACTTCTTCTTCTTGCGTATGTCATCAGATCCTCAGCTCCGTTGCAGCAAGCCAATCCAGCGTTTCGTCATCCAGGTTCATACGGCCTTGGTCGCCATGTGGCGGGCGGTGTTTCGGGCAGCTGGTCATGATGTGTTCCACAGTCTGTAGGGGCTCTCCACATTCACAGTGGGCACTGTCCGAGAGGCCCCACCGTCGCATTGCTTCACCGAAGCGTCCCCACGCCTGTCATCAGGCGGTTGAGGGTTGTCCACTGCTTACGGGGCAGGTGCTGGCCAGGGACATCTGTGGGATCCTCTATGTAGTTGTGTGATACTTCACCAGGAACTACTCTGCAGCGGTCTGCAGGTAGCGTAGTTCACAGGGGTTGAAGCTAGCAAGGGGTAAAAGGATATATACATTTATATACACAAAAGCAAACATGAAAGTACTGGTTTAAATATTGATTAAGTTTGATTCCTTTTTCAATGAATCAAATAATCGAGAAGTGTTTTTAATACATCAGCAATATCAATACTTTACTAATGGAACCAAATGTACCCCTAACAGGTCTGTAACTCTGAATGAGAGGGTAACAAACAAACCAACCAACACTTGTACGTATATCAGTGGTTCTCTAAACATGTCAAGATCCCCCTAATTACAAATGTACAATGTAGGCATTAGCCCTTTATCCAGAGTGACTTACAGCAAACGAGGTCAAAACATTCATAGAATGCAGAAAGACAGTGTAGTGTCTCAGTAAACTATAGGATCAAGTAAACTAATATGATAACATAGTCTCGTCACAAAGCAGTGACTCCTTACCTCGGCAATCAGCGGTACTTGCAACTCACGAGTTACAACCACTGGTGTAGAGACACTCCTAACAGGTGCTGGAGTGGCTGCTACAGACTTGCGGGGTGGTGTCCTAGGACTGACCTGTGCATAAAAACAGAGAGCACCGTTTGCAGGCCGGAAAATGGGAACCCTGTCATCTTAGCTTTTAATCATTTTCATTTAAGATGCTCGGACGAACCTGTGCTCTTGCCTGCTGCAGTTGCTCATGAACAGCAAACGACAACTGCTGTATCCATCCACGATGGATCGGAGATGTGAATCACCGACAAGAAGGGCAAACTGTTTCAACAAAAGAAAAACAAAATCAATGTTTATTGTGTAAACACTGGCATTTACTCCTCAAAATTAATAAATGAGCAAAGACAGACACCTTCTTGTTTGACAACTCAGCTGGAATCAAAGACCTCTGCGTTAGTCTAGTCCAGGCTGACCTCTTCCACCGGTTCGCTGATCTGCAGGCAGCCTGGTCCATCACTGGTTTGCCACGCTTGGACTGGCGAGGCATCTCTGTAACCTGCTTGGACTTCAGCTACCTGTTTCCGTTGAGTTGGGAAAAAAAAAAGTCACACACAACAAGTGTTACTAGGACAGCAAAAAACAGCTACCCAAAACAATATAGAACAATCAAAGAGAGAGAGTGTGAGTGAGTGATTGAACGAGCGAACGAACGAGCGAACGAACGAGCGATCGAGCGAGCGAGCGAGCGAGCGAGCGAGTGAGTGTGTATGTGTGTGTGATACTTCTTCTTCTTGCGTATGTCATCAGATCCTCAGCTCCGTTGCAGCAAGCCAATCCAGCGTTTCGTCATCCAGGTTCATACGGCCTTGGTCGCCATGTGGCGGGCGGTGTTTCGGGCAGCTGGTCATGATGTGTTCCACAGTCTGTAGGGGCTCTCCACATTCACAGTGGGCACTGTCCGAGAGGCCCCACCGTCGCATTGCTTCACCGAAGCGTCCCCACGCCTGTCATCAGGCGGTTGAGGGTTGTCCACTGCTTACGGGGCAGGTGCTGGCCAGGGACATCTGTGGGATCCTCTATGTAGTTGTGTGATACTTCACCAGGAACTACTCTGCAGCGGTCTGCAGGTAGCGTAGTTCACAGGGGTTGAAGCTAGCAAGGGGTAAAAGGATATATACATTTATATACACAAAAGCAAACATGAAAGTACTGGGTTAAATATTGATTAAGTTTGATTCCTTTTTCAATGAATCAAATAATCGAGAAGTGTTTTTAATACATCAGCAATATCAATACTTTACTAATGGAACCAAATGTACCCCTAACAGGTCTGTAACTCTGAATGAGAGGGTAACAAACAAACCAACCAACACTTGTACGTATATCAGTGGTTCTCTAAACATGTCAAGATCCCCCTAATTACAAATGTACAATGTAGGCATTAGCCCTTTATCCAGAGTGACTTACAGCAAACGAGGTCAAAACATTCATAGAATGCAGAGAGACAGTGTAGTGTCTCAGTAAACTATAGGATCAAGTAAACTAATATGATAACAGAGTCTCGTCACAAAGCAGTGACTCCTTACCTCGGCAATCAGCGGTACTTGCAACTCACGAGTTACAACCACTGGTGTAGAGACACTCCTAACAGGTGCTGGAGTGGCTGCTACAGACTTGCGGGGTGGTGTCCTAGGACTGACCTGTGCATAAAAACAGAGAGCACCGTTTGCAGGCCGGAAAATGGGAACCCTGTCATCTTAGCTTTTAATCATTTTCATTTAAGATGCTCGGACGAACCTGTGCTCTTGCCTGCTGCAGTTGCTCATGAACAGCAAACGACAACTGCTGTATCCATCCACGATGGATCGGAGATGTGAATCACCGACAAGAAGGGCAAACTGTTTCAACAAAAGAAAAACAAAATCAATGTTTATTGTGTAAACACTGGCATTTACTCCTCAAAATTAATAAATGAGCAAAGACAGACACCTTCTTGTTTGACAACTCAGCTGGAATCAAAGACCTCTGCGTTAGTCTAGTCCAGGCTGACCTCTTCCACCGGTTCGCTGATCTGCAGGCAGCCTGGTCCATCACTGGTTTGCCACGCTTGGACTGGCGAGGCATCTCTGTAACCTGCTTGGACTTCAGCTACCTGTTTCCGTTGAGTTGGGAAAAAAAAAGTCACACACAACAAGTGTTACTAGGACAGCAACAAACAGCTACCCAAAACCATATAGAACAATCAAAGAGAGAGAGTGTGAGTGAGTGATTGAACGAGCGAACGAACGAGCGAACGAACGAGCGACCGAGCGAGCGAGCGAGCGAGCGAGTGAGTGTGTATGTGTGTGTGATACTTCTTCTTCTTGCGTATGTCATCAGATCCTCAGCTCCGTTGCAGCAAGCCAATCCAGCGTTTCGTCATCCAGGTTCATACGGCCTTGGTCGCCATGTGGCGGGCGGTGTTTCGGGCAGCTGGTCATGATGTGTTCCACAGTCTGTAGGGGCTCTCCACATTCACAGTGGGCACTGTCCGAGAGGCCCCACCGTCGCATTGCTTCACCGAAGCGTCCCCACGCCTGTCATCAGGCGGTTGAGGGTTGTCCACTGCTTACGGGGCAGGTGCTGGCCAGGGACATCTGTGGGATCCTCTATGTAGTTGTGTGATACTTCACCAGGAACTACTCTGCAGCGGTCTGCAGGTAGCGTAGTTCACAGGGGTTGAAGCTAGCAAGGGGTAAAAGGATATATACATTTATATACACAAAAGCAAACATGAAAGTACTGGGTTAAATATTGATTAAGTTTGATTCCTTTTTCAATGAATCAAATAATCGAGAAGTGTTTTTAATACATCAGCAATATCAATACTTTACTAATGGAACCAAATGTACCCCTAACAGGTCTGTAACTCTGAATGAGAGGGTAACAAACAAACCAACCAACACTTGTACGTATATCAGTGGTTCTCTAAACATGTCAAGATCCCCCTAATTACAAATGTACAATGTAGGCATTAGCCCTTTATCCAGAGTGACTTACAGCAAACGAGGTCAAAACATTCATAGAATGCAGAGAGACAGTGTAGTGTCTCAGTAAACTATAGGATCAAGTAAACTAATATGATAACAGAGTCTCGTCACAAAGCAGTGACTCCTTACCTCGGCAATCAGCGGTACTTGCAACTCACGAGTTACAACCACTGGTGTAGAGACACTCCTAACAGGTGCTGGAGTGGCTGCTACAGACTTGCGGGGTGGTGTCCTAGGACTGACCTGTGCATAAAAACAGAGAGCACCGTTTGCAGGCCGGAAAATGGGAACCCTGTCATCTTAGCTTTTAATCATTTTCATTTAAGATGCTCGGACGAACCTGTGCTCTTGCCTGCTGCAGTTGCTCATGAACAGCAAACGACAACTGCTGTATCCATCCACGATGGATCGGAGATGTGAATCACCGACAAGAAGGGCAAACTGTTTCAACAAAAGAAAAACAAAATCAATGTTTATTGTGTAAACACTGGCATTTACTCCTCAAAATTAATAAATGAGCAAAGACAGACACCTTCTTGTTTGACAACTCAGCTGGAATCAAAGACCTCTGCGTTAGTCTAGTCCAGGCTGACCTCTTCCACCGGTTCGCTGATCTGCAGGCAGCCTGGTCCATCACTGGTTTGCCACGCTTGGACTGGCGAGGCATCTCTGTAACCTGCTTGGACTTCAGCTACCTGTTTCCGTTGAGTTGGGAAAAAAAAAAGTCACACACAACAAGTGTTACTAGGACAGCAACAAACAGCTACCCAAAACAATATAGAACAATCAAAGAGAGAGAGTGTGAGTGAGTGATTGAACGAGCGAACGAACGAGCGAACGAACGAGCGATCGAGCGAGCGAGCGAGCGAGCGAGCGAGCGAGTGAGTGTGTATGTGTGTGTGATACTTCTTCTTCTTGCGTATGTCATCAGATCCTCTGCTCCGTTGCAGCAAGCCAATCCAGCGTTTCGTCATCCAGGTTCATACGGCCTTGGTCGCCATGTGGCGGGCGGTGTTTCGGGCAGCTGGTCATGATGTGTTCCACAGTCTGTAGGGGCTCTCCACATTCACAGTGGGCACTGTCCGAGAGGCCCCACCGTCGCATTGCTTCACCGAAGCGTCCCCACGCCTGTCATCAGGCGGTTGAGGGTTGTCCACTGCTTACGGGGCAGGTGCTGGCCAGGGACATCTGTGGGATCCTCTATGTAGTTGTGTGATACTTCACCAGGAACTACTCTGCAGCGGTCTGCAGGTAGCGTAGTTCACAGGGGTTATACACAAAAGCAAACATGAAAGTACTGGGTTAAATATTGATTAAGTTTGATTCCTTTTTCAATGAATCAAATAATCGAGAAGTGTTTTTAATACATCAGCAATATCAATACTTTACTAATGGAACCAAATGTACCCCTAACAGGTCTGTAACTCTGAATGAGAGGGTAACAAACAAACCAACCAACACTTGTACGTATATCAGTGGTTCTCTAAACATGTCAAGATCCCCCTAATTACAAATGTACAATGTAGGCATTAGCCCTTTATCCAGAGTGACTTACAGCAAACGAGGTCAAAACATTCATAGAATGCAGAGAGACAGTGTAGTGTCTCAGTAAACTATAGGATCAAGTAAACTAATATGATAACAGAGTCTCGTCACAAAGCAGTGACTCCTTACCTCGGCAATCAGCGGTACTTGCAACTCACGAGTTACAACCACTGGTGTAGAGACACTCCTAACAGGTGCTGGAGTGGCTGCTACAGACTTGCGGGGTGGTGTCCTAGGACTGACCTGTGCATACAAACAGAGAGCACCGTTTGCAGGCCGGAAAATTGGAACCCTGTCATCTTAGCTTTTAATCATTTTCATTTAAGATGCTCGGACGAACCTGTGCTCTTGCCTGCTGCAGTTGCTCATGAACAGCAAACGACAACTGCTGTATCCATCCACGATGGATCGGAGATGTGAATCACCGACAAGAAGGGCAAACTGTTTCAACAAAAGAAAAACAAAATCAATGTTTATTGTGTAAACACTGGCATTTACTCCTCAAAATTAATAAATGAGCAAAGACAGACACCTTCTTGTTTGACAACTCAGCTGGAATCAAAGACCTCTGCGTTAGTCTAGTCCAGGCTGACCTCTTCCACCGGTTCGCTGATCTGCAGGCAGCCTGGTCCATCACTGGTTTGCCACGCTTGGACTGGCGAGGCATCTCTGTAACCTGCTTGGACTTCAGCTACCTGTTTCCGTTGAGTTGGGAAAAAAAAAGTCACACACAACAAGTGTTACTAGGACAGCAACAAACAGCTACCCAAAACAATATAGAACAATCAAAGAGAGAGAGTGTGAGTGAGTGATTGAACGAGCGAACGAACGAGCGAACGAACGAGCGATCGAGCGAGCGAGCGAGCGAGCGAGTGAGTGTGTATGTGTGTGTGATACTTCTTCTTCTTGCGTATGTCATCAGATCCTCAGCTCCGTTGCAGCAAGCCAATCCAGCGTTTCGTCATCCAGGTTCATACGGCCTTGGTCGCCATGTGGCGGGCGGGGTTTCGGGCAGCTGGTCATGATGTGTTCCACAGTCTGTAGGGGCTCTCCACATTCACAGTGGGCACTGTCCGAGAGGCCCCACCGTCGCATTGCTTCACCGAAGCGTCCCCACGCCTGTCATCAGGCGGTTGAGGGTTGTCCACTGCTTACGGGGCAGGTGCTGGCCAGGGACATCTGTGGGATCCTCTATGTAGTTGTGTGATACTTCACCAGGAACTACTCTGCAGCGGTCTGCAGGTAGCGTAGTTCACAGGGGTTGAAGCTAGCAAGGGGTAAAAGGATATATACATTTATATACACAAAAGCAAACATGAAAGTACTGGGTTAAATATTGATTAAGTTTGATTCCTTTTTCAATGAATCAAATAATCGAGAAGTGTTTTTAATACATCAGCAATATCAATACTTTACTAATGGAACCAAATGTACCCCTAACAGGTCTGTAACTCTGAATGAGAGGGTAACAAACAAACCAACCAACCAACACTTGTACGTATATCAGTGGTTCTCTAAACATGTCAAGATCCCCCTAATTACAAATGTACAATGTAGGCATTAGCCCTTTATCCAGAGTGACTTACAGCAAACGAGGTCAAAACATTCATAGAATGCAGAGAGACAGTGTAGTGTCTCAGTAAACTATAGGATCAAGTAAACTAATATGATAACAGAGTCTCGTCACAAAGCAGTGACTCCTTACCTCGGCAATCAGCGGTACTTGCAACTCACGAGTTACAACCACTGGTGTAGAGACACTCCTAACAGGTGCTGGAGTGGCTGCTACAGACTTGCGGGGTGGTGTCCTAGGACTGACCTGTGCATAAAAACAGAGAGCACCGTTTGCAGGCCGGAAAATGGGAACCCTGTCATCTTAGCTTTTAATCATTTTCATTTAAGATGCTCGGACGAACCTGTGCTCTTGCCTGCTGCAGTTGCTCATGAACAGCAAACGACAACTGCTGTATCCATCCACGATGGATCGGAGATGTGAATCACCGACAAGAAGGGCAAACTGTTTCAACAAAAGAAAAACAAAATCAATGTTTATTGTGTAAACACTGGCATTTACTCCTCAAAATTAATAAATGAGCAAAGACAGACACCTTCTTGTTTGACAACTCAGCTGGAATCAAAGACCTCTGCGTTAGTCTAGTCCAGGCTGACCTCTTCCACCGGTTCGCTGATCTGCAGGCAGCCTGGTCCATCACTGGTTTGCCACGCTTGGACTGGCGAGGCATCTCTGTAACCTGCTTGGACTTCAGCTACCTGTTTCCGTTGAGTTGGGAAAAAAAAAAGTCACACACAACAAGTGTTACTAGGACAGCAACAAACAGCTACCCAAAACAATATAGAACAATCAAAGAGAGAGAGTGTGAGTGAGTGATTGAACGAGCGAACGAACGAGCGAACGAACGAGCGAACGAGCGAGCGAGCGAGCGAGCGAGCGAGCGAGTGAGTGTGTATGTGTGTGTGATACTTCTTCTTCTTGCGTATGTCATCAGATCCTCAGCTCCGTTGCAGCAAGCCAATCCAGCGTTTCGTCATCCAGGTTCATACGGCCTTGGTCGCCATGTGGCGGGCGGTGTTTCGGGCAGCTGGTCATGATGTGTTCCACAGTCTGTAGGGGCTCTCCACATTCACAGTGGGCACTGTCCGAGAGGCCCCACCGTCGCATTGCTTCACCGAAGCGTCCCCACGCCTGTCATCAGGCGGTTGAGGGTTGTCCACTGCTTACGGGGCAGGTGCTGGCCAGGGACATCTGTGGGATCCTCTATGTAGTTGTGTGATACTTCACCAGGAACTACTCTGCAGCGGTCTGCAGGTAGCGTAGTTCACAGGGGTTGAAGCTAGCAAGGGGTAAAAGGATATATACATTTATATACACAAAAGCAAACATGAAAGTACTGGGTTAAATATTGATTAAGTTTGATTCCTTTTTCAATGAATCAAATAATCGAGAAGTGTTTTTAATACATCAGCAATATCAATACTTTACTAATGGAACCAAATGTACCCCTAACAGGTCTGTAACTCTGAATGAGAGGGTAACAAACAAACCAACCAACACTTGTACGTATATCAGTGGTTCTCTAAACATGTCAAGATCCCCCTAATTACAAATGTACAATGTAGGCATTAGCCCTTTATCCAGAGTGACTTACAGCAAACGAGGTCAAAACATTCATAGAATGCAGAGAGACAGTGTAGTGTCTCAGTAAACTATAGGATCAAGTAAACTAATATGATAACAGAGTCTCGTCACAAAGCAGTGACTCCTTACCTCGGCAATCAGCGGTACTTGCAACTCACGAGTTACAACCACTGGTGTAGAGACACTCCTAACAGGTGCTGGAGTGGCTGCTACAGACTTGCGGGGTGGTGTCCTAGGACTGACCTGTGCATAAAAACAGAGAGCACCGTTTGCAGGCCGGAAAATGGGAACCCTGTCATCTTAGCTTTTAATCATTTTCATTTAAGATGCTCGGACGAACCTGTGCTCTTGCCTGCTGCAGTTGCTCATGAACAGCAAACGACAACTGCTGTATCCATCCACGATGGATCGGAGATGTGAATCACCGACAAGAAGGGCAAACTGTTTCAACAAAAGAAAAACAAAATCAATGTTTATTGTGTAAACACTGGCATTTACTCCTCAAAATTAATAAATGAGCAAAGACAGACACCTTCTTGTTTGACAACTCAGCTGGAATCAAAGACCTCTGCGTTAGTCTAGTCCAGGCTGACCTCTTCCACCGGTTCGCTGATCTGCAGGCAGCCTGGTCCATCACTGGTTTGCCACGCTTGGACTGGCGAGGCATCTCTGTAACCTGCTTGGACTTCAGCTACCTGTTTCCGTTGAGTTGGGAAAAAAAAAAGTCACACACAACAAGTGTTACTAGGACAGCAACAAACAGCTACCCAAAACAATATAGAACAATCAAAGAGAGAGAGTGTGAGTGAGTGATTGAACGAGCGAACGAACGAGCGAACGAACGAGCGAACGAGCGAGCGAGCGAGCGAGCGAGCGAGCGAGCGAGTGAGTGTGTATGTGTGTGTGATACTTCTTCTTCTTGCGTATGTCATCAGATCCTCAGCTCCGTTGCAGCAAGCCAATCCAGCGTTTCGTCATCCAGGTTCATACGGCCTTGGTCGCCATGTGGCGGGCGGTGTTTCGGGCAGCTGGTCATGATGTGTTCCACAGTCTGTAGGGGCTCTCCACATTCACAGTGGGCACTGTCCGAGAGGCCCCACCGTCGCATTGCTTCACCGAAGCGTCCCCACGCCTGTCATCAGGCGGTTGAGGGTTGTCCACTGCTTACGGGGCAGGTGCTGGCCAGGGACATCTGTGGGATCCTCTATGTAGTTGTGTGATACTTCACCAGGAACTACTCTGCAGCGGTCTGCAGGTAGCGTAGTTCACAGGGGTTGAAGCTAGCAAGGGGTAAAAGGATATATACATTTATATACACAAAAGCAAACATGAAAGTACTGGGTTAAATATTGATTAAGTTTGATTCCTTTTTCAATGAATCAAATAATCGAGAAGTGTTTTTAATACATCAGCAATATCAATACTTTACTAATGGAACCAAATGTACCCCTAACAGGTCTGTAACTCTGAATGAGAGGGTAACAAACAAACCAACCAACACTTGTACGTATATCAGTGGTTCTCTAAACATGTCAAGATCCCCCTAATTACAAATGTACAATGTAGGCATTAGCCCTTTATCCAGAGTGACTTACAGCAAACGAGGTCAAAACATTCATAGAATGCAGAGAGACAGTGTAGTGTCTCAGTAAACTATAGGATCAAGTAAACTAATATGATAACAGAGTCTCGTCACAAAGCAGTGACTCCTTACCTCGGCAATCAGCGGTACTTGCAACTCACGAGTTACAACCACTGGTGTAGAGACACTCCTAACAGGTGCTGGAGTGGCTGCTACAGACTTGCGGGGTGGTGTCCTAGGACTGACCTGTGCATAAAAACAGAGAGCACCGTTTGCAGGCCGGAAAATGGGAACCCTGTCATCTTAGCTTTTAATCATTTTCATTTAAGATGCTCGGACGAACCTGTGCTCTTGCCTGCTGCAGTTGCTCATGAACAGCAAACGACAACTGCTGTATCCATCCACGATAGATCGGAGATTCGAATCACCGACAAGAAGGGCAAACTGTTTCAACAAAAGAAAAACAAAATCAATGTTTATTGTGTAAACACTGGCATTTACTCCTCAAAATTAATAAATGAGCAAAGACAGACACCTTCTTGTTTGACAACTCAGCTGGAATCAAAGACCTCTGCGTTAGTCTAGTCCAGGCTGACCTCTTCCACCGGTTCGCTGATCTGCAGGCAGCCTGGTCCATCACTGGTTTGCCACGCTTGGACTGGCGAGGCATCTCTGTAACCTGCTTGGACTTCAGCTACCTGTTTCCGTTGAGTTGGGAAAAAAAAAAGTCACACACAACAAGTGTTACTAGGACAGCAACAAACAGCTACCCAAAACAATACAGAACAATCAAAGAGAGAGAGTGTGAGTGAGTGATTGAACGAGCGAACGAACGAGCGAACGAACGAGCGATCGAGCGAGCGAGCGAGCGAGCGAGCGAGCGAGCGAGTGAGTGTGTATGTGTGTGTGATACTTCTTCTTCTTGCGTATGTCATCAGATCCTCAGCTCCGTTGCAGCAAGCCAATCCAGCGTTTCGTCATCCAGGTTCATACGGCCTTGGTCGCCATGTGGCGGGCGGTGTTTCGGGCAGCTGGTCATGATGTGTTCCACAGTCTGTAGGGGCTCTCCACATTCACAGTGGGCACTGTCCGAGAGGCCCCACCGTCGCATTGCTTCACCGAAGCGTCCCCACGCCTGTCATCAGGCGGTTGAGGGTTGTCCACTGCTTACGGGGCAGGTGCTGGCCAGGGACATCTGTGGGATCCTCTATGTAGTTGTGTGATACTTCACCAGGAACTACTCTGCAGCGGTCTGCAGGTAGCGTAGTTCACAGGGGTTGAAGCTAGCAAGGGGTAAAAGGATATATACATTTATATACAATGAAACAAACATGAAAGTACTGGGTTAAATATTGATTAAGTTTGATTCCTTTTTCAATGAATCAAATAATCGAGAAGTGTTTTTAATACATCAGCAATATCAATACTTTACTAATGGAACCAAATGTACCCCTAACAGGTCTGTAACTCTGAATGAGAGGGTAACAAACAAACCAACCAACACTTGTACGTATATCAGTGGTTCTCTAAACATGTCAAGATCCCCCTAATTACAAATGTACAATGTAGGCATTAGCCCTTTATCCAGAGTGACTTACAGCAAACGAGGTCAAAACATTCATAGAATGCAGAGAGACAGTGTAGTGTCTCAGTAAACTATAGGATCAAGTAAACTAATATGATAACAGAGTCTCGTCACAAAGCAGTGACTCCTTACCTCGGCAATCAGCGGTACTTGCAACTCACGAGTTACAACCACTGGTGTAGAGACACTCCTAACAGGTGCTGGAGTGGCTGCTACAGACTTGCGGGGTGGTGTCCTAGGACTGACCTGTGCATAAAAACAGAGAGCACCGTTTGCAGGCCGGAAAATGGGAACCCTGTCATCTTAGCTTTTAATCATTTTCATTTAAGATGCTCGGACGAACCTGTGCTCTTGCCTGCTGCAGTTGCTCATGAACAGCAAACGACAACTGCTGTATCCATCCACGATGGATCGGAGATGTGAATCACCGACAAGAAGGGCAAACTGTTTCAACAAAAGAAAAACAAAATCAATGTTTATTGTGTAAACACTGGCATTTACTCCTCAAAATTAATAAATGAGCAAAGACAGACACCTTCTTGTTTGACAACTCAGCTGGAATCAAAGACCTCTGCGTTAGTCTAGTCCAGGCTGACCTCTTCCACCGGTTCGCTGATCTGCAGGCAGCCTGGTCCATCACTGGTTTGCCACGCTTGGACTGGCGAGGCATCTCTGTAACCTGCTTGGACTTCAGCTACCTGTTTCCGTTGAGTTGGGAAAAAAAAAGTCACACACAACAAGTGTTACTAGGACAGCAACAAACAGCTACCCAAAACAATATAGAACAATCAAAGAGAGAGAGTGTGAGTGAGTGATTGAACGAGCGAACGAACGAGCGAACGAACGAGCGATCGAGCGAGCGAGCGAGCGAGTGAGTGTGTATGTGTGTGTGATACTTCTTCTTCTTGCGTATGTCATCAGATCCTCAGCTCCGTTGCAGCAAGCCAATCCAGCGTTTCGTCATCCAGGTTCATACGGCCTTGGTCGCCATGTGGCGGGCGGTGTTTCGGGCAGCTGGTCATGATGTGTTCCACAGTCTGTAGGGGCTCTCCACATTCACAGTGGGCACTGTCCGAGAGGCCCCACCGTCGCATTGCTTCACCGAAGCGTCCCCACGCCTGTCATCAGGCGGTTGAGGGTTGTCCACTGCTTACGGGGCAGGTGCTGGCCAGGGACATCTGTGGGATCCTCTATGTAGTTGTGTGATACTTCACCAGGAACTACTCTGCAGCGGTCTGCAGGTAGCGTAGTTCACAGGGGTTGAAGCTAGCAAGGGGTAAAATGATATATACATTTATATACACAAAAGCAAACATGAAAGTACTGGGTTAAATATTGATTAAGTTTGATTCCTTTTTCAATGAATCAAATAATCGAGAAGTGTTTTTAATACATCAGCAATATCAATACTTTACTAATGGAACCAAATGTACCCCTAACAGGTCTGTAACTCTGAATGAGAGGGTAACAAACAAACCAACCAACACTTGTACGTATATCAGTGGTTCTCTAAACATGTCAAGATCCCCCTAATTACAAATGTACAATGTAGGCATTAGCCCTTTATCCAGAGTGACTTACAGCAAACGAGGTCAAAACATTCATAGAATGCAGAGAGACAGTGTAGTGTCTCAGTAAACTATAGGATCAAGTAAACTAATATGATAACAGAGTCTCGTCACAAAGCAGTGACTCCTTACCTCGGCAATCAGCGGTACTTGCAACTCACGAGTTACAACCACTGGTGTAGAGACACTCCTAACAGGTGCTGGAGTGGCTGCTACAGACTTGCGGGGTGGTGTCCTAGGACTGACCTGTGCATAAAAACAGAGAGCACCGTTTGCAGGCCGGAAAATGGGAACCCTGTCATCTTAGCTTTTAATCATTTTCATTTAAGATGCTCGGACGAACCTGTGCTCTTGCCTGCTGCAGTTGCTCATGAACAGCAAACGACAACTGCTGTATCCATCCACGATGGATCGGAGATGTGAATCACCGACAAGAAGGGCAAACTGTTTCAACAAAAGAAAAACAAAATCAATGTTTATTGTGTAAACACTGGCATTTACTCCTCAAAATTAATAAATGAGCAAAGACAGACACCTTCTTGTTTGACAACTCAGCTGGAATCAAAGACCTCTGCGTTAGTCTAGTCCAGGCTGACCTCTTCCACCGGTTCGCTGATCTGCAGGCAGCCTGGTCCATCACTGGTTTGCCACGCTTGGACTGGCGAGGCATCTCTGTAACCTGCTTGGACTTCAGCTACCTGTTTCCGTTGAGTTGGGAAAAAAAAAGTCACACACAACAAGTGTTACTAGGACAGAAACAAACAGCTACCCAAAACAATATAGAACAATCAAAGAGAGAGAGTGTGAGTGAGTGATTGAACGAGCGAACGAACGAGCGAACGAACGAGCGAGCGAGCGAGCGAGCGAGCGAGTGAGTGTGTATGTGTGTGTGATACTTCTTCTTCTTGCGTATGTCATCAGATCCTCAGCTCCGTTGCAGCAAGCCAATCCAGCGTTTCGTCATCCAGGTTCATACGGCCTTGGTCGCCATGTGGCGGGCGGTGTTTCGGGCAGCTGGTCATGATGTGTTCCACAGTCTGTAGGGGCTCTCCACATTCACAGTGGGCACTGTCCGAGAGGCCCCACCGTCGCATTGCTTCACCGAAGCGTCCCCACGCCTGTCATCAGGCGGTTGAGGGTTGTCCACTGCTTACGGGGCAGGTGCTGGCCAGGGACATCTGTGGGATCCTCTATGTAGTTGTGTGATACTTCACCAGGAACTACTCTGCAGCGGTCTGCAGGTAGCGTAGTTCACAGGGGTTGAAGCTAGCAAGGGGTAAAAGGATATATACATTTATATACACAAAAGCAAACATGAAAGTACTGGGTTAAATATTGATTAAGTTTGATTCCTTTTTCAATGAATCAAATAATCGAGAAGTGTTTTTAATACATCAGCAATATCAATACTTTACTAATGGAACCAAATGTACCCCTAACAGGTCTGTAACTCTGAATGAGAGGGTAACAAACAAACCAACCAACACTTGTACGTATATCAGTGGTTCTCTAAACATGTCAAGATCCCCCTAATTACAAATGTACAATGTAGGCATTAGCCCTTTATCCAGAGTGACTTACAGCAAACGAGGTCAAAACATTCATAGAATGCAGAGAGACAGTGTAGTGTCTCAGTAAACTATAGGATCAAGTAAACTAATATGATAACAGAGTCTCGTCACAAAGCAGTGACTCCTTACCTCGGCAATCAGCGGTACTTGCAACTCACGAGTTACAACCACTGGTGTAGAGACACTCCTAACAGGTGCTGGAGTGGCTGCTACAGACTTGCGGGGTGGTGTCCTAGGACTGACCTGTGCATAAAAACAGAGAGCACCGTTTGCAGGCCGGAAAATGGGAACCCTGTCATCTTAGCTTTTAATCATTTTCATTTAAGATGCTCGGACGAACCTGTGCTCTTGCCTGCTGCAGTTGCTCATGAACAGCAAACGACAACTGCTGTATCCATCCACGATGGATCGGAGATGTGAATCACCGACAAGAAGGGCAAACTGTTTCAACAAAAGAAAAACAAAATCAATGTTTATTGTGTAAACACTGGCATTTACTCCTCAAAATTAATAAATGAGCAAAGACAGACACCTTCTTGTTTGACAACTCAGCTGGAATCAAAGACCTCTGCGTTAGTCTAGTCCAGGCTGACCTCTTCCACCGGTTCGCTGATCTGCAGGCAGCCTGGTCCATCACTGGTTTGCCACGCTTGGACTGGCGAGGCATCTCTGTAACCTGCTTGGACTTCAGCTACCTGTTTCCGTTGAGTTGGGAAAAAAAAAAGTCACACACAACAAGTGTTACTAGGACAGCAACAAACAGCTACCCAAAACAATATAGAACAATCAAAGAGAGAGAGTGTGAGTGAGTGATTGAACGAGCGAACGAACGAGCGAACGAACGAGCGATCGAGCGAGCGAGCGAGCGAGCGAGTGAGTGTGTATGTGTGTGTGATACTTCTTCTTCTTGCGTATGTCATCAGATCCTCAGCTCCGTTGCAGCAAGCCAATCCAGCGTTTCGTCATCCAGGTTCATACGGCCTTGGTCGCCTTGTGGCGGGCGGTGTTTCGGGCAGCTGGTCATGATGTGTTCCACAGTCTGTAGGGGCTCTCCACATTCACAGTGGGCACTGTCCGAGAGGCCCCACCGTCGCATTGCTTCACCGAAGCGTCCCCACGCCTGTCATCAGGCGGTTGAGGGTTGTCCACTGCTTACGGGGCAGGTGCTGGCCAGGGACATCTGTGGGATCCTCTATGTAGTTGTGTGATACTTCACCAGGAACTACTCTGCAGCGGTCTGCAGGTAGCGTAGTTCACAGGGGTTGAAGCTAGCAAGGGGTAAAAGGATATATACATTTATATACACAAAAGCAAACATGAAAGTACTGGGTTAAATATTGATTAAGTTTGATTCCTTTTTCAATGAATCAAATAATCGAGAAGTGTTTTTAATACATCAGCAATATCAATACTTTACTAATGGAACCAAATGTACCCCTAACAGGTCTGTAACTCTGAATGAGAGGGTAACAAACAAACCAACCAACACTTGTACGTATATCAGTGGTTCTCTAAACATGTCAAGATCCCCCTAATTACAAATGTACAATGTAGGCATTAGCCCTTTATCCAGAGTGACTTACAGCAAACGAGGTCAAAACATTCATAGAATGCAGAGAGACAGTGTAGTGTCTCAGTAAACTATAGGATCAAGTAAACTAATATGATAACAGAGTCTCGTCACAAAGCAGTGACTCCTTACCTCGGCAATCAGCGGTACTTGCAACTCACGAGTTACAACCACTGGTGTAGAGACACTCCTAACAGGTGCTGGAGTGGCTGCTACAGACTTGCGGGGTGGTGTCCTAGGACTGACCTGTGCATAAAAACAGAGAGCACCGTTTGCAGGCCGGAAAATGGGAACCCTGTCATCTTAGCTTTTAATCATTTTCATTTAAGATGCTCGGACGAACCTGTGCTCTTGCCTGCTGCAGTTGCTCATGAACAGCAAACGACAACTGCTGTATCCATCCACGATGGATCGGAGATGTGAATCACCGACAAGAAGGGCAAACTGTTTCAACAAAAGAAAAACAAAATCAATGTTTATTGTGTAAACACTGGCATTTACTCCTCAAAATTAATAAATGAGCAAAGACAGACACCTTCTTGTTTGACAACTCAGCTGGAATCAAAGACCTCTGCGTTAGTCTAGTCCAGGCTGACCTCTTCCACCGGTTCGCTGATCTGCAGGCAGCCTGGTCCATCACTGGTTTGCCACGCTTGGACTGGCGAGGCATCTCTGTAACCTGCTTGGACTTCAGCTACCTGTTTCCGTTGAGTTGGGAAAAAAAAAAGTCACACACAACAAGTGTTACTAGGACAGCAACAAACAGCTACCCAAAACAATATAGAACAATCAAAGAGAGAGAGTGTGAGTGAGTGATTGAACGAGCGAACGAACGAGCGAACGAACGAGCGATCGAGCGAGCGAGCGAGCGAGCGAGTGAGTGTGTATGTGTGTGTGATACTTCTTCTTCTTGCGTATGTCATCAGATCCTCAGCTCCGTTGCAGCAAGCCAATCCAGCGTTTCGTCATCCAGGTTCATACGGCCTTGGTCGCCTTGTGGCGGGCGGTGTTTCGGGCAGCTGGTCATGATGTGTTCCACAGTCTGTAGGGGCTCTCCACATTCACAGTGGGCACTGTCCGAGAGGCCCCACCGTCGCATTGCTTCACCGAAGCGTCCCCACGCCTGTCATCAGGCGGTTGAGGGTTGTCCACTGCTTACGGGGCAGGTGCTGGCCAGGGACATCTGTGGGATCCTCTATGTAGTTGTGTGATACTTCACCAGGAACTACTCTGCAGCGGTCTGCAGGTAGCGTAGTTCACAGGGGTTGAAGCTAGCAAGGGGTAAAAGGATATATACATTTATATACACAAAAGCAAACATGAAAGTACTGGGTTAAATATTGATTAAGTTTGATTCCTTTTTCAATGAATCAAATAATCGAGAAGTGTTTTTAATACATCAGCAATATCAATACTTTACTAATGGAACCAAATGTACCCCTAACAGGTCTGTAACTCTGAATGAGAGGGTAACAAACAAACCAACCAACACTTGTACGTATATCAGTGGTTCTCTAAACATGTCAAGATCCCCCTAATTACAAATGTACAATGTAGGCATTAGCCCTTTATCCAGAGTGACTTACAGCAAACGAGGTCAAAACATTCATAGAATGCAGAGAGACAGTGTAGTGTCTCAGTAAACTATAGGATCAAGTAAACTAATATGATAACAGAGTCTCGTCACAAAGCAGTGACTCCTTACCTCGGCAATCAGCGGTACTTGCAACTCACGAGTTACAACCACTGGTGTAGAGACACTCCTAACAGGTGCTGGAGTGGCTGCTACAGACTTGCGGGGTGGTGTCCTAGGACTGACCTGTGCATAAAAACAGAGAGCACCGTTTGCAGGCCGGAAAATGGGAACCCTGTCATCTTAGCTTTTAATCATTTTCATTTAAGATGCTCGGACGAACCTGTGCTCTTGCCTGCTGCAGTTGCTCATGAACAGCAAACGACAACTGCTGTATCCATCCACGATGGATCGGAGATGTGAATCACCGACAAGAAGGGCAAACTGTTTCAACAAAAGAAAAACAAAATCAATGTTTATTGTGTAAACACTGGCATTTACTCCTCAAAATTAATAAATGAGCAAAGACAGACACCTTCTTGTTTGACAACTCAGCTGGAATCAAAGACCTCTGCGTTAGTCTAGTCCAGGCTGACCTCTTCCACCGGTTCGCTGATCTGCAGGCAGCCTGGTCCATCACTGGTTTGCCACGCTTGGACTGGCGAGGCATCTCTGTAACCTGCTTGGACTTCAGCTACCTGTTTCCGTTGAGTTGGGAAAAAAAAAAGTCACACACAACAAGTGTTACTAGGACAGCAACAAACAGCTACCCAAAACAATATAGAACAATCAAAGAGAGAGAGTGTGAGTGAGTGATTGAACGAGCGAACGAACGAGCGAACGAACGAGCGATCGAGCGAGCGAGCGAGCGAGTGAGTGTGTATGTGTGTGTGTGATACTTCTTCTTCTTGCGTATGTCATCAGATCCTCAGCTCCGTTGCAGCAAGCCAATCCAGCGTTTCGTCATCCAGGTTCATACGGCCTTGGTCGCCATGTGGCGGGCGGTGTTTCGGGCAGCTGGTCATGATGTGTTCCACAGTCTGTAGGGGCTCTCCACATTCACAGTGGGCACTGTCCGAGAGGCCCCACCGTCGCATTGCTTCACCGAAGCGTCCCCACGCCTGTCATCAGGCGGTTGAGGGTTGTCCACTGCTTACGGGGCAGGTGCTGGCCAGGGACATCTGTGGGATCCTCTATGTAGTTGTGTGATACTTCACCAGGAACTACTCTGCAGCGGTCTGCAGGTAGCGTAGTTCACAGGGGTTGAAGCTAGCAAGGGGTAAAAGGATATATACATTTATATACACAAAAGCAAACATGAAAGTACTGGGTTAAATATTGATTAAGTTTGATTCCTTTTTCAATGAATCAAATAATCGAGAAGTGTTTTTAATACATCAGCAATATCAATACTTTACTAATGGAACCAAATGTACCCCTAACAGGTCTGTAACTCTGAATGAGAGGGTAACAAACAAACCAACCAACACTTGTACGTATATCAGTGGTTCTCTAAACATGTCAAGATCCCCCTAATTACAAATGTACAATGTAGGCATTAGCCCTTTATCCAGAGTGACTTACAGCAAACGAGGTCAAAACATTCATAGAATGCAGAGAGACAGTGTAGTGTCTCAGTAAACTATAGGATCAAGTAAACTAATATGATAACAGAGTCTCGTCACAAAGCAGTGACTCCTTACCTCGGCAATCAGCGGTACTTGCAACTCACGAGTTACAACCACTGGTGTAGAGACACTCCTAACAGGTGCTGGAGTGGCTGCTACAGACTTGCGGGGTGGTGTCCTAGGACTGACCTGTGCATAAAAACAGAGAGCACCGTTTGCAGGCCGGAAAATGGGAACCCTGTCATCTTAGCTTTTAATCATTTTCATTTAAGATGCTCGGACGAACCTGTGCTCTTGCCTGCTGCAGTTGCTCATGAACAGCAAACGACAACTGCTGTATCCATCCACGATGGATCGGAGATGTGAATCACCGACAAGAAGGGCAAACTGTTTCAACAAAAGAAAAACAAAATCAATGTTTATTGTGTAAACACTGGCATTTACTCCTCAAAATTAATAAATGAGCAAAGACAGACACCTTCTTGTTTGACAACTCAGCTGGAATCAAAGACCTCTGCGTTAGTCTAGTCCAGGCTGACCTCTTCCACCGGTTCGCTGATCTGCAGGCAGCCTGGTCCATCACTGGTTTGCCACGCTTGGACTGGCGAGGCATCTCTGTAACCTGCTTGGACTTCAGCTACCTGTTTCCGTTGAGTTGGGAAAAAAAAAAGTCACACACAACAAGTGTTACTAGGACAGCAACAAACAGCTACCCAAAACAATATAGAACAATCAAAGAGAGAGAGTGTGAGTGAGTGATTGAACGAGCGAGCGAGCGAGCGAGCGAGTGAGTGTGTATGTGTGTGTGATACTTCTTCTTCTTGCGTATGTCATCAGATCCTCAGCTCCGTTGCAGCAAGCCAATCCAGCGTTTCGTCATCCAGGTTCATACGGCCTTGGTCGCCATGTGGCGGGCGGTGTTTCGGGCAGCTGGTCATGATGTGTTCCACAGTCTGTAGGGGCTCTCCACATTCACAGTGGGCACTGTCCGAGAGGCCCCACCGTCGCATTGCTTCACCGAAGCGTCCCCACGCCTGTCATCAGGCGGTTGAGGGTTGTCCACTGCTTACGGGGCAGGTGCTGGCCAGGGACATCTGTGGGATCCTCTATGTAGTTGTGTGATACTTCACCAGGAACTACTCTGCAGCGGTCTGCAGGTAGCGTAGTTCACAGGGGTTGAAGCTAGCAAGGGGTAAAAGGATTTTTCATTTATATACACAAAAGCAAACATGAAAGTACTGGGTTAAATATTGATTAAGTTTGATTCCTTTTTCAATGAATCAAATAATCGAGAAGTGTTTTTAATACATCAGCAATATCAATACTTTACTAATGGAACCAAATGTACCCCTAACAGGTCTGTAACTCTGAATGAGAGGGTAACAAACAAACCAACCAACACTTGTACGTATATCAGTGGTTCTCTAAACATGTCAAGATCCCCCTAATTACAAATGTACAATGTAGGCATTAGCCCTTTATCCAGAGTGACTTACAGCAAACGAGGTCAAAACATTCATAGAATGCAGAGAGACAGTGTAGTGTCTCAGTAAACTATAGGATCAAGTAAACTAATATGATAACAGAGTCTCGTCACAAAGCAGTGACTCCTTACCTCGGCAATCAGCGGTACTTGCAACTCACGAGTTACAACCACTGGTGTAGAGACACTCCTAACAGGTGCTGGAGTGGCTGCTACAGACTTGCGGGGTGGTGTCCTAGGACTGACCTGTGCATAAAAACAGAGAGCACCGTTTGCAGGCCGGAAAATGGGAACCCTGTCATCTTAGCTTTTAATCATTTTCATTTAAGATGCTCGGACGAACCTGTGCTCTTGCCTGCTGCAGTTGCTCATGAACAGCAAACGACAACTGCTGTATCCATCCACGATGGATCGGAGATGTGAATCACCGACAAGAAGGGCAAACTGTTTCAACAAAAGAAAAACAAAATCAATGTTTATTGTGTAAACACTGGCATTTACTCCTCAAAATTAATAAATGAGCAAAGACAGACACCTTCTTGTTTGACAACTCAGCTGGAATCAAAGACCTCTGCGTTAGTCTAGTCCAGGCTGACCTCTTCCACCGGTTCGCTGATCTGCAGGCAGCCTGGTCCATCACTGGTTTGCCACGCTTGGACTGGCGAGGCATCTCTGTAACCTGCTTGGACTTCAGCTACCTGTTTCCGTTGAGTTGGGAAAAAAAAAAGTCACACACAACAAGTGTTACTAGGACAGCAACAAACAGCTACCCAAAACAATATAGAACAATCAAAGAGAGAGAGTGTGAGTGAGTGATTGAACGAGCGAACGAACGAGCGAACGAACGAGCGATCGAGCGAGCGAGCGAGCGAGCGAGCGAGCGAGTGAGTGTGTATGTGTGTGTGATACTTCTTCTTCTTGCGTATGTCATCAGATCCTCAGCTCCGTTGCAGCAAGCCAATCCAGCGTTTCGTCATCCAGGTTCATACGGCCTTGGTCGCCATGTGGCGGGCGGTGTTTCGGGCAGCTGGTCATGATGTGTTCCACAGTCTGTAGGGGCTCTCCACATTCACAGTGGGCACTGTCCGAGAGGCCCCACCGTCGCATTGCTTCACCGAAGCGTCCCCACGCCTGTCATCAGGCGGTTGAGGGTTGTCCACTGCTTACGGGGCAGGTGCTGGCCAGGGACATCTGTGGGATCCTCTATGTAGTTGTGTGATACTTCACCAGGAACTACTCTGCAGCGGTCTGCAGGTAGCGTAGTTCACAGGGGTTGAAGCTAGCAAGGGGTAAAAGGATATATACATTTATATACACAAAAGCAAACATGAAAGTACTGGGTTAAATATTGATTAAGTTTGATTCCTTTTTCAATGAATCAAATAATCGAGAAGTGTTTTTAATACATCAGCAATATCAATACTTTACTAATGGAACCAAATGTACCCCTAACAGGTCTGTAACTCTGAATGAGAGGGTAACAAACAAACCAACCAACACTTGTACGTATATCAGTGGTTCTCTAAACATGTCAAGATCCCCCTAATTACAAATGTACAATGTAGGCATTAGCCCTTTATCCAGAGTGACTTACAGCAAACGAGGTCAAAACATTCATAGAATGCAGAGAGACAGTGTAGTGTCTCAGTAAACTATAGGATCAAGTAAACTAATATGATAACAGAGTCTCGTCACAAAGCAGTGACTCCTTACCTCGGCAATCAGCGGTACTTGCAACTCACGAGTTACAACCACTGGTGTAGAGACACTCCTAACAGGTGCTGGAGTGGCTGCTACAGACTTGCGGGGTGGTGTCCTAGGACTGACCTGTGCATAAAAACAGAGAGCACCGTTTGCAGGCCGGAAAATGGGAACCCTGTCATCTTAGCTTTTAATCATTTTCATTTAAGATGCTCGGACGAACCTGTGCTCTTGCCTGCTGCAGTTGCTCATGAACAGCAAACGACAACTGCTGTATCCATCCACGATGGATCGGAGATGTGAATCACCGACAAGAAGGGCAAACTGTTTCAACAAAAGAAAAACAAAATCAATGTTTATTGTGTAAACACTGGCATTTACTCCTCAAAATTAATAAATGAGCAAAGACAGACACCTTCTTGTTTGACAACTCAGCTGGAATCAAAGACCTCTGCGTTAGTCTAGTCCAGGCTGACCTCTTCCACCGGTTCGCTGATCTGCAGGCAGCCTGGTCCATCACTGGTTTGCCACGCTTGGACTGGCGAGGCATCTCTGTAACCTGCTTGGACTTCAGCTACCTGTTTCCGTTGAGTTGGGAAAAAAAAAAGTCACACACAACAAGTGTTACTAGGACAGCAACAAACAGCTACCCAAAACAATATAGAACAATCAAAGAGAGAGAGTGTGAGTGAGTGATTGAACGAGCGAACGAACGAGCGAACGAACGAGCGATCGAGCGAGCGAGCGAGCGAGTGAGTGTGTATGTGTGTGTGTGATACTTCTTCTTCTTGCGTATGTCATCAGATCCTCAGCTCCGTTGCAGCAAGCCAATCCAGCGTTTCGTCATCCAGGTTCATACGGCCTTGGTCGCCATGTGGCGGGCGGTGTTTCGGGCAGCTGGTCATGATGTGTTCCACAGTCTGTAGGGGCTCTCCACATTCACAGTGGGCACTGTCCGAGAGGCCCCACCGTCGCATTGCTTCACCGAAGCGTCCCCACGCCTGTCATCAGGCGGTTGAGGGTTGTCCACTGCTTACGGGGCAGGTGCTGGCCAGGGACATCTGTGGGATCCTCTATGTAGTTGTGTGATACTTCACCAGGAACTACTCTGCAGCGGTCTGCAGGTAGCGTAGTTCACAGGGGTTGAAGCTAGCAAGGGGTAAAAGGATATATACATTTATATACACAAAAGCAAACATGAAAGTACTGGGTTAAATATTGATTAAGTTTGATTCCTTTTTCAATGAATCAAATAATCGAGAAGTGTTTTTAATACATCAGCAATATCAATACTTTACTAATGGAACCAAATGTACCCCTAACAGGTCTGTAACTCTGAATGAGAGGGTAACAAACAAACCAACCAACACTTGTACGTATATCAGTGGTTCTCTAAACATGTCAAGATCCCCCTAATTACAAATGTACAATGTAGGCATTAGCCCTTTATCCAGAGTGACTTACAGCAAACGAGGTCAAAACATTCATAGAATGCAGAGAGACAGTGTAGTGTCTCAGTAAACTATAGGATCAAGTAAACTAATATGATAACAGAGTCTCGTCACAAAGCAGTGACTCCTTACCTCGGCAATCAGCGGTACTTGCAACTCACGAGTTACAACCACTGGTGTAGAGACACTCCTAACAGGTGCTGGAGTGGCTGCTACAGACTTGCGGGGTGGTGTCCTAGGACTGACCTGTGCATAAAAACAGAGAGCACCGTTTGCAGGCCGGAAAATGGGAACCCTGTCATCTTAGCTTTTAATCATTTTCATTTAAGATGCTCGGACGAACCTGTGCTCTTGCCTGCTGCAGTTGCTCATGAACAGCAAACGACAACTGCTGTATCCATCCACGATGGATCGGAGATGTGAATCACCGACAAGAAGGGCAAACTGTTTCAACAAAAGAAAAACAAAATCAATGTTTATTGTGTAAACACTGGCATTTACTCCTCAAAATTAATAAATGAGCAAAGACAGACACCTTCTTGTTTGACAACTCAGCTGGAATCAAAGACCTCTGCGTTAGTCTAGTCCAGGCTGACCTCTTCCACCGGTTCGCTGATCTGCAGGCAGCCTGGTCCATCACTGGTTTGCCACGCTTGGACTGGCGAGGCATCTCTGTAACCTGCTTGGACTTCAGCTACCTGTTTCCGTTGAGTTGGGAAAAAAAAAAGTCACACACAACAAGTGTTACTAGGACAGCAACAAACAGCTACCCAAAACAATATAGAACAATCAAAGAGAGAGAGTGTGAGTGAGTGATTGAACGAGCGAGCGAGCGAGCGAGCGAGTGAGTGTGTATGTGTGTGTGATACTTCTTCTTCTTGCGTATGTCATCAGATCCTCAGCTCCGTTGCAGCAAGCCAATCCAGCGTTTCGTCATCCAGGTTCATACGGCCTTGGTCGCCATGTGGCGGGCGGTGTTTCGGGCAGCTGGTCATGATGTGTTCCACAGTCTGTAGGGGCTCTCCACATTCACAGTGGGCACTGTCCGAGAGGCCCCACCGTCGCATTGCTTCACCGAAGCGTCCCCACGCCTGTCATCAGGCGGTTGAGGGTTGTCCACTGCTTACGGGGCAGGTGCTGGCCAGGGACATCTGTGGGATCCTCTATGTAGTTGTGTGATACTTCACCAGGAACTACTCTGCAGCGGTCTGCAGGTAGCGTAGTTCACAGGGGTTGAAGCTAGCAAGGGGTAAAAGGATTTTTCATTTATATACACAAAAGCAAACATGAAAGTACTGGGTTAAATATTGATTAAGTTTGATTCCTTTTTCAATGAATCAAATAATCGAGAAGTGTTTTTAATACATCAGCAATATCAATACTTTACTAATGGAACCAAATGTACCCCTAACAGGTCTGTAACTCTGAATGAGAGGGTAACAAACAAACCAACCAACACTTGTACGTATATCAGTGGTTCTCTAAACATGTCAAGATCCCCCTAATTACAAATGTACAATGTAGGCATTAGCCCTTTATCCAGAGTGACTTACAGCAAACGAGGTCAAAACATTCATAGAATGCAGAGAGACAGTGTAGTGTCTCAGTAAACTATAGGATCAAGTAAACTAATATGATAACAGAGTCTCGTCACAAAGCAGTGACTCCTTACCTCGGCAATCAGCGGTACTTGCAACTCACGAGTTACAACCACTGGTGTAGAGACACTCCTAACAGGTGCTGGAGTGGCTGCTACAGACTTGCGGGGTGGTGTCCTAGGACTGACCTGTGCATAAAAACAGAGAGCACCGTTTGCAGGCCGGAAAATGGGAACCCTGTCATCTTAGCTTTTAATCATTTTCATTTAAGATGCTCGGACGAACCTGTGCTCTTGCCTGCTGCAGTTGCTCATGAACAGCAAACGACAACTGCTGTATCCATCCACGATGGATCGGAGATGTGAATCACCGACAAGAAGGGCAAACTGTTTCAACAAAAGAAAAACAAAATCAATGTTTATTGTGTAAACACTGGCATTTACTCCTCAAAATTAATAAATGAGCAAAGACAGACACCTTCTTGTTTGACAACTCAGCTGGAATCAAAGACCTCTGCGTTAGTCTAGTCCAGGCTGACCTCTTCCACCGGTTCGCTGATCTGCAGGCAGCCTGGTCCATCACTGGTTTGCCACGCTTGGACTGGCGAGGCATCTCTGTAACCTGCTTGGACTTCAGCTACCTGTTTCCGTTGAGTTGGGAAAAAAAAAAGTCACACACAACAAGTGTTACTAGGACAGCAACAAACAGCTACCCAAAACAATATAGAACAATCAAAGAGAGAGAGTGTGAGTGAGTGATTGAACGAGCGAACGAACGAGCGAACGAACGAGCGATCGAGCGAGCGAGCGAGCGAGCGAGCGAGCGAGTGAGTGTGTATGTGTGTGTGATACTTCTTCTTCTTGCGTATGTCATCAAATCCTCAGCTCCGTTGCAGCAAGCCAATCCAGCGTTTCGTCATCCAGGTTCATACGGCCTTGGTCGCCATGTGGCGGGCGGTGTTTCGGGCAGCTGGTCATGATGTGTTCCACAGTCTGTAGGGGCTCTCCACATTCACAGTGGGCACTGTCCGAGAGGCCCCACCGTCGCATTGCTTCACCGAAGCGTCCCCACGCCTGTCATCAGGCGGTTGAGGGTTGTCCACTGCTTACGGGGCAGGTGCTGGCCAGGGACATCTGTGGGATCCTCTATGTAGTTGTGTGATACTTCACCAGGAACTACTCTGCAGCGGTCTGCAGGTAGCGTAGTTCACAGGGGTTGAAGCTAGCAAGGGGTAAAAGGATATATACATTTATATACACAAAAGCAAACATGAAAGTACTGGGTTAAATATTGATTAAGTTTGATTCCTTTTTCAATGAATCAAATAATCGAGAAGTGTTTTTAATACATCAGCAATATCAATACTTTACTAATGGAACCAAATGTACCCCTAACAGGTCTGTAACTCTGAATGAGAGGGTAACAAACAAACCAACCAACACTTGTACATATATCAGTGGTTCTCTAAACATGTCAAGATCCCCCTAATTACAAATGTACAATGTAGGCATTAGCCCTTTATCCAGAGTGACTTACAGCAAACGAGGTCAAAACATTCATAGAATGCAGAGAGACAGTGTAGTGTCTCAGTAAACTATAGGATCAAGTAAACTAATATGATAACAGAGTCTCGTCACAAAGCAGTGACTCCTTACCTCGGCAATCAGCGGTACTTGCAACTCACGAGTTACAACCACTGGTGTAGAGACACTCCTAACAGGTGCTGGAGTGGCTGCTACAGACTTGCGGGGTGGTGTCCTAGGACTGACCTGTGCATAAAAACAGAGAGCACCGTTTGCAGGCCGGAAAATGGGAACCCTGTCATCTTAGCTTTTAATCATTTTCATTTAAGATGCTCGGACGAACCTGTGCTCTTGCCTGCTGCAGTTGCTCATGAACAGCAAACGACAACTGCTGTATCCATCCACGATGGATCGGAGATGTGAATCACCGACAAGAAGGGCAAACTGTTTCAACAAAAGAAAAACAAAATCAATGTTTATTGTGTAAACACTGGCATTTACTCCTCAAAATTAATAAATGAGCAAAGACAGACACCTTCTTGTTTGACAACTCAGCTGGAATCAAAGACCTCTGCGTTAGTCTAGTCCAGGCTGACCTCTTCCACCGGTTCGCTGATCTGCAGGCAGCCTGGTCCATCACTGGTTTGCCACGCTTGGACTGGCGAGGCATCTCTGTAACCTGCTTGGACTTCAGCTACCTATTTCCGTTGAGTTGGGAAAAAAAAAAGTCACACACAACAAGTGTTACTAGGACAGCAACAAACAGCTACCCAAAACAATATAGAACAATCAAAGAGAGAGAGTGTGAGTGAGTGATTGAACGAGCGAACGAACGAGCGAACGAACGAACGATCGAGCGAGCGAGCGAGCGAGCGAGCGAGCGAGTGAGTGTGTATGTGTGTGTGATACTTCTTCTTCTTGCGTATGTCATCAGATCCTCAGCTCCGTTGCAGCAAGCCAATCCAGCGTTTCGTCATCCAGGTTCATACGGCCTTGGTCGCCATGTGGTGGGCGGTGTTTCGGGCAGCTGGTCATGATGTGTTCCACAGTCTGTAGGGGCTCTCCACATTCACAGTGGGCACTGTAAGAGAGGCCCCACCGTCGCATTGCTTCACCGAAGCGTCCCCACGCCTGTCATCAGGCGGTTGAGGGTTGTCCACTGCTTACGGGGCAGGTGCTGGCCAGGGACATCTGTGGGATCCTCTATGTAGTTGTGTGATACTTCACCAGGAACTACTCTGCAGCGGTCTGCAGGTAGCGTAGTTCACAGGGGTTGAAGCTAACAAGGGGTAAAAGGATATATACATTTATATACACAAAAGCAAACATGAAAGTACTGGGTTAAATATTGATTAAGTTTGATTCCTTTTTCAATGAATCAAATAATCGAGAAGTGTTTTTAATACATCAGCAATATCAATACTTTACTAATGGAACCAAATGTACCCCTAACAGGTCTGTAACTCTGAATGAGAGGGTAACAAACAAACCAACCAACACTTGTACGTACATCAGTGGTTCTCTAAACATGTCAAGATCCCCCTAATTACAAATGTACAATGTAGGCATTAGCCCTTTATCCAGAGTGACTTACAGCAAACGAGGTCAAAACATTCATAGAATGCAGAGAGACAGTGTAGTGTCTCAGTAAACTATAGGATCAAGTAAACTAATATGATAACAGAGTCTCGTCACAAAGCAGTGACTCCTTACCTCGGCAATCAGCGGTACTTGCAACTCACGAGTTACAACCACTGGTGTAGAGACACTCCTAACAGGTGCTGGAGTGGCTGCTACAGACTTGCGGGGTGGTGTCCTAGGACTGACCTGTGCATAAAAACAGAGAGCACCGTTTGCAGGCCGGAAAATGGGAACCCTGTCATCTTAGCTTTTAATCATTTTCATTTAAGATGCTCGGACGAACCTGTGCTCTTGCCTGCTGCAGTTGCTCATGAACAGCAAACGACAACTGCTGTATCCATCCACGATGGATCGGAGATGTGAATCACCGACAAGAAGGGCAAACTGTTTCAACAAAAGAAAAACAAAATCAATGTTTATTGTGTAAACACTGGCATTTACTCCTCAAAATTAATAAATGAGCAAAGACAGACACCTTCTTGTTTGACAACTCAGCTGGAATCAAAGACCTCTGCGTTAGTCTAGTCCAGGCTGACCTCTTCCACCGGTTCGCTGATCTGCAGGCAGCCTGGTCCATCACTGGTTTGCCACGCTTGGACTGGCGAGGCATCTCTGTAACCTGCTTGGACTTCAGCTACCTGTTTCCGTTGAGTTGGGAAAAAAAAAAGTCACACACAACAAGTGTTACTAGGACAGCAACAAACAGCTACCCAAAACAATATAGAACAATCAAAGAGAGAGAGTGTGAGTGAGTGATTGAACGAGCGAACGAACGAGCGAACGAACGAGCGATCGAGCGAGCGAGCGAGCGAGCGAGCGAGCGAGCGAGTGAGTGTGTATGTGTGTGTGATACTTCTTCTTCTTGCGTATGTCATCAGATCCTCAGCTCCGTTGCAGCAAGCCAATCCAGCGTTTCGTCATCCAGGTTCATACGGCCTTGGTCGCCATGTGGCGGGCGGTGTTTCGGGCAGCTGGTCATGATGTGTTCCACAGTCTGTAGGGGCTCTCCACATTCACAGTGGGCACTGTCCGAGAGGCCCCACCGTCGCATTGCTTCACCGAAGCGTCCCCACGCCTGTCATCAGGCGGTTGAGGGTTGTCCACTGCTTACGGGGCAGGTGCTGGCCAGGGACATCTGTGGGATCCTCTATGTAGTTGTGTGATACTTCACCAGGAACTACTCTGCAGCGGTCTGCAGGTAGCGTAGTTCACAGGGGTTGAAGCTAGCAAGGGGTAAAAGGATATATACATTTATATACACAAAAGCAAACATGAAAGTACTGGGTTAAATATTGATTAAGTTTGATTCCTTTTTCAATGAATCAAATAATCGAGAAGTGTTTTTAATACATCAGCAATATCAATACTTTACTAATGGAACCAAATGTACCCCTAACAGGTCTGTAACTCTGAATGAGAGGGTAACAAACAAACCAACCAACACTTGTACGTATATCAGTGGTTCTCTAAACATGTCAAGATCCCCCTAATTACAAATGTACAATGTAGGCATTAGCCCTTTATCCAGAGTGACTTACAGCAAACGAGGTCAAAACATTCATAGAATGCAGAGAGACAGTGTAGTGTCTCAGTAAACTATAGGATCAAGTAAACTAATATGATAACAGAGTCTCGTCACAAAGCAGTGACTCCTTACCTCGGCAATCAGCGGTACTTGCAACTCACGAGTTACAACCACTGGTGTAGAGACACTCCTAACAGGTGCTGGAGTGGCTGCTACAGACTTGCGGGGTGGTGTCCTAGGACTGACCTGTGCATAAAAACAGAGAGCACCGTTTGCAGGCCGGAAAATGGGAACCCTGTCATCTTAGCTTTTAATCATTTTCATTTAAGGTGCTCGGACGAACCTGTGCTCTTGCCTGCTGCAGTTGCTCATGAACAGCAAACGACAACTGCTGTATCCATCCACGATGGATCGGAGATGTGAATCACCGACAAGAAGGGCAAACTGTTTCAACAAAAGAAAAACAAAATCAATGTTTATTGTGTAAACACTGGCATTTACTCCTCAAAATTAATAAATGAGCAAAGACAGACACCTTCTTGTTTGACAACTCAGCTGGAATCAAAGACCTCTGCGTTAGTCTAGTCCAGGCTGACCTCTTCCACCGGTTCGCTGATCTGCAGGCAGCCTGGTCCATCACTGGTTTGCCACGCTTGGACTGGCGAGGCATCTCTGTAACCTGCTTGGACTTCAGCTACCTGTTTCCGTTGAGTTGGGAAAAAAAAAAGTCACACACAACAAGTGTTACTAGGACAGCAACAAACAGCTACCCAAAACAATATAGAACAATCAAAGAGAGAGAGTGTGAGTGAGTGATTGAACGAGCGAACGAACGAGCGAACGAACGAGCGATCGAGCGAGCGAGCGAGCGAGCGAGTGAGTGTGTATGTGTGTGTGATACTTCTTCTTCTTGCGTATGTCATCAGATCCTCAGCTCCGTTGCAGCAAGCCAATCCAGCGTTTCGTCATCCAGGTTCATACGGCCTTGGTCGCCTTGTGGCGGGCGGTGTTTCGGGCAGCTGGTCATGATGTGTTCCACAGTCTGTAGGGGCTCTCCACATTCACAGTGGGCACTGTCCGAGAGGCCCCACCGTCGCATTGCTTCACCGAAGCGTCCCCACGCCTGTCATCAGGCGGTTGAGGGTTGTCCACTGCTTACGGGGCAGGTGCTGGCCAGGGACATCTGTGGGATCCTCTATGTAGTTGTGTGATACTTCACCAGGAACTACTCTGCAGCGGTCTGCAGGTAGCGTAGTTCACAGGGGTTGAAGCTAGCAAGGGGTAAAAGGATATATACATTTATATACACAAAAGCAAACATGAAAGTACTGGGTTAAATATTGATTAAGTTTGATTCCTTTTTCAATGAATCAAATAATCGAGAAGTGTTTTTAATACATCAGCAATATCAATACTTTACTAATGGAACCAAATGTACCCCTAACAGGTCTGTAACTCTGAATGAGAGGGTAACAAACAAACCAACCAACACTTGTACGTATATAAGTGGTTCTCTAAACATGTCAAGATCCCCCTAATTACAAATGTACAATGTAGGCATTAGCCCTTTATCCAGAGTGACTTACAGCAAACGAGGTCAAAACATTCATAGAATGCAGAGAGACAGTGTAGTGTCTCAGTAAACTATAGGATCAAGTAAACTAATATGATAACAGAGTCTCGTCACAAAGCAGTGACTCCTTACCTCGGCAATCAGCGGTACTTGCAACTCACGAGTTACAACCACTGGTGTAGAGACACTCCTAACAGGTGCTGGAGTGGCTGCTACAGACTTGCGGGGTGGTGTCCTAGGACTGACCTGTGCATAAAAACAGAGAGCACCGTTTGCAGGCCGGAAAATGGGAACCCTGTCATCTTAGCTTTTAATCATTTTCATTTAAGATGCTCGGACGAACCTGTGCTCTTGCCTGCTGCAGTTGCTCATGAACAGCAAACGACAACTGCTGTATCCATCCACGATGGATCGGAGATGTGAATCACCGACAAGAAGGGCAAACTGTTTCAACAAAAGAAAAACAAAATCAATGTTTATTGTGTAAACACTGGCATTTACTCCTCAAAATTAATAAATGAGCAAAGACAGACACCTTCTTGTTTGACAACTCAGCTGGAATCAAAGACCTCTGCGTTAGTCTAGTCCAGGCTGACCTCTTCCACCGGTTCGCTGATCTGCAGGCAGCCTGGTCCATCACTGGTTTGCCACGCTTGGACTGGCGAGGCATCTCTGTAACCTGCTTGGACTTCAGCTACCTGTTTCCGTTGAGTTGGGAAAAAAAAAAGTCACACACAACAAGTGTTACTAGGACAGCAACAAACAGCTACCCAAAACAATATAGAACAATCAAAGAGAGAGAGTGTGAGTGAGTGATTGAACGAGCGAACGAACGAGCGAACGAACGAGCGATCGAGCGAGCGAGCGAGCGAGCGAGCGAGCGAGTGAGTGTGTATGTGTGTGTGATACTCTTTTTTCTTGCGTATGTCATCAGATCCTCAGCTCCGTTGCAGCAAGCCAATCCAGCGTTTCGTCATCCAGGTTCATACGGCCTTGGTCGCCATGTGGCGGGCGGTGTTTCGGGCAGCTGGTCATGATGTGTTCCACAGTCTGTAGGGGCTCTCCACATTCACAGTGGGCACTGTCCGAGAGGCCCCACCGTCGCATTGCTTCACCGAAGCGTCCCCACGCCTGTCATCAGGCGGTTGAGGGTTGTCCACTGCTTACGGGGCAGGTGCTGGCCAGGGACATCTGTGGGATCCTCTATGTAGTTGTGTGATACTTCACCAGGAACTACTCTGCAGCGGTCTGCAGGTAGCGTAGTTCACAGGGGTTGAAGCTAGCAAGGGGTAAAAGGATATATACATTTATATACACAAAAGCAAACATGAAAGTACTGGGTTAAATATTGATTAAGTTTGATTCCTTTTTCAATGAATCAAATAATCGAGAAGTGTTTTTAATACATCAGCAATATCAATACTTTACTAATGGAACCAAATGTACCCCTAACAGGTCTGTAACTCTGAATGAGAGGGTAACAAACAAACCAACCAACACTTGTACGTATATCAGTGGTTCTCTAAACATGTCAAGATCCCCCTAATTACAAATGTACAATGTAGGCATTAGCCCTTTATCCAGAGTGACTTACAGCAAACGAGGTCAAAACATTCATAGAATGCAGAGAGACAGTGTGGTGTCTCAGTAAACTATAGGATCAAGTAAACTAATATGATAACAGAGTCTCGTCACAAAGCAGTGACTCCTTACCTCGGCAATCAGCGGTACTTGCAACTCACGAGTTACAACCACTGGTGTAGAGACACTCCTAACAGGTGCTGGAGTGGCTGCTACAGACTTGCGGGGTGGTGTCCTAGGACTGACCTGTGCATAAAAACAGAGAGCACCGTTTGCAGGCCGGAAAATGGGAACCCTGTCATCTTAGCTTTTAATCATTTTCATTTAAGATGCTCGGACGAACCTGTGCTCTTGCCTGCTGCAGTTGCTCATGAACAGCAAACGACAACTGCTGTATCCATCCACGATGGATCGGAGATGTGAATCACCGACAAGAAGGGCAAACTGTTTCAACAAAAGAAAAACAAAATCAATGTTTATTGTGTAAACACTGGCATTTACTCCTCAAAATTAATAAATGAGCAAAGACAGACACCTTCTTGTTTGACAACTCAGCTGGAATCAAAGACCTCTGCGTTAGTCTAGTCCAGGCTGACCTCTTCCACCGGTTCGCTGATCTGCAGGCAGCCTGGTCCATCACTGGTTTGCCACGCTTGGACTGGCGAGGCATCTCTGTAACCTGCTTGGACTTCAGCTACCTGTTTCCGTTGAGTTGGGAAAAAAAAAAGTCACACACAACAAGTGTTACTAGGACAGCAACAAACAGCTACCCAAAACAATATAGAACAATCAAAGAGAGAGAGTGTGAGTGAGTGATTGAACGAGCGAACGAACGAGCGAACGAACGAGCGATCGAGCGAGCGAGCGAGCGAGCGAGCGAGCGAGTGAGTGTGTATGTGTGTGTGATACTTCTTCTTCTTGCGTATGTCATCAAATCCTCAGCTCCGTTGCAGCAAGCCAATCCAGCGTTTCGTCATCCAGGTTCATACGGCCTTGGTCGCCATGTGGCGGGCGGTGTTTCGGGCAGCTGGTCATGATGTGTTCCACAGTCTGTAGGGGCTCTCCACATTCACAGTGGGCACTGTCCGAGAGGCCCCACCGTCGCATTGCTTCACCGAAGCGTCCCCACGCCTGTCATCAGGCGGTTGAGGGTTGTCCACTGCTTACGGGGCAGGTGCTGGCCAGGGACATCTGTGGGATCCTCTATGTAGTTGTGTGATACTTCACCAGGAACTACTCTGCAGCGGTCTGCAGGTAGCGTAGTTCACAGGGGTTGAAGCTAGCAAGGGGTAAAAGGATATATACATTTATATACACAAAAGCAAACATGAAAGTACTGGGTTAAATATTGATTAAGTTTGATTCCTTTTTCAATGAATCAAATAATCGAGAAGTGTTTTTAATACATCAGCAATATCAATACTTTACTAATGGAACCAAATGTACCCCTAACAGGTCTGTAACTCTGAATGAGAGGGTAACAAACAAACCAACCAACACTTGTACATATATCAGTGGTTCTCTAAACATGTCAAGATCCCCCTAATTACAAATGTACAATGTAGGCATTAGCCCTTTATCCAGAGTGACTTACAGCAAACGAGGTCAAAACATTCATAGAATGCAGAGAGACAGTGTAGTGTCTCAGTAAACTATAGGATCAAGTAAACTAATATGATAACAGAGTCTCGTCACAAAGCAGTGACTCCTTACCTCGGCAATCAGCGGTACTTGCAACTCACGAGTTACAACCACTGGTGTAGAGACACTCCTAACAGGTGCTGGAGTGGCTGCTACAGACTTGCGGGGTGGTGTCCTAGGACTGACCTGTGCATAAAAACAGAGAGCACCGTTTGCAGGCCGGAAAATGGGAACCCTGTCATCTTAGCTTTTAATCATTTTCATTTAAGATGCTCGGACGAACCTGTGCTCTTGCCTGCTGCAGTTGCTCATGAACAGCAAACGACAACTGCTGTATCCATCCACGATGGATCGGAGATGTGAATCACCGACAAGAAGGGCAAACTCGTTCAACAAAAGAAAAACAAAATCAATGTTTATTGTGTAAACACTGGCATTTACTCCTCAAAATTAATAAATGAGCAAAGACAGACACCTTCTTGTTTGACAACTCAGCTGGAATCAAAGACCTCTGCGTTAGTCTAGTCCAGGCTGACCTCTTCCACCGGTTCGCTGATCTGCAGGCAGCCTGGTCCATCACTGGTTTGCCACGCTTGGACTGGCGAGGCATCTCTGTAACCTGCTTGGACTTCAGCTACCTATTTCCGTTGAGTTGGGAAAAAAAAAAGTCACACACAACAAGTGTTACTAGGACAGCAACAAACAGCTACCCAAAACAATATAGAACAATCAAAGAGAGAGAGTGTGAGTGAGTGATTGAACGAGCGAACGAACGAGCGAACGAACGAGCGATCGAGCGAGCGAGCGAGCGAGCGAGCGAGCGAGCGAGTGAGTGTGTATGTGTGTGTGATACTTCTTCTTCTTGCGTATGTCATCAGATCCTCAGCTCCGTTGCAGCAAGCCAATCCAGCGTTTCGTCATCCAGGTTCATACGGCCTTGGTCGCCATGTGGCGGGCGGTGTTTCGGGCAGCTGGTCATGATGTGTTCCACAGTCTGTAGGGGCTCTCCACATTCACAGTGGGCACTGTCCGAGAGGCCCCACCGTCGCATTGCTTCACCGAAGCGTCCCCACGCCTGTCATCAGGCGGTTGAGGGTTGTCCACTGCTTACGGGGCAGGTGCTGGCCAGGGACATCTGTGGGATCCTCTATGTAGTTGTGTGATACTTCACCAGGAACTACTCTGCAGCGGTCTGCAGGTAGCGTAGTTCACAGGGGTTGAAGCTAGCAAGGGGTAAAAGGATATATACATTTATATACACAAAAGCAAACATGAAAGTACTGGGTTAAATATTGATTAAGTTTGATTCCTTTTTCAATGAATCAAATAATCGAGAAGTGTTTTTAATACATCAGCAATATCAATACTTTACTAATGGAACCAAATGTACCCCTAACAGGTCTGTAACTCTGAATGAGAGGGTAACAAACAAACCAACCAACACTTGTACGTATATCAGTGGTTCTCTAAACATGTCAAGATCCCCCTAATTACAAATGTACAATGTAGGCATTAGCCCTTTATCCAGAGTGACTTACAGCAAACGAGGTCAAAACATTCATAGAATGCAGAGAGACAGTGTAGTGTCTCAGTAAACTATAGGATCAAGTAAACTAATATGATAACAGAGTCTCGTCACAAAGCAGTGACTCCTTACCTCGGCAATCAGCGGTACTTGCAACTCACGAGTTACAACCACTGGTGTAGAGACACTCCTAACAGGTGCTGGAGTGGCTGCTACAGACTTGCGGGGTGGTGTCCTAGGACTGACCTGTGCATAAAAACAGAGAGCACCGTTTGCAGGCCGGAAAATGGGAACCCTGTCATCTTAGCTTTTAATCATTTTCATTTAAGGTGCTCGGACGAACCTGTGCTCTTGCCTGCTGCAGTTGCTCATGAACAGCAAACGACAACTGCTGTATCCATCCACGATGGATCGGAGATGTGAATCACCGACAAGAAGGGCAAACTGTTTCAACAAAAGAAAAACAAAATCAATGTTTATTGTGTAAACACTGGCATTTACTCCTCAAAATTAATAAATGAGCAAAGACAGACACCTTCTTGTTTGACAACTCAGCTGGAATCAAAGACCTCTGCGTTAGTCTAGTCCAGGCTGACCTCTTCCACCGGTTCGCTGATCTGCAGGCAGCCTGGTCCATCACTGGTTTGCCACGCTTGGACTGGCGAGGCATCTCTGTAACCTGCTTGGACTTCAGCTACCTGTTTCCGTTGAGTTGGGAAAAAAAAAAGTCACACACAACAAGTGTTACTAGGACAGCAACAAACAGCTACCCAAAACAATATAGAACAATCAAAGAGAGAGAGTGTGAGTGAGTGATTGAACGAGCGAACGAACGAGCGAACGAACGAGCGATCGAGCGAGCGAGCGAGCGAGCGAGTGAGTGTGTATGTGTGTGTGATACTTCTTCTTCTTGCGTATGTCATCAGATCCTCAGCTCCGTTGCAGCAAGCCAATCCAGCGTTTCGTCATCCAGGTTCATACGGCCTTGGTCGCCATGTGGCGGGCGGTGTTTCGGGCAGCTGGTCATGATGTGTTCCACAGTCTGTAGGGGCTCTCCACATTCACAGTGGGCACTGTCCGAGAGGCCCCACCGTCGCATTGCTTCACCGAAGCGTCCCCACGCCTGTCATCAGGCGGTTGAGGGTTGTCCACTGCTTACGGGGCAGGTGCTGGCCAGGGACATCTGTGGGATCCTCTATGTAGTTGTGTGATACTTCACCAGGAACTACTCTGCAGCGGTCTGCAGGTAGCGTAGTTCACAGGGGTTGAAGCTAGCAAGGGGTAAAAGGATATATACATTTATATACACAAAAGCAAACATGAAAGTACTGGGTTAAATATTGATTAAGTTTGATTCCTTTTTCAATGAATCAAATAATCGAGAAGTGTTTTTAATACATCAGCAATATCAATACTTTACTAATGGAACCAAATGTACCCCTAACAGGTCTGTAACTCTGAATGAGAGGGTAACAAACAAACCAACCAACACTTGTACGTATATCAGTGGTTCTCTAAACATGTCAAGATCCCCCTAATTACAAATGTACAATGTAGGCATTAGCCCTTTATCCAGAGTGACTTACAGCAAACGAGGTCAAAACATTCATAGAATGCAGAGAGACAGTGTAGTGTCTCAGTAAACTATAGGATCAAGTAAACTAATATGATAACAGAGTCTCGTCACAAAGCAGTGACTCCTTACCTCGGCAATCAGCGGTACTTGCAACTCACGAGTTACAACCACTGGTGTAGAGACACTCCTAACAGGTGCTGGAGTGGCTGCTACAGACTTGCGGGGTGGTGTCCTAGGACTGACCTGTGCATAAAAACAGAGAGCACCGTTTGCAGGCCGGAAAATGGGAACCCTGTCATCTTAGCTTTTAATCATTTTCATTTAAGATGCTCGGACGAACCTGTGCTCTTGCTTGCTGCAGTTGCTCATGAACAGCAAACGACAACTGCTGTATCCATCCACGATGGATCGGAGATGTGAATCACCGACAAGAAGGGCAAACTGTTTCAACAAAAGAAAAACAAAATCAATGTTTATTGTGTAAACACTGGCATTTACTCCTCAAAATTAATAAATGAGCAAAGACAGACACCTTCTTGTTTGACAACTCAGCTGGAATCAAAGACCTCTGCGTTAGTCTAGTCCAGGCTGACCTCTTCCACCGGTTCGCTGATCTGCAGGCAGCCTGGTCCATCACTGGTTTGCCACGCTTGGACTGGCGAGGCATCTCTGTAACCTGCTTGGACTTCAGCTACCTGTTTCCGTTGAGTTGGGAAAAAAAAAGTCACACACAACAAGTGTTACTAGGACAGCAACAAACAGCTACCCAAAACAATATAGAACAATCAAAGAGAGAGAGTGTGAGTGAGTGATTGAACGAGCGAACGAACGAGCGAACGAACGAGCGATCGAGCGAGCGAGCGAGCGAGCGAGCGAGTGAGTGTGTATGTGTGTGTGATACTTCTTCTTCTTGCGTATGTCATCAGATCCTCAGCTCCGTTGCAGCAAGCCAATCCAGCGTTTCGTCATCCAGGTTCATACGGCCTTGGTCGCCATGTGGCGGGCGGTGTTTCGGGCAGCTGGTCATGATGTGTTCCACAGTCTGTAGGGGCTCTCCACATTCACAGTGGGCACTGTCCGAGAGGCCCCACCGTCGCATTGCTTCACCGAAGCGTCCCCACGCCTGTCATCAGGCGGTTGAGGGTTGTCCACTGCTTACGGGGCAGGTGCTGGCCAGGGACATCTGTGGGATCCTCTATGTAGTTGTGTGATACTTCACCAGGAACTACTCTGCAGCGGTCTGCAGGTAGCGTAGTTCACAGGGGTTGAAGCTAGCAAGGGGTAAAAGGATATATACATTTATATACACAAAAGCAAACATGAAAGTACTGGGTTAAATATTGATTAAGTTTGATTCCTTTTTCAATGAATCAAATAATCGAGAAGTGTTTTTAATACATCAGCAATATCAATACTTTACTAATGGAACCAAATGTACCCCTAACAGGTCTGTAACTCTGAATGAGAGGGTAACAAACAAACCAACCAACACTTGTACGTATATCAGTGGTTCTCTAAACATGTCAAGATCCCCCTAATTACAAATGTACAATGTAGGCATTAGCCCTTTATCCAGAGTGACTTACAGCAAACGAGGTCAAAACATTCATAGAATGCAGAGAGACAGTGTAGTGTCTCAGTAAACTATAGGATCAAGTAAACTAATATGATAACAGAGTCTCGTCACAAAGCAGTGACTCCTTACCTCGGCAATCAGCGGTACTTGCAACTCACGAGTTACAACCACTGGTGTAGAGACACTCCTAACAGGTGCTGGAGTGGCTGCTACAGACTTGCGGGGTGGTGTCCTAGGACTGACCTGTGCATAAAAACAGAGAGCACCGTTTGCAGGCCGGAAAATGGGAACCCTGTCATCTTAGCTTTTAATCATTTTCATTTAAGGTGCTCGGACGAACCTGTGCTCTTGCCTGCTGCAGTTGCTCATGAACAGCAAACGACAACTGCTGTATCCATCCACGATGGATCGGAGATGTGAATCACCGACAAGAAGGGCAAACTGTTTCAACAAAAGAAAAACAAAATCAATGTTTATTGTGTAAACACTGGCATTTACTCCTCAAAATTAATAAATGAGCAAAGACAGACACCTTCTTGTTTGACAACTCAGCTGGAATCAAAGACCTCTGCGTTAGTCTAGTCCAGGCTGACCTCTTCCACCGGTTCGCTGATCTGCAGGCAGCCTGGTCCATCACTGGTTTGCCACGCTTGGACTGGCGAGGCATCTCTGTAACCTGCTTGGACTTCAGCTACCTGTTTCCGTTGAGTTGGGAAAAAAAAAAGTCACACACAACAAGTGTTACTAGGACAGCAACAAACAGCTACCCAAAACAATATAGAACAATCAAAGAGAGAGAGTGTGAGTGAGTGATTGAACGAGCGAACGAACGAGCGAACGAACGAGCGATCGAGCGAGCGAGCGAGCGAGCGAGCGAGTGAGTGTGTATGTGTGTGTGATACTTCTTCTTCTTGCGTATGTCATCAGATCCTCAGCTCCGTTGCAGCAAGCCAATCCAGCGTTTCGTCATCCAGGTTCATACGGCCTTGGTCGCCATGTGGCGGGCGGTGTTTCGGGCAGCTGGTCATGATGTGTTCCACAGTCTGTAGGGGCTCTCCACATTCACAGTGGGCACTGTCCGAGAGGCCCCACCGTCGCATTGCTTCACCGAAGCGTCCCCACGCCTGTCATCAGGCGGTTGAGGGTTGTCCACTGCTTACGGGGCAGGTGCTGGCCAGGGACATCTGTGGGATCCTCTATGTAGTTGTGTGATACTTCACCAGGAACTACTCTGCAGCGGTCTGCAGGTAGCGTAGTTCACAGGGGTTGAAGCTAGCAAGGGGTAAAAGGATATATACATTTATATACACAAAAGCAAACATGAAAGTACTGGGTTAAATATTGATTAAGTTTGATTCCTTTTTCAATGAATCAAATAATCGAGAAGTGTTTTTAATACATCAGCAATATCAATACTTTACTAATGGAACCAAATGTACCCCTAACAGGTCTGTAACTCTGAATGAGAGGGTAACAAACAAACCAACCAACACTTGTACGTATATAAGTGGTTCTCTAAACATGTCAAGATCCCCCTAATTACAAATGTACAATGTAGGCATTAGCATTTTATCCAGAGTGACTTACAGCAAACGAGGTCAAAACATTCATAGAATGCAGAGAGACAGTGTAGTGTCTCAGTAAACTATAGGATCAAGTAAACTAATATGATAACAGAGTCTCGTCACAAAGCAGTGACTCCTTACCTCGGCAATCAGCGGTACTTGCAACTCACGAGTTACAACCACTGGTGTAGAGACACTCCTAACAGGTGCTGGAGTGGCTGCTACAGACTTGCGGGGTGGTGTCCTAGGACTGACCTGTGCATAAAAACAGAGAGCACCGTTTGCAGGCCGGAAAATGGGAACCCTGTCATCTTAGCTTTTAATCATTTTCATTTAAGATGCTCGGACGAACCTGTGCTCTTGCCTGCTGCAGTTGCTCATGAACAGCAAACGACAACTGCTGTATCCATCCACGATGGATCGGAGATGTGAATCACCGACAAGAAGGGCAAACTGTTTCAACAAAAGAAAAACAAAATCAATGTTTATTGTGTAAACACTGGCATTTACTCCTCAAAATTAATAAATGAGCAAAGACAGACACCTTCTTGTTTGACAACTCAGCTGGAATCAAAGACCTCTGCGTTAGTCTAGTCCAGGCTGACCTCTTCCACCGGTTCGCTGATCTGCAGGCAGCCTGGTCCATCACTGGTTTGCCACGCTTGGACTGGCGAGGCATCTCTGTAACCTGCTTGGACTTCAGCTACCTGTTTCCGTTGAGTTGGGAAAAAAAAAAGTCACACACAACAAGTGTTACTAGGACAGCAACAAACAGCTACCCAAAACAATATAGAACAATCAAAGAGAGAGAGTGTGAGTGAGTGATTGAACGAGCGAACGAACGAGCGAACGAACGAGCGATCGAGCGAGCGAGCGAGCGAGCGAGCGAGTGAGTGTGTATGTGTGTGTGATACTTCTTCTTCTTGCGTATGTCATCAGATCCTCAGCTCCGTTGCAGCAAGCCAATCCAGCGTTTCGTCATCCAGGTTCATACGGCCTTGGTCGCCATGTGGCGGGCGGTGTTTCGGGCAGGTGGTCATGATGTGTTCCACAGTCTGTAGGGGCTCTCCACATTCACAGTGGGCACTGTCCGAGAGGCCCCACCGTCGCATTGCTTCACCGAAGCGTCCCCACGCCTGTCATCAGGCGGTTGAGGGTTGTCCACTGCTTACGGGGCAGGTGCTGGCCAGGGACATCTGTGGGATCCTCTATGTAGTTGTGTGATACTTCACCAGGAACTACTCTGCAGCGGTCTGCAGGTAGCGTAGTTCACAGGGGTTGAAGCTAGCAAGGGGTAAAAGGATATATACATTTATATACACAAAAGCAAACATGAAAGTACTGGGTTAAATATTGATTAAGTTTGATTCCTTTTTCAATGAATCAAATAATCGAGAAGTGTTTTTAATACATCAGCAATATCAATACTTTACTAATGGAACCAAATGTACCCCTAACAGGTCTGTAACTCTGAATGAGAGGGTAACAAACAAACCAACCAACACTTGTACGTATATAAGTGGTTCTCTAAACATGTCAAGATCCCCCTAATTACAAATGTACAATGTAGGCATTAGCCCTTTATCCAGAGTGACTTACAGCAAACGAGGTCAAAACATTCATAGAATGCAGAGAGACAGTGTAGTGTCTCAGTAAACTATAGGATCAAGTAAACTAATATGATAACAGAGTCTCGTCACAAAGCAGTGACTCCTTACCTCGGCAATCAGCGGTACTTGCAACTCACGAGTTACAACCACTGGTGTAGAGACACTCCTAACAGGTGCTGGAGTGGCTGCTACAGACTTGCGGGGGGGTGCAGTATGTTAGTCCGACAGCGCATTCCTCCGACAGCGCAGCGCTCCGACGTTTCCAATACTAAACCCGAACCAAACCCTAACCCTAACCCTAACCGCACGCGGATGCCACATAGTCGGAGAAAAGGTCTGTCGGATTAACGTATGCCTCCCCTTGCGGGGTGGTGTCCTAGGACTGACCTGTGCATAAAAACAGAGAGCACCGTTTGCAGGCCGGAAAATGGGAACCCTGTCATCTTAGCTTTTAATCATTTTCATTTAAGATGCTCGGACGAACCTGTGCTCTTGCCTGCTGCAGTTGCTCATGAACAGCAAACGACAACTGCTGTATCCATCCACGATGGATCGGAGATGTGAATCACCGACAAGAAGGGCAAACTGTTTCAACAAAAGAAAAACAAAATCAATGTTTATTGTGTAAACACTGGCATTTACTCCTCAAAATTAATAAATGAGCAAAGACAGACACCTTCTTGTTTGACAACTCAGCTGGAATCAAAGACCTCTGCGTTAGTCTAGTCCAGGCTGACCTCTTCCACCGGTTCGCTGATCTGCAGGCAGCCTGGTCCATCACTGGTTTGCCACGCTTGGACTGGCGAGGCATCTCTGTAACCTGCTTGGACTTCAGCTACCTGTTTCCATTGAGTTGGGAAAAAAAAAAGTCACACACAACAAGTGTTACTAGGACAGCAACAAACAGCTACCCAAAACAATATAGAACAATCAAAGAGAGAGAGTGTGAGTGAGTGATTGAACGAGCGAACGAAAGAGCGAACGAACGAGCGATCGAGCGAGCGAGTGAGTGTGTATGTGTGTGTGATACTTCTTCTTCTTGCGTATGTCATCAGATCCTCAGCTCCGTTGCAGCAAGCCAATCCAGCGTTTCGTCATCCAGGTTCATACGGCCTTGGTCGCCATGTGGCGGGCGGTGTTTCGGGCAGCTGGTCATGATGTGTTCCACAGTCTGTAGGGGCTCTCCACATTCACAGTGGGCACTGTCCGAGAGGCCCCACCGTCGCATTGCTTCACCGAAGCGTCCCCACGCCTGTCATCAGGCGGTTGAGGGTTGTCCACTGCTTACGGGGCAGGTGCTGGCCAGGGACATCTGTGGGATCCTCTATGTAATTGTGTGATACTTCACCAGGAACTACTCTGCAGCGGTCTGCAGGTAGCGTAGTTCACAGGGGTTGAAGCTAGCAAGGGGTAAAAGGATATATACATTTATATACACAAAAGCAAACATGAAAGTACTGGGTTAAATATTGATTAAGTTTGATTCCTTTTTCAATGAATCAAATAATCGAGAAGTGTTTTTAATACATCAGCAATATCAATACTTTACTAATGGAACCAAATGTACCCCTAACAGGTCTGTAACTCTGAATGAGAGGGTAACAAACAAACCAACCAACACTTGTACGTATATCAGTGGTTCTCTAAACATGTCAAGATCCGCCTAATTACAAATGTACAATGTAGGCATTAGCCCTTTATCCAGAGTGACTTACAGCAAACGAGGTCAAAACATTCATAGAATGCAGAGAGACAGTGTAGTGTCTCAGTAAACTATAGGATCAAGTAAACTAATATGATAACAGAGTCTCGTCACAAAGCAGTGACTCCTTACCTCGGCAATCAGCGGTACTTGCAACTCACGAGTTACAACCACTGGTGTAGAGACACTCCTAACAGGTGCTGGAGTGGCTGCTACAGACTTGCGGGGTGGTGTCCTAGGACTGACCTGTGCATAAAAACAGAGAGCACCGTTTGCAGGCCGGAAAATGGGAACCCTGTCATCTTAGCTTTTAATCATTTTCATTTAAGATGCTCGGACGAACCTGTGCTCTTGCCTGCTGCAGTTGCTCATGAACAGCAAACGACAACTGCTGTATCCATCCACGATGGATCGGAGATGTGAATCACCGACAAGAAGGGCAAACTGTTTCAACAAAAGAAAAACAAAATCAATGTTTATTGTGTAAACACTGGCATTTACTCCTCAAAATTAATAAATGAGCAAAGACAGACACCTTCTTGTTTGACAACTCAGCTGGAATCAAAGACCTCTGCGTTAGTCTAGTCCAGGCTGACCTCTTCCACCGGTTCGCTGATCTGCAGGCAGCCTGGTCCATCACTGGTTTGCCACGCTTGGACTGGCGAGGCATCTCTGTAACCTGCTTGGACTTCAGCTACCTGTTTCCGTTGAGTTGGGAAAAAAAAAAGTCACACACAACAAGTGTTACTAGGACAGCAACAAACAGCTACCCAAAACAATATAGAACAATCAAAGAGAGAGAGTGTGAGTGAGTGATTGAACGAGCGAACGAACGAGCGAACGAACGAGCGATCGAGCGAGCGAGCGAGCGAGCGAGCGAGTGAGTGTGTATGTGTGTGTGATACTTCTTCTTCTTGCGTATGTCATCAGATCCTCAGCTCCGTTGCAGCAAGCCAATCCAGCGTTTCGTCATCCAGGTTCATACGGCCTTGGTCGCCATGTGGCGGGCGGTGTTTCGGGCAGCTGGTCATGATGTGTTCCACAGTATGTAGGGGCTCTCCACATTCACAGTGGGCACTGTCCGAGAGGCCCCACCGTCGCATTGCTTCACCGAAGCGTCCCCACGCCTGTCATCAGGCGGTTGAGGGTTGTCCACTGCTTACGGGGCAGGTGCTGGCCAGGGACATCTGTGGGATCCTCTATGTAGTTGTGTGATACTTCACCAGGAACTACTCTGCAGCGGTCTGCAGGTAGCGTAGTTCACAGGGGTTGAAGCTAGCAAGGGGTAAAAGGATATATACATTTATATACACAAAAGCAAACATGAAAGTACTGGGTTAGATATTGATTAAGTTTGATTCCTTTTTCAATGAATCAAATAATCGAGAAGTGTTTTTAATACATCAGCAATATCAATACTTTACTAATGGAACCAAATGTACCCCTAACAGGTCTGTAACTCTGAATGAGAGGGTAACAAACAAACCAACCAACACTTGTACGTATATAAGTGGTTCTCTAAACATGTCAAGATCCCCCTAATTACAAATGTACAATGTAGGCATTAGCCCTTTATCCAGAGTGACTTACAGCAAACGAGGTCAAAACATTCATAGAATGCAGAGAGACAGTGTAGTGTCTCAGTAAACTATAGGATCAAGTAAACTAATATGATAACAGAGTCTCGTCACAAAGCAGTGACTCCTTACCTCGGCAATCAGCGGTACTTGCAACTCACGAGTTACAACCACTGGTGTAGAGACACTCCTAACAGGTGCTGGAGTGGCTGCTACAGACTTGCGGGGTGGTGTCCTAGGACTGACCTGTGCATAAAAACAGAGAGCACCGTTTGCAGGCCGGAAAATGGGAACCCTGTCATCTTAGCTTTTAATCATTTTCATTTAAGATGCTCGGACGAACCTGTGCTCTTGCCTGCTGCAGTTGCTCATGAACAGCAAACGACAACTGCTGTATCCATCCACGATGGATCGGAGATGTGAATCACCGACAAGAAGGGCAAACTGTTTCAACAAAAGAAAAACAAAATCAATGTTTATTGTGTAAACACTGGCATTTACTCCTCAAAATTAATAAATGAGCAAGGACAGACACCTTCTTGTTTGACAACTCAGCTGGAATCAAAGACCTCTGCGTTAGTCTAGTCCAGGCTGACCTCTTCCACCGGTTCGCTGATCTGCAGGCAGCCTGGTCCATCACTGGTTTGCCACGCTTGGACTGGCGAGGCATCTCTGTAACCTGCTTGGACTTCAGCTACCTGTTTCCGTTGAGTTGGGAAAAAAAAAAGTCACACACAACAAGTGTTACTAGGACAGCAACAAACAGCTACCCAAAACAATATAGAACAATCAAAGAGAGAGAGTGTGAGTGAGTGATTGAACGAGCGAACGAAAGAGCGAACGAACGAGCGATCGAGCGAGCGAGTGTGTATGTGTGTGTGATACTTCTTCTTCTTGCGTATGTCATCAGATCCTCAGCTCCGTTGCAGCAAGCCAATCCAGCGTTTCGTCATCCAGGTTCATACGGCCTTGGTCGCCATGTGGCGGGCGGTGTTTCGGGCAGCTGGTCATGATGTGTTCCACAGTCTGTAGGGGCTCTCCACATTCACAGTGGGCACTGTCCGAGAGGCCCCACCGTCGCATTGCTTCACCGAAGCGTCCCCACGCCTGTCATCAGGCGGTTGAGGGTTGTCCACTGCTTACGGGGCAGGTGCTGGCCAGGGACATCTGTGGGATCCTCTATGTAATTGTGTGATACTTCACCAGGAACTACTCTGCAGCGGTCTGCAGGTAGCGTAGTTCACAGGGGTTGAAGCTAGCAAGGGGTAAAAGGATATATACATTTATATACACAAAAGCAAACATGAAAGTACTGGGTTAAATATTGATTAAGTTTGATTCCTTTTTCAATGAATCAAATAATCGAGAAGTGTTTTTAATACATCAGCAATATCAATACTTTACTAATGGAACCAAATGTACCCCTAACAGGTCTGTAACTCTGAATGAGAGGGTAACAAACAAACCAACCAACACTTGTACGTATATCAGTGGTTCTCTAAACATGTCAAGATCCGCCTAATTACAAATGTACAATGTAGGCATTAGCCCTTTATCCAGAGTGACTTACAGCAAACGAGGTCAAAACATTCATAGAATGCAGAGAGACAGTGTAGTGTCTCAGTAAACTATAGGATCAAGTAAACTAATATGATAACAGAGTCTCGTCACAAAGCAGTGACTCCTTACCTCGGCAATCAGCGGTACTTGCAACTCACGAGTTACAACCACTGGTGTAGAGACACTCCTAACAGGTGCTGGAGTGGCTGCTACAGACTTGCGGGGTGGTGTCCTAGGACTGACCTGTGCATAAAAACAGAGAGCACCGTTTGCAGGCCGGAAAATGGGAACCCTGTCATCTTAGCTTTTAATCATTTTCATTTAAGATGCTCGGACGAACCTGTGCTCTTGCCTGCTGCAGTTGCTCATGAACAGCAAACGACAACTGCTGTATCCATCCACGATGGATCGGAGATGTGAATCACCGACAAGAAGGGCAAACTGTTTCAACAAAAGAAAAACAAAATCAATGTTTATTGTGTAAACACTGGCATTTACTCCTCAAAATTAATAAATGAGCAAAGACAGACACCTTCTTGTTTGACAACTCAGCTGGAATCAAAGACCTCTGCGTTAGTCTAGTCCAGGCTGACCTCTTCCACCGGTTCGCTGATCTGCAGGCAGCCTGGTCCATCACTGGTTTGCCACGCTTGGACTGGCGAGGCATCTCTGTAACCTGCTTGGACTTCAGCTACCTGTTTCCGTTGAGTTGGGAAAAAAAAAAGTCACACACAACAAGTGTTACTAGGACAGCAACAAACAGCTACCCAAAACAATATAGAACAATCAAAGAGAGAGAGTGTGAGTGAGTGATTGAACGAGCGAACGAACGAGCGAACGAACGAGCGATCGAGCGAGCGAGCGAGCGAGCGAGCGAGCGAGTGAGTGTGTATGTGTGTGTGATACTCTTTCTTCTTGCGTATGTCATCAGATCCTCAGCTCCGTTGCAGCAAGCCAATCCAGCGTTTCGTCATCCAGGTTCATACGGCCTTGGTCGCCATGTGGCGGGCGGTGTTTCGGGCAGCTGGTCATGATGTGTTCCACAGTCTGTAGGGGCTCTCCACATTCACAGTGGGCACTGTCCGAGAGGCCCCACCGTCGCATTGCTTCACCGAAGCGTCCCCACGCCTGTCATCAGGCGGTTGAGGGTTGTCCACTGCTTACGGGGCAGGTGCTGGCCAGGGACATCTGTGGGATCCTCTATGTAGTTGTGTGATACTTCACCAGGAACTACTCTGCAGCGGTCTGCAGGTAGCGTAGTTCACAGGGGTTGAAGCTAGCAAGGGGTAAAAGGATATATACATTTATATACACAAAAGCAAACATGAAAGTACTGGGTTAAATATTGATTAAGTTTGATTCCTTTTTCAATGAATCAAATAATCGAGAAGTGTTTTTAATACATCAGCAATATCAATACTTTACTAATGGAACCAAATGTACCCCTAACAGGTCTGTAACTCTGAATGAGAGGGTAACAAACAAACCAACCAACACTTGTACGTATATCAGTGGTTCTCTAAACATGTCAAGATCCCCCTAATTACAAATGTACAATGTAGGCATTAGCCCTTTATCCAGAGTGACTTACAGCAAACGAGGTCAAAACATTCATAGAATGCAGAGAGACAGTGTAGTGTCTCAGTAAACTATAGGATCAAGTAAACTAATATGATAACAGAGTCTCGTCACAAAGCAGTGACTCCTTACCTCGGCAATCAGCGGTACTTGCAACTCACGAGTTACAACCACTGGTGTAGAGACACTCCTAACAGGTGCTGGAGTGGCTGCTACAGACTTGCGGGGTGGTGTCCTAGGACTGACCTGTGCATAAAAACAGAGAGCACCGTTTGCAGGCCGGAAAATGGGAACCCTGTCATCTTAGCTTTTAATCATTTTCATTTAAGATGCTCGGACGAACCTGTGCTCTTGCCTGCTGCAGTTGCTCATGAACAGCAAACGACAACTGCTGTATCCATCCACGATGGATCGGAGATGTGAATCACCGACAAGAAGGGCAAACTGTTTCAACAAAAGAAAAACAAAATCAATGTTTATTGTGTAAACACTGGCATTTACTCCTCAAAATTAATAAATGAGCAAAGACAGACACCTTCTTGTTTGACAACTCAGCTGGAATCAAAGACCTCTGCGTTAGTCTAGTCCAGGCTGACCTCTTCCACCGGTTCGCTGATCTGCAGGCAGCCTGGTCCATCACTGGTTTGCCACGCTTGGACTGGCGAGGCATCTCTGTAACCTGCTTGGACTTCAGCTACCTGTTTCCGTTGAGTTGGGAAAAAAAAAGTCACACACAACAAGTGTTACTAGGACAGCAACAAACAGCTACCCAAAACAATATAGAACAATCAAAGAGAGAGAGTGTGAGTGAGTGATTGAACGAGCGAACGAACGAGCGAACGAACGAGCGATCGAGCGAGCGAGCGAGCGAGCGAGCGAGTGTGTATGTGTGTGTGATACTTCTTCTTCTTGCGTATGTCATCAAATCCTCAGCTCCGTTGCAGCAAGCCAATCCAGCGTTTCGTCATCCAGGTTCATACGGCCTTGGTCGCCATGTGGCGGGCGGTGTTTCGGGCAGCTGGTCATGATGTGTTCCACAGTCTGTAGGGGCTCTCCACATTCACAGTGGGCACTGTCCGAGAGGCCCCACCGTCGCATTGCTTCACCGAAGCGTCCCCACGCCTGTCATCAGGCGGTTGAGGGTTGTCCACTGCTTACGGGGCAGGTGCTGGCCAGGGACATCTGTGGGATCCTCTATGTAGTTGTGTGATACTTCACCAGGAACTACTCTGCAGCGGTCTGCAGGTAGCGTAGTTCACAGGGGTTGAAGCTAGCAAGGGGTAAAAGGATATATACATTTATATACACAAAAGCAAACATGAAAGTACTGGGTTAAATATTGATTAAGTTTGATTCCTTTTTCAATGAATCAAATAATCGAGAAGTGTTTTTAATACATCAGCAATATCAATACTTTACTAATGGAACCAAATGTACCCCTAACAGGTCTGTAACTCTGAATGAGAGGGTAACAAACAAACCAACCAACACTTGTACGTATATCAGTGGTTCTCTAAACATGTCAAGATCCCCCTAATTACAAATGTACAATGTAAGCATTAGCCCTTTATCCAGAGTGACTTACAGCAAACGAGGTCAAAACATTCATAGAATGCAGAGAGACAGTGTAGTGTCTCAGTAAACTATAGGATCAAGTAAACTAATATGATAACAGAGTCTCGTCACAAAGCAGTGACTCCTTACCTCGGCAATCAGCGGTACTTGCAACTCACGAGTTACAACCACTGGTGTAGAGACACTCCTAACAGGTGCTGGAGTGGCTGCTACAGACTTGCGGGGTGGTGTCCTAGGACTGACCTGTGCATAAAAACAGAGAGCACCGTTTGCAGGCCGGAAAATGGGAACCCTGTCATCTTAGCTTTTAATCATTTTCATTTAAGATGCTCGGACGAACCTGTGTTCTTGCTTGCTGCAGTTGCTCATGAACAGCAAACGACAACTGCTGTATCCATCCACGATGGATCGGAGATGTGAATCACCGACAAGAAGGGCAAACTGTTTCAACAAAAGAAAAACAAAATCAATGTTTATTGTGTAAACACTGGCATTTACTCCTCAAAATTAATAAATGAGCAAAGACAGACACCTTCTTGTTTGACAACTCAGCTGGAATCAAAGACCTCTGCGTTAGTCTAGTCCAGGCTGACCTCTTCCACCGGTTCGCTGATCTGCAGGCAGCCTGGTCCATCACTGGTTTGCCACGCTTGGACTGGCGAGGCATCTCTGTAACCTGCTTGGACTTCAGCTACCTGTTTCCGTTGAGTTGGGAAAAAAAAAAGTCACACACAACAAGTGTTACTAGGACAGCAACAAACAGCTACCCAAAACAATATAGAACAATCAAAGAGAGAGATTGTGAGTGAGTGATTGAACGAGCGAACGAACGAGCGAACGAACGATCGAGCGAGCGAGCGAGCGATTGAGTGAGTGTGTATGTGTGTGTGATACTTCTTCTTCTTGCGTATGTCATCAGATCCTCAGCTCCGTTGCAGCAAGCCAATCCAGCGTTTCGTCATCCAGGTTCATACGGCCTTGGTCGCCATGTGGTGGGCGGTGTTTCGGGCAGCTGGTCATGATGTGTTCCACAGTCTGTAGGGGCTCTCCACATTCACAGTGGGCACTGTAAGAGAGGCCCCACCGTCGCATTGCTTCACCGAAGCGTCCCCACGCCTGTCATCAGGCGGTTGAGGGTTGTCCACTGCTTACGGGGCAGGTGCTGGCCAGGGACATCTGTGGGATCCTCTATGTAGTTGTGTGATACTTCACCAGGAACTACTCTGCAGCGGTCTGCAGGTAGCGTAGTTCACAGGGGTTGAAGCTAGCAAGGGGTAAAAGGATATATACATTTATATACACAAAAGCAAACATGAAAGTACTGGGTTAAATATTGATTAAGTTTGATTCCTTTTTCAATGAATCAAATAATCGAGAAGTGTTTTTAATACATCAGCAATATCAATACTTTACTAATGGAACCAAATGTACCCCTAACAGGTCTGTAACTCTGAATGAGAGGGTAACAAACAAACCAACCAACACTTGTACGTATATCAGTGGTTCTCTAAACATGTCAAGATCCCCCTAATTACAAATGTACAATGTAGGCATTAGCCCTTTATCCAGAGTGACTTACAGCAAACGAGGTCAAAACATTCATAGAATGCAGAGAGACAGTGTAGTGTCTCAGTAAACTATAGGATCAAGTAAACTAATATGATAACAGAGTCTCGTCACAAAGCAGTGACTCCTTACCTCGGCAATCAGCGGTACTTGCAACTCACGAGTTACAACCACTGGTGTAGAGACACTCCTAACAGGTGCTGGAGTGGCTGCTACAGACTTGCGGGGTGGTGTCCTAGGACTGACCTGTGCATAAAAACAGAGAGCACCGTTTGCAGGCCGGAAAATGGGAACCCTGTCATCTTAGCTTTTAATCATTTTCATTTAAGATGCTCGGACGAACCTGTGCTCTTGCCTGCTGCAGTTGCTCATGAACAGCAAACGACAACTGCTGTATCCATCCACGATGGATCGGAGATGTGAATCACCGACAAGAAGGGCAAACTGTTTCAACAAAAGAAAAACAAAATCAATGTTTATTGTGTAAACACTGGCATTTACTCCTCAAAATTAATAAATGAGCAAAGACAGACACCTTCTTGTTTGACAACTCAGCTGGAATCAAAGACCTCTGCGTTAGTCTAGTCCAGGCTGACCTCTTCCACCGGTTCGCTGATCTGCAGGCAGCCTGGTCCATCACTGGTTTGCCACGCTTGGACTGGCGAGGCATCTCTGTAACCTGCTTGGACTTCAGCTACCTGTTTCCGTTGAGTTGGGAAAAAAAAAAGTCACACACAACAAGTGTTACTAGGACAGCAACAAACAGCTACCCAAAACAATATAGAACAATCAAAGAGAGAGAGTGTGAGTGAGTGATTGAACGAGCGAACGAAAGAGCGAACGAACGAGCGATCGAGCGAGCGAGCGAGCGAGCGAGCGAGCGAGCGAGTGAGTGTGTATGTGTGTGTGATACTTCTTCTTCTTGCGTATGTCATCAGATCCTCAGCTCCGTTGCAGCAAGCCAATCCAGCGTTTCGTCATCCAGGTTCATACGGCCTTGGTCGCCATGTGGCGGGCGGTGTTTCGGGCAGCTGGTCATGATGTGTTCCACAGTCTGTAGGGGCTCTCCACATTCACAGTGGGCACTGTCCGAGAGGCCCCACCGTCGCATTGCTTCACCGAAGCGTCCCCACGCCTGTCATCAGGCGGTTGAGGGTTGTCCACTGCTTACGGGGCAGGTGCTGGCCAGGGACATCTGTGGGATCCTCTATGTAATTGTGTGATACTTCACCAGGAACTACTCTGCAGCGGTCTGCAGGTAGCGTAGTTCACAGGGGTTGAAGCTAGCAAGGGGTAAAAGGATATATACATTTATATACACAAAAGCAAACATGAAAGTACTGGGTTAAATATTGATTAAGTTTGATTCCTTTTTCAATGAATCAAATAATCGAGAAGTGTTTTTAATACATCAGCAATATCAATACTTTACTAATGGAACCAAATGTACCCCTAACAGGTCTGTAACTCTGAATGAGAGGGTAACAAACAAACCAACCAACACTTGTACGTATATCAGTGGTTCTCTAAACATGTCAAGATCCGCCTAATTACAAATGTACAATGTAGGCATTAGCCCTTTATCCAGAGTGACTTACAGCAAACGAGGTCAAAACATTCATAGAATGCAGAGAGACAGTGTAGTGTCTCAGTAAACTATAGGATCAAGTAAACTAATATGATAACAGAGTCTCGTCACAAAGCAGTGACTCCTTACCTCGGCAATCAGCGGTACTTGCAACTCACGAGTTACAACCACTGGTGTAGAGACACTCCTAACAGGTGCTGGAGTGGCTGCTACAGACTTGCGGGGTGGTGTCCTAGGACTGACCTGTGCATAAAAACAGAGAGCACCGTTTGCAGGCCGGAAAATGGGAACCCTGTCATCTTAGCTTTTAATCATTTTCATTTAAGATGCTCGGACGAACCTGTGCTCTTGCCTGCTGCAGTTGCTCATGAACAGCAAACGACAACTGCTGTATCCATCCACGATGGATCGGAGATGTGAATCACCGACAAGAAGGGCAAACTGTTTCAACAAAAGAAAAACAAAATCAATGTTTATTGTGTAAACACTGGCATTTACTCCTCAAAATTAATAAATGAGCAAAGACAGACACCTTCTTGTTTGACAACTCAGCTGGAATCAAAGACCTCTGCGTTAGTCTAGTCCAGGCTGACCTCTTCCACCGGTTCGCTGATCTGCAGGCAGCCTGGTCCATCACTGGTTTGCCACGCTTGGACTGGCGAGGCATCTCTGTAACCTGCTTGGACTTCAGCTACCTGTTTCCGTTGAGTTGGGAAAAAAAAAAGTCACACACAACAAGTGTTACTAGGACAGCAACAAACAGCTACCCAAAACAATATAGAACAATCAAAGAGAGAGAGTGTGAGTGAGTGATTGAACGAGCGAACGAACGAGCGAACGAACGAGCGATCGAGCGAGCGAGCGAGCGAGCGAGCGAGCGAGTGAGTGTGTATGTGTGTGTGATACTCTTTCTTCTTGCGTATGTCATCAGATCCTCAGCTCCGTTGCAGCAAGCCAATCCAGCGTTTCGTCATCCAGGTTCATACGGCCTTGGTCGCCATGTGGCGGGCGGTGTTTCGGGCAGCTGGTCATGATGTGTTCCACAGTCTGTAGGGGCTCTCCACATTCACAGTGGGCACTGTCCGAGAGGCCCCACCGTCGCATTGCTTCACCGAAGCGTCCCCACGCCTGTCATCAGGCGGTTGAGGGTTGTCCACTGCTTACGGGGCAGGTGCTGGCCAGGGACATCTGTGGGATCCTCTATGTAGTTGTGTGATACTTCACCAGGAACTACTCTGCAGCGGTCTGCAGGTAGCGTAGTTCACAGGGGTTGAAGCTAGCAAGGGGTAAAAGGATATATACATTTATATACACAAAAGCAAACATGAAAGTACTGGGTTAAATATTGATTAAGTTTGATTCCTTTTTCAATGAATCAAATAATCGAGAAGTGTTTTTAATACATCAGCAATATCAATACTTTACTAATGGAACCAAATGTACCCCTAACAGGTCTGTAACTCTGAATGAGAGGGTAACAAACAAACCAACCAACACTTGTACGTATATCAGTGGTTCTCTAAACATGTCAAGATCCCCCTAATAGCAGGGCGGAATTTTGCAGTTTTCAATACATGATAGTGCACTTGGTGATACAAGCGTGAAATTTGGCACAGATGTCCTTCATATGACTCTAATTGATAATCAACCTCTGGCCAAGCAAAAATCCTAAGATTTCAAGATGGCCACCACCAGTTTTCAAAATGGCTGCAACTGGGCCAACATTTTGGACTATATCACTTTGCTGGGGCTGTAAATCTTTGATTTCCCTCTTATTTTAATATAGGAGAATATGTTCTGAAGGTATTTCTACCAAGTAAGATAAAAATAATAATATTAGGTTCCAATATGGCGGCATATTTTCCAATATGGCTGCCGATAAATTGCATAAATGTACATTCACATGAGCTTGAAGCACATGTATTTGTATTAATTACCATACACAGAATCGATTTATAGCACATTTTAAAGTGATTTGGTAGCTTTTTAACGACCTAGGGCAAGTAAATACAAAAACCTAGATATATATAGGGATATTTTCTCAAACAGGTGCTGGCCTTTTTCTCTTTCCGTGGAAGGACAAAACTGTATGGCATCTGCTGAACGCATGAAAGAAGCAAAGACCTGATGACTTTGATCCAATAGCTGATGCATTTTCATGAAGGGGGAATCATCTGAGGTCCTTCGACAGCTTTTTCAAGCCAAGTCTTTGTGTCTGGGTTGCTCAGTCGGTAGAGCTTTCACCTTCGGATCACATGGTCATGGGTTCGATCAGGATCAGTGTATGAGTAGGTACGGTGAGTGTGGCGCTCCACCTCAGCAATACCAGGGGGTCTATAAGACCCCTGAGTTCTCAGCTGATACTGACAATAAGTCTCAGACTTATTTAATTTGAACAAGTGCAACTGCTATGACAACAACGTCAGTATCTGAGCTGCGAATCATGATGTGTCAGATGCTATCCTCTGCAGCTCTGCCTCAGATACTGACATTGTTGACATAACAGTTTCACTTGTTCAAAGACTTGGCTTGAATTAGCTGTGGATTGCCTTTGGAAGGAGGGAAGGATCTCAGATGGATCCCGTTCATGAAATTGCATCAGCTATTGAATCAAAGTCATCAGGTCTTTGCTTCTTTCATGCATTCAGGGGATGCCAAACAGTTTCGTCCTTCCATGGAAAGGGAAAAAGGTCAGCATGGCAGACAACGTCTCCAAATTAGGTTCAACACCTGTTGCAATAAATGATAAACATATGCAAGTCATTGAGGAGTTCATAGTACTCATGTACGATAGAACTTCATAGAAGTAGTTCCTACAAGGAAGTGAATGCAAGTGAAGTGCATTCCAAGCAGGACATATATGGGGCCAGTGACTCTTGTGCAGTCCTGTTTGCCAAATTATGCCAGAAGCTGACACAATGTGGATGTAAAATAACATGTTCTGGACACTGCAAATGCTTTAAGTTTGGACTTATCTGCACACCCCTCTGTGGTTGCAGTTGCTAGTACACTGGCCTGTCACTTGCCCAGCCACCATTGTAAATGAAAATGTGTTTATAATGACTTGATAACAAAACAAAAAGTAAGCACTAAGCTTTACCAAGCTAATAAATCACTTTCAAATGTTCCATAAATGGATTCTGTGTATGGTAATTAATACAAATACATGTACAACAAGGTCATGTGGATAAACCATAAGCAGGTGCACATTTCTGCAATTTATCGGCAGCCATATTGGAATACATGCCGCCATATTGGAACCTAATGTTATTTTTTATCTTACTTGGTAGGAATACCTCCAGAACATATTCTCTTATATTAAAATAAGCCCCAGCAAAGCGATATAGTCCAACACATTGGCCCAGTTGCAGACATTTTGAAAACTGGTGGTGGCCATCTTGAAATCGTAGGAATTCTGCGTGGCCAGAGGTTGATTATCAATTAGGGTCATATGAAGGTCATCTGTGCCAAATTTCGCGCTTGTATCACCAAGTGCACTATGGTATCAAAATTCCGCCCTGCTATAATTACAAATGTACAATGTAGGCATTAGCCCTTTATCCAGAGTGACTTACAGCAAACGAGGTCAAAACATTCATAGAATGCAGAGAGACAGTGTAGTGTCTCAGTAAACTATAGGATCAAGTAAACTAATATGATAACAGAGTCTCGTCACAAAGCAGTGACTCCTTACCTCGGCAATCAGCGGTACTTGCAACTCACGAGTTACAACCACTGGTGTAGAGACACTCCTAACAGGTGCTGGAGTGGCTGCTACAGACTTGCGGGGTGGTGTCCTAGGACTGACCTGTGCATAAAAACAGAGAGCACCGTTTGCAGGCCGGAAAATGGGAACCCTGTCATCTTAGCTTTTAATCATTTTCATTTAAGATGCTCGGACGAACCTGTGCTCTTGCCTGCTGCAGTTGCTCATGAACAGCAAACGACAACTGCTGTATCCATCCACGATGGATCGGAGATGTGAATCACCGACAAGAAGGGCAAACTGTTTCAACAAAAGAAAAACAAAATCAATGTTTATTGTGTAAACACTGGCATTTACTCCTCAAAATTAATAAATGAGCAAAGACAGACACCTTCTTGTTTGACAACTCAGCTGGAATCAAAGACCTCTGCGTTAGTCTAGTCCAGGCTGACCTCTTCCACCGGTTCGCTGATCTGCAGGCAGCCTGGTCCATCACTGGTTTGCCACGCTTGGACTGGCGAGGCATCTCTGTAACCTGCTTGGACTTCAGCTACCTGTTTCCGTTGAGTTGGGAAAAAAAAAGTCACACACAACAAGTGTTACTAGGACAGCAACAAACAGCTACCCAAAACAATATAGAACAATCAAAGAGAGAGAGTGTGAGTGAGTGATTGAACGAGCGAACGAACGAGCGAACGAACGAGCGATCGAGCGAGCGAGCGAGCGAGCGAGCGAGTGTGTATGTGTGTGTGATACTTCTTCTTCTTGCGTATGTCATCAAATCCTCAGCTCCGTTGCAGCAAGCCAATCCAGCGTTTCGTCATCCAGGTTCATACGGCCTTGGTCGCCATGTGGCGGGCGGTGTTTCGGGCAGCTGGTCATGATGTGTTCCACAGTCTGTAGGGGCTCTCCACATTCACAGTGGGCACTGTCCGAGAGGCCCCACCGTCGCATTGCTTCACCGAAGCGTCCCCACGCCTGTCATCAGGCGGTTGAGGGTTGTCCACTGCTTACGGGGCAGGTGCTGGCCAGGGACATCTGTGGGATCCTCTATGTAGTTGTGTGATACTTCACCAGGAACTACTCTGCAGCGGTCTGCAGGTAGCGTAGTTCACAGGGGTTGAAGCTAGCAAGGGGTAAAAGGATATATACATTTATATACACAAAAGCAAACATGAAAGTACTGGGTTAAATATTGATTAAGTTTGATTCCTTTTTCAATGAATCAAATAATCGAGAAGTGTTTTTAATACATCAGCAATATCAATACTTTACTAATGGAACCAAATGTACCCCTAACAGGTCTGTAACTCTGAATGAGAGGGTAACAAACAAACCAACCAACACTTGTACGTATATCAGTGGTTCTCTAAACATGTCAAGATCCCCCTAATTACAAATGTACAATGTAAGCATTAGCCCTTTATCCAGAGTGACTTACAGCAAACGAGGTCAAAACATTCATAGAATGCAGAGAGACAGTGTAGTGTCTCAGTAAACTATAGGATCAAGTAAACTAATATGATAACAGAGTCTCGTCACAAAGCAGTGACTCCTTACCTCGGCAATCAGCGGTACTTGCAACTCACGAGTTACAACCACTGGTGTAGAGACACTCCTAACAGGTGCTGGAGTGGCTGCTACAGACTTGCGGGGTGGTGTCCTAGGACTGACCTGTGCATAAAAACAGAGAGCACCGTTTGCAGGCCGGAAAATGGGAACCCTGTCATCTTAGCTTTTAATCATTTTCATTTAAGATGCTCGGACGAACCTGTGTTCTTGCCTGCTGCAGTTGCTCATGAACAGCAAACGACAACTGCTGTATCCATCCACGATGGATCGGAGATGTGAATCACCGACAAGAAGGGCAAACTGTTTCAACAAAAGAAAAACAAAATCAATGTTTATTGTGTAAACACTGGCATTTACTCCTCAAAATTAATAAATGAGCAAAGACAGACACCTTCTTGTTTGACAACTCAGCTGGAATCAAAGACCTCTGCGTTAGTCTAGTCCAGGCTGACCTCTTCCACCGGTTCGCTGATCTGCAGGCAGCCTGGTCCATCAATGGTTTGCCACGCTTGGACTGGCGAGGCATCTCTGTAACCTGCTTGGACTTCAGCTACCTGTTTCCGTTGAGTTGGGAAAAAAAAAAGTCACACACAACAAGTGTTACTAGGACAGCAACAAACAGCTACCCAAAACAATATAGAACAATCAAAGAGAGAGATTGTGAGTGAGTGATTGAACGAGCGAACGAACGAGCGAACGAACGATCGAGCGAGCGAGCGAGCGAGCGAGCGAGTGAGTGTGTATGTGTGTGTGATACTTCTTCTTCTTGCGTATGTCATCAGATCCTCAGCTCCGTTGCAGCAAGCCAATCCAGCGTTTCGTCATCCAGGTTCATACGGCCTTGGTCGCCATGTGGTGGGCGGTGTTTCGGGCAGCTGGTCATGATGTGTTCCACAGTCTGTAGGGGCTCTCCACATTCACAGTGGGCACTGTAAGAGAGGCCCCACCGTCGCATTGCTTCACCGAAGCGTCCCCACGCCTGTCATCAGGCGGTTGAGGGTTGTCCACTGCTTACGGGGCAGGTGCTGGCCAGGGACATCTGTGGGATCCTCTATGTAGTTGTGTGATACTTCACCAGGAACTACTCTGCAGCGGTCTGCAGGTAGCGTAGTTCACAGGGGTTGAAGCTAGCAAGGGGTAAAAGGATATATACATTTATATACACAAAAGCAAACATGAAAGTACTGGGTTAAATATTGATTAAGTTTGATTCCTTTTTCAATGAATCAAATAATCGAGAAGTGTTTTTAATACATCAGCAATATCAATACTTTACTAATGGAACCAAATGTACCCCTAACAGGTCTGTAACTCTGAATGAGAGGGTAACAAACAAACCAACCAACACTTGTACTTACATCAGTGGTTCTCTAAACATGTCAAGATCCCCCTAATTACAAATGTACAATGTAGGCATTAGCCCTTTATCCAGAGTGACTTACAGCAAACGAGGTCAAAACATTCATAGAATGCAGAGAGACAGTGTAGTGTCTCAGTAAACTATAGGATCAAGTAAACTAATATGATAACAGAGTCTCGTCACAAAGCAGTGACTCCTTACCTCGGCAATCAGCGGTACTTGCAACTCACGAGTTACAACCACTGGTGTAGAGACACTCCTAACAGGTGCTGGAGTGGCTGCTACAGACTTGCGGGGTGGTGTCCTAGGACTGACCTGTGCATAAAAACAGAGAGCACCGTTTGCAGGCCGGAAAATGGGAACCCTATCATCTTAGCTTTTAATCATTTTCATTTAAGATGCTCGGACGAACCTGTGCTCTTGCCTGCTGCAGTTGCTCATGAACAGCAAACGACAACTGCTGTATCCATCCACGATGGATCGGAGATGTGAATCACCGACAAGAAGGGCAAACTGTTTCAACAAAAGAAAAACAAAATCAATGTTTATTGTGTAAACACTGGCATTTACTCCTCAAAATTAATAAATGAGCAAAGACAGACACCTTCTTGTTTGACAACTCAGCTGGAATCAAAGACCTCTGCGTTAGTCTAGTCCAGGCTGACCTCTTCCACCGGTTCGCTGATCTGCAGGCAGCCTGGTCCATCACTGGTTTGCCACGCTTGGACTGGCGAGGCATCTCTGTAACCTGCTTGGACTTCAGCTACCTGTTTCCGTTGAGTTGGGAAAAAAAAAAGTCACACACAACAAGTGTTACTAGGACAGCAACAAACAGCTACCCAAAACAATATAGAACAATCAAAGAGAGAGAGTGTGAGTGAGTGATTGAACGAGCGAACGAACGAGCGAACGAACGAGCGATCGAGCGAGCGAGCGAGCGAGCGATCGAGCGAGCGAGCGAGTGAGTGAGTGTGTATGTGTGTGTGATACTTCTTCTTCTTGCGTATGTCATCAGATCCTCAGCTCCGTTGCAGCAAGCCAATCCAGCGTTTCGTCATCCAGGTTCATACGGCCTTGGTCGCCATGTGGCGGGCGGTGTTTCGGGCAGCTGGTCATGATGTGTTCCACAGTCTGTAGGGGCTCTCCACATTCACAGTGGGCACTGTCCGAGAGGCCCCACCGTCGCATTGCTTCACCGAAGCGTCCCCACGCCTGTCATCAGGCGGTTGAGGGTTGTCCACTGCTTACGGGGCAGGTGCTGGCCAGGGACATCTGTGGGATCCTCTATGTAGTTGTGTGATACTTCATCAGGAACTACTCTGCAGCGGTCTGCAGGTAGCGTAGTTCACAGGGGTTGAAGCTAGCAAGGGGTAAAAGGATATATACATTTATATACACAAAAGCAAACATGAAAGTACTGGGTTAAATATTGATTAAGTTTGATTCCTTTTTCAATGAATCAAATAATCGAGAAGTGTTTTTAATACATCAGCAATATCAATACTTTACTAATGGAACCAAATGTACCCCTAACAGGTCTGTAACTCTGAATGAGAGGGTAACAAACAAACCAACCAACACTTGTACGTATATCAGTGGTTCTCTAAACATGTCAAGATCCCCCTAATTACAAATGTACAATGTAGGCATTAGCCCTTTATCCAGAGTGACTTACAGCAAACGAGGTCAAAACATTCGTAGAATGCAGAGAGACAGTGTAGTGTCTCAGTAAACTATAGGATCAAGTAAACTAATATGATAACAGAGTCTCGTCACAAAGCAGTGACTCCTTACCTCGGCAATCAGCGGTACTTGCAACTCACGAGTTACAACCACTGGTGTAGAGACACTCCTAACAGGTGCTGGAGTGGCTGCTACAGACTTGCGGGGTGGTGTCCTAGGACTGACCTGTGCATAAAAACAGAGAGCACCGTTTGCAGGCCGGAAAATGGGAACCCTGTCATCTTAGCTTTTAATCATTTTCATTTAAGGTGCTCGGACGAACCTGTGCTCTTGCCTGCTGCAGTTGCTCATGAACAGCAAACGACAACTGCTTTATCCATCCACGATGGATCGGAGATGTGAATCACCGACAAGAAGGGCAAACTGTTTCAACAAAAGAAAAACAAAATCAATGTTTATTGTGTAAACACTGGCATTTACTCCTCAAAATTAATAAATGAGCAAAGACAGACACCTTCTTGTTTGACAACTCAGCTGGAATCAAAGACCTCTGCGTTAGTCTAGTCCAGGCTGACCTCTTCCACCGGTTCGCTGATCTGCAGGCAGCCTGGTCCATCACTGGTTTGCCACGCTTGGACTGGCGAGGCATCTCTGTAACCTGCTTGGACTTCAGCTACCTGTTTCCGTTGAGTTGGGAAAAAAAAAAGTCACACACAACAAGTGTTACTAGGACAGCAACAAACAGCTACCCAAAACAATATAGAACAATCAAAGAGAGAGAGTGTGAGTGAGTGATTGAACGAGCGAACGAACGAGCGAACGAACGAGCGATCGAGCGAGCGAGCGAGCGAGCGATCGAGCGAGCGAGCGAGTGAGTGAGTGTGTATGTGTGTGTGATACTTCTTCTTCTTGCGTATGTCATCAGATCCTCAGCTCCGTTGCAGCAAGCCAATCCAGCGTTTCGTCATCCAGGTTCATACGGCCTTGGTCGCCATGTGGCGGGCGGTGTTTCGGGCAGCTGGTCATGATGTGTTCCACAGTCTGTAGGGGCTCTCCACATTCACAGTGGGCACTGTCCGAGAGGCCCCACCGTCGCATTGCTTCACCGAAGCGTCCCCACGCCTGTCATCAGGCGGTTGAGGGTTGTCCACTGCTTACGGGGCAGGTGCTGGCCAGGGACATCTGTGGGATCCTCTATGTAGTTGTGTGATACTTCACCAGGAACTACTCTGCAGTGGTCTGCAGGTAGCGTAGTTCACAGGGGTTGAAGCTAGCAAGGGGTAAAAGGATATATACATTTATATACACAAAAGCAAACATGAAAGTACTGGGTTAAATATTGATTAAGTTTGATTCCTTTTTCAATGAATCAAATAATCGAGAAGTGTTTTTAATACATCAGCAATATCAATACTTTACTAATGGAACCAAATGTACCCCTAACAGGTCTGTAACTCTGAATGAGAGGGTGACAAACAAACCAACCAACACTTGTACGTATATCAGTGGTTCTCTAAACATGTCAAGATCCCCCTAATTACAAATGTACAATGTAGGCATTAGCCCTTTATCCAGAGTGACTTACAGCAAACGAGGTCAAAACATTCATAGAATGCAGAGAGACAGTGTAGTGTCTCAGTAAACTATAGGATCAAGTAAACTAATATGATAACAGAGTCTCGTCACAAAGCAGTGACTCCTTACCTCGGCAATCAGCGGTACTTGCAACTCACGAGTTACAACCACTGGTGTAGAGACACTCCTAACAGGTGCTGGAGTGGCTGCTACAGACTTGCGGGGTGGTGTCCTAGGACTGACCTGTGCATAAAAACAGAGAGCACCGTTTGCAGGCCGGAAAATGGGAACCCTGTCATCTTAGCTTTTAATCATTTTCATTTAAGATGCTCGGACGAACCTGTGCTCTTGCCTGCTGCAGTTGCTCATGAACAGCAAACGACAACTGCTGTATCCATCCACGATGGATCGGAGATGTGAATCACCGACAAGAAGGGCAAACTGTTTCAACAAAAGAAAAACAAAATCAATGTTTATTGTGTAAACACTGGCATTTACTCCTCAAAATTAATAAATGAGCAAAGACAGACACCTTCTTGTTTGACAACTCAGCTGGAATCAAAGACCTCTGCGTTAGTCTAGTCCAGGCTGACCTCTTCCACCGGTTCGCTGATCTGCAGGCAGCCTGGTCCATCACTGGTTTGCCACGCTTGGACTGGCGAGGCATCTCTGTAACCTGCTTGGACTTCAGCTACCTGTTTCCGTTGAGTTGGGAAAAAAAAAAGTCACACACAAGTGTTACTAGGACAGCAACAAACAGCTACCCAAAACAATATAGAACAATCAAAGAGAGAGAGTGTGAGTGAGTGATTGAACGAGCGAACGAAAGAGCGAACGAACGAGCGAGCGAGCGAGCGAGCGAGTGAGTGTGTATGTGTGTGTGATACTTCTTCTTCTTGCGTATGTCATCAGATCCTCAGCTCCGTTGCAGCAAGCCAATCCAGCGTTTCGTCATCCAGGTTCATACGGCCTTGGTCGCCATGTGGCGGGCGGTGTTTCGGGCAGCTGGTCATGATGTGTTCCACAGTCTGTAGGGGCTCTCCACATTCACAGTGGGCACTGTCCGAGAGGCCCCACCGTCGCATTGCTTCACCGAAGCGTCCCCACGCCTGTCATCAGGCGGTTGAGGGTTGTCCACTGCTTACGGGGCAGGTGCTGGCCAGGGACATCTGTGGGATCCTCTATGTAGTTGTGTGATACTTCACCAGGAACTACTCTGCAGCGGTCTGCAGGTAGCGTAGTTCACAGGGGTTGAAGCTAGCAAGGGGTAAAAGGATATATACATTTATATACACAAAAGCAAACATGAAAGTACTGGGTTAAATATTGATTAAGTTTGATTCCTTTTTCAATGAATCAAATAATCGAGAAGTGTTTTTAATACATCAGCAATATCAATACTTTACTAATGGAACCAAATGTACCCCTAACAGGTCTGTAACTCTGAATGAGAGGGTAACAAACAAACCAACCAACACTTGTACGTATATCAGTGGTTCTCTAAACATGTCAAGATCCCCCTAATAGCAGGGCGGAATTTTGCAGTTTTCAATACATGATAGTGCACTTGGTGATACAAGCGTGAAATTTGGCACAGATGTCCTTCATATGACTCTAATTGATAATCAACCTCTGGCCAAGCAAAAATCCTAAGATTTCAAGATGGCCACCACCATTTTTCAAAATGGCTGCAACTGGGCCAACATTTTGGACTATATCACTTTGCTGGGGCTGTAAATCTTTGATTTCCCTCTTATTTTAATATAGGAGAATATGTTCTGAAGGTATTTCTACCAAGTAAGATAAAAATAATAATATTAGGTTCCAATATGGCGGCATATTTTCCAATATGGCTGCCGATAAATTGCATAAATATACATTCACATGAGCTTGAAGCACATGTATTTGTATTAATTACCATACACAGAATCGATTTATAGCACATTTTAAAGTGATTTGGTAGCTTTTTAACGACCTAGGGCAAGTAAATACAAAAACCTAGATATATATAGGGATATTTTCTCAAACAGGTGCTGGCCTTTTTCTCTTTCCGTGGAAGGACAAAACTGTATGGCATCTGCTGAACGCATGAAAGAAGCAAAGACCTGATGACTTTGATCCAATAGCTGATGCATTTTCATGAAGGGGGAATCATCTGAGGTCCTTCGACAGCTTTTTCAAGCCAAGTCTTTGTGTCTGGGTTGCTCAGTCGGTAGAGCTTTCACCTTCGGATCACATGGTCATGGGTTCGATCAGGATCAGTGTATGAGTAGGTACGGTGAGTGTGGCGCTCCACCTCAGCAATACCAGGGGGTCTATAAGACCCCTGAGTTCTCAGCTGATACTGACAATAAGTCTCAGACTTATTTAATTTGAACAAGTGCAACTGCTATGACAACAACGTCAGTATCTGAGCTGCGAATCATGATGTGTCAGATGCTATCCTCTGCAGCTCTGCCTCAGATACTGACATTGTTGACATAACAGTTTCACTTGTTCAAAGACTTGGCTTGAATTAGCTGTGGATTGCCTTTGGAAGGAGGGAAGGATCTCAGATGGATCCCGTTCATGAAATTGCATCAGCTATTGAATCAAAGTCATCAGGTCTTTGCTTCTTTCATGCATTCAGGGGATGCCAAACAGTTTCGTCCTTCCATGGAAAGGGAAAAAGGTCAGCATGGCAGACAACGTCTCCAAATTAGGTTCAACACCTGTTGCAATAAATGATAAACATATGCAAGTCATTGAGGAGTTCATAGTACTCATGTACGATAGAACTTCATAGAAGTAGTTCCTACAAGGAAGTGAATGCAAGTGAAGTGCATTCCAAGCAGGACATATATGGGGCCAGTGACTCTTGTGCAGTCCTGTTTGCCAAATTATGCCAGAAGCTGACACAATGTGGATGTAAAATAACATGTTCTGGACACTGCAAATGCTTTAAGTTTGGACTTATCTGCACACCCCTCTGTGGTTGCAGTTGCTAGTACACTGGCCTGTCACTTGCCCAGCCACCATTGTAAATGAAAATGTGTTTATAATGACTTGATAACAAAACAAAAAGTAAGCACTAAGCTTTACCAAGCTAATAAATCACTTTCAAATGTTCCATAAATGGATTCTGTGTATGGTAATTAATACAAATACATGTACAACAAGGTCATGTGGATAAACCATAAGCAGGTGCACATTTCTGCAATTTATCGGCAGCCATATTGGAATACATGCCGCCATATTGGAACCTAATGTTATTTTTTATCTTACTTGGTAGGAATACCTCCAGAACATATTCTCTTATATTAAAATAAGCCCCAGCAAAGCGATATAGTCCAACACATTGGCCCAGTTGCAGACATTTTGAAAACTGGTGGTGGCCATCTTGAAATCGTAGGAATTCTGCGTGGCCAGAGGTTGATTATCAATTAGGGTCATATGAAGGTCATCTGTGCCAAATTTCGCGCTTGTATCACCAAGTGCACTATGGTATCAAAATTCCGCCCTGCTATAATTACAAATGTACAATGTAGGCATTAGCCCTTTATCCAGAGTGACTTACAGCAAACGAGGTCAAAACATTCATAGAATGCAGAGAGACAGTGTAGTGTCTCAGTAAACTATAGGATCAAGTAAACTAATATGATAACAGAGTCTCGTCACAAAGCAGTGACTCCTTACCTCGGCAATCAGCGGTACTTGCAACTCACGAGTTACAACCACTGGTGTAGAGACACTCCTAACAGGTGCTGGAGTGGCTGCTACAGACTTGCGGGGTGGTGTCCTAGGACTGACCTGTGCATAAAAACAGAGAGCACCGTTTGCAGGCCGGAAAATGGGAACCCTGTCATCTTAGCTTTTAATCATTTTCATTTAAGATGCTCGGACGAACCTGTGCTCTTGCCTGCTGCAGTTGCTCATGAACAGCAAACGACAACTGCTGTATCCATCCACGATGGATCGGAGATGTGAATCACCGACAAGAAGGGCAAACTGTTTCAACAAAAGAAAAACAAAATCAATGTTTATTGTGTAAACACTGGCATTTACTCCTCAAAATTAATAAATGAGCAAAGACAGACACCTTCTTGTTTGACAACTCAGCTGGAATCAAAGACCTCTGCGTTAGTCTAGTCCAGGCTGACCTCTTCCACCGGTTCGCTGATCTGCAGGCAGCCTGGTCCATCACTGGTTTGCCACGCTTGGACTGGCGAGGCATCTCTGTAACCTGCTTGGACTTCAGCTACCTGTTTCCGTTGAGTTGGGAAAAAAAAAGTCACACACAACAAGTGTTACTAGGACAGCAACAAACAGCTACCCAAAACAATATAGAACAATCAAAGAGAGAGAGTGTGAGTGAGTGATTGAACGAGCGAACGAACGAGCGAACGAACGAGCGATCGAGCGAGCGAGCGAGCGAGCGAGCGAGTGTGTATGTGTGTGTGATACTTCTTCTTCTTGCGTATGTCATCAAATCCTCAGCTCCGTTGCAGCAAGCCAATCCAGCGTTTCGTCATCCAGGTTCATACGGCCTTGGTCGCCATGTGGCGGGCGGTGTTTCGGGCAGCTGGTCATGATGTGTTCCACAGTCTGTAGGGGCTCTCCACATTCACAGTGGGCACTGTCCGAGAGGCCCCACCGTCGCATTGCTTCACCGAAGCGTCCCCACGCCTGTCATCAGGCGGTTGAGGGTTGTCCACTGCTTACGGGGCAGGTGCTGGCCAGGGACATCTGTGGGATCCTCTATGTAGTTGTGTGATACTTCACCAGGAACTACTCTGCAGCGGTCTGCAGGTAGCGTAGTTCACAGGGGTTGAAGCTAGCAAGGGGTAAAAGGATATATACATTTATATACACAAAAGCAAACATGAAAGTACTGGGTTAAATATTGATTAAGTTTGATTCCTTTTTCAATGAATCAAATAATCGAGAAGTGTTTTTAATACATCAGCAATATCAATACTTTACTAATGGAACCAAATGTACCCCTAACAGGTCTGTAACTCTGAATGAGAGGGTAACAAACAAACCAACCAACACTTGTACGTATATCAGTGGTTCTCTAAACATGTCAAGATCCCCCTAATTACAAATGTACAATGTAAGCATTAGCCCTTTATCCAGAGTGACTTACAGCAAACGAGGTCAAAACATTCATAGAATGCAGAGAGACAGTGTAGTGTCTCAGTAAACTATAGGATCAAGTAAACTAATATGATAACAGAGTCTCGTCACAAAGCAGTGACTCCTTACCTCGGCAATCAGCGGTACTTGCAACTCACGAGTTACAACCACTGGTGTAGAGACACTCCTAACAGGTGCTGGAGTGGCTGCTACAGACTTGCGGGGTGGTGTCCTAGGACTGACCTGTGCATAAAAACAGAGAGCACCGTTTGCAGGCCGGAAAATGGGAACCCTGTCATCTTAGCTTTTAATCATTTTCATTTAAGATGCTCGGACGAACCTGTGTTCTTGCCTGCTGCAGTTGCTCATGAACAGCAAACGACAACTGCTGTATCCATCCACGATGGATCGGAGATGTGAATCACCGACAAGAAGGGCAAACTGTTTCAACAAAAGAAAAACAAAATCAATGTTTATTGTGTAAACACTGGCATTTACTCCTCAAAATTAATAAATGAGCAAAGACAGACACCTTCTTGTTTGACAACTCAGCTGGAATCAAAGACCTCTGCGTTAGTCTAGTCCAGGCTGACCTCTTCCACCGGTTCGCTGATCTGCAGGCAGCCTGGTCCATCACTGGTTTGCCACGCTTGGACTGGCGAGGCATCTCTGTAACCTGCTTGGACTTCAGCTACCTGTTTCCGTTGAGTTGGGAAAAAAAAAAGTCACACACAACAAGTGTTACTAGGACAGCAACAAACAGCTACCCAAAACAATATAGAACAATCAAAGAGAGAGATTGTGAGTGAGTGATTGAACGAGCGAACGAACGAACGAACGATCGAGCGAGCGAGCGAGCGAGCGAGCGAGCGAGTGAGTGTGTATGTGTGTGTGATACTTCTTCTTCTTGCGTATGTCATCAGATCCTCAGCTCCGTTGCAGCAAGCCAATCCAGCGTTTCGTCATCCAGGTTCATACGGCCTTGGTCGCCATGTGGTGGGCGGTGTTTCGGGCAGCTGGTCATGATGTGTTCCACAGTCTGTAGGGGCTCTCCACATTCACAGTGGGCACTGTAAGAGAGGCCCCACCGTCGCATTGCTTCACCGAAGCGTCCCCACGCCTGTCATCAGGCGGTTGAGGGTTGTCCACTGCTTACGGGGCAGGTGCTGGCCAGGGACATCTGTGGGATCCTCTATGTAGTTGTGTGATACTTCACCAGGAACTACTCTGCAGCGGTCTGCAGGTAGCGTAGTTCACAGGGGTTGAAGCTAGCAAGGGGTAAAAGGATATATACATTTATATACACAAAAGCAAACATGAAAGTACTGGGTTAAATATTGATTAAGTTTGATTCCTTTTTCAATGAATCAAATAATCGAGAAGTGTTTTTAATACATCAGCAATATCAATACTTTACTAATGGAACCAAATGTACCCCTAACAGGTCTGTAACTCTGAATGAGAGGGTAACAAACAAACCAACCAACACTTGTACGTATATCAGTGGTTCTCTAAACATGTCAAGATCCCCCTAATTACAAATGTACAATGTAAGCATTAGCCCTTTATCCAGAGTGACTTACAGCAAACGAGGTCAAAACATTCATAGAATGCAGAGAGACAGTGTAGTGTCTCAGTAAACTATAGGATCAAGTAAACTAATATGATAACAGAGTCTCGTCACAAAGCAGTGACTCCTTACCTCGGCAATCAGCGGTACTTGCAACTCACGAGTTACAACCACTGGTGTAGAGACACTCCTAACAGGTGCTGGAGTGGCTGCTACAGACTTGCGGGGTGGTGTCCTAGGACTGACCTGTGCATAAAAACAGAGAGCACCGTTTGCAGGCCGGAAAATGGGAACCCTGTCATCTTAGCTTTTAATCATTTTCATTTAAGATGCTCGGACGAACCTGTGTTCTTGCCTGCTGCAGTTGCTCATGAACAGCAAACGACAACTGCTGTATCCATCCACGATGGATCGGAGATGTGAATCACCGACAAGAAGGGCAAACTGTTTCAACAAAAGAAAAACAAAATCAATGTTTATTGTGTAAACACTGGCATTTACTCCTCAAAATTAATAAATGAGCAAAGACAGACACCTTCTTGTTTGACAACTCAGCTGGAATCAAAGACCTCTGCGTTAGTCTAGTCCAGGCTGACCTCTTCCACCGGTTCGCTGATCTGCAGGCAGCCTGGTCCATCACTGGTTTGCCACGCTTGGACTGGCGAGGCATCTCTGTAACCTGCTTGGACTTCAGCTACCTGTTTCCGTTGAGTTGGGAAAAAAAAAAGTCACACACAACAAGTGTTACTAGGACAGCAACAAACAGCTACCCAAAACAATATAGAACAATCAAAGAGAGAGAGTGTGAGTGAGTGATTGAACGAGCGAACGAACGAGCGAACGAACGAGCGATCGAGCGAGCGAGCGAGCGAGCGAGCGAGTGAGTGTGTATGTGTGTGTGATACTTCTTCTTCTTGCGTATGTCATCAGATCCTCAGCTCCGTTGCAGCAAGCCAATCCAGCGTTTCGTCATCCAGGTTCATACGGCCTTGGTCGCCATGTGGCGGGCGGTGTTTCGGGCAGCTGGTCATGATGTGTTCCACAGTCTGTAGGGGCTCTCCACATTCACAGTGGGCACTGTCCGAGAGGCCCCACCGTCGCATTGCTTCACCGAAGCGTCCCCACGCCTGTCATCAGGCGGTTGAGGGTTGTCCACTGCTTACGGGGCAGGTGCTGGCCAGGGACATCTGTGGGATCCTCTATGTAGTTGTGTGATACTTCACCAGGAACTACTCTGCAGCGGTCTGCAGGTAGCGTAGTTCACAGGGGTTGAAGCTAGCAAGGGGTAAAAGGATATATACATTTATATACACAAAAGCAAACATGAAAGTACTGGGTTAAATATTGATTAAGTTTGATTCCTTTTTCAATGAATCAAATAATCGAGAAGTGTTTTTAATACATCAGCAATATCAATACTTTACTAATGGAACCAAATGTACCCCTAACAGGTCTGTAACTCTGAATGAGAGGGTAACAAACAAACCAACCAACACTTGTACGTATATCAGTGGTTCTCTAAACATGTCAAGATCCCCCTAATTACAAATGTACAATGTAGGCATTAGCCCTTTATCCAGAGTGACTTACAGCAAACGAGGTCAAAACATTCGTAGAATGCAGAGAGACAGTGTAGTGTCTCAGTAAACTATAGGATCAAGTAAACTAATATGATAACAGAGTCTCGTCACAAAGCAGTGACTCCTTACCTCGGCAATCAGCGGTACTTGCAACTCACGAGTTACAACCACTGGTGTAGAGACACTCCTAACAGGTGCTGGAGTGGCTGCTACAGACTTGCGGGGTGGTGTCCTAGGACTGACCTGTGCATAAAAACAGAGAGCACCGTTTGCAGGCCGGAAAATGGGAACCCTGTCATCTTAGCTTTTAATCATTTTCATTTAAGGTGCTCGGACGAACCTGTGCTCTTGCCTGCTGCAGTTGCTCATGAACAGCAAACGACAACTGCTTTATCCATCCACGATGGATCGGAGATGTGAATCACCGACAAGAAGGGCAAACTGTTTCAACAAAAGAAAAACAAAATCAATGTTTATTGTGTAAACACTGGCATTTACTCCTCAAAATTAATAAATGAGCAAAGACAGACACCTTCTTGTTTGACAACTCAGCTGGAATCAAAGACCTCTGCGTTAGTCTAGTCCAGGCTGACCTCTTCCACCGGTTCGCTGATCTGCAGGCAGCCTGGTCCATCACTGGTTTGCCACGCTTGGACTGGCGAGGCATCTCTGTAACCTGCTTGGACTTCAGCTACCTGTTTCCGTTGAGTTGGGAAAAAAAAAGTCACACACAACAAGTGTTACTAGGACAGCAACAAACAGCTACCCAAAACAATATAGAACAATCAAAGAGAGAGAGTGTGAGTGAGTGATTGAACGAGCGAACGAACGAGCGAACGAACGAGCGATCGAGCGAGCGAGCGAGCGAGCGAGTGAGTGTGTATGTGTGTGTGATACTTCTTCTTCTTGCGTATGTCATCAGATCCTCAGCTCCGTTGCAGCAAGCCAATCCAGCGTTTCGTCATCCAGGTTCATACGGCCTTGGTCGCCATGTGGCGGGCGGTGTTTCGGGCAGCTGGTCATGATGTGTTCCACAGTCTGTAGGGGCTCTCCACATTCACAGTGGGCACTGTCCGAGAGGCCCCACCGTCGCATTGCTTCACCGAAGCGTCCCCACGCCTGTCATCAGGCGGTTGAGGGTTGTCCACTGCTTACGGGGCAGGTGCTGGCCAGGGACATCTGTGGGATCCTCTATGTAGTTGTGTGATACTTCACCAGGAACTACTCTGCAGTGGTCTGCAGGTAGCGTAGTTCACAGGGGTTGAAGCTAGCAAGGGGTAAAAGGATATATACATTTATATACACAAAAGCAAACATGAAAGTACTGGGTTAAATATTGATTAAGTTTGATTCCTTTTTCAATGAATCAAATAATCGAGAAGTGTTTTTAATACATCAGCAATATCAATACTTTACTAATGGAACCAAATGTACCCCTAACAGGTCTGTAACTCTGAATGAGAGGGTAACAAACAAACCAACCAACACTTGTACGTATATCAGTGGTTCTCTAAACATGTCAAGATCCCCCTAATTACAAATGTACAATGTAGGCATTAGCCCTTTATCCAGAGTGACTTACAGCAAACGAGGTCAAAACATTCATAGAATGCAGAGAGACAGTGTAGTGTCTCAGTAAACTATAGGATCAAGTAAACTAATATGATAACAGAGTCTCGTCACAAAGCAGTGACTCCTTACCTCGGCAATCAGCGGTACTTGCAACTCACGAGTTACAACCACTGGTGTAGAGACACTCCTAACAGGTGCTGGAGTGGCTGCTACAGACTTGCGGGGTGGTGTCCTAGGACTGACCTGTGCATAAAAACAGAGAGCACCGTTTGCAGGCCGGAAAATGGGAACCCTGTCATCTTAGCTTTTAATCATTTTCATTTAAGATGCTCGGACGAACCTGTGCTCTTGCCTGCTGCAGTTGCTCATGAACAGCAAACGACAACTGCTGTATCCATCCACGATGGATCGGAGATGTGAATCACCGACAAGAAGGGCAAACTGTTTCAACAAAAGAAAAACAAAATCAATGTTTATTGTGTAAACACTGGCATTTACTCCTCAAAATTAATAAATGAGCAAAGACAGACACCTTCTTGTTTGACAACTCAGCTGGAATCAAAGACCTCTGCGTTAGTCTAGTCCAGGCTGACCTCTTCCACCGGTTCGCTGATCTGCAGGCAGCCTGGTCCATCACTGGTTTGCCACGCTTGGACTGGCGAGGCATCTCTGTAACCTGCTTGGACTTCAGCTACCTGTTTCCGTTGAGTTGGGAAAAAAAAAGTCACACACAAGTGTTACTAGGACAGCAACAAACAGCTACCCAAAACAATATAGAACAATCAAAGAGAGAGAGTGTGAGTGAGTGATTGAACGAGCGAACGAACGAGCGAACGAACGAGCGATCGAGCGAGCGAGCGAGCGAGCGAGCGAGTGAGTGTGTATGTGTGTGTGATACTTCTTCTTCTTGCGTATGTCATCAGATCCTCAGCTCCGTTGCAGCAAGCCAATCCAGCGTTTCGTCATCCAGGTTCATACGGCCTTGGTCGCCATGTGGCGGGCGGTGTTTCGGGCAGCTGGTCATGATGTGTTCCACAGTCTGTAGGGGCTCTCCACATTCACAGTGGGCACTGTCCGAGAGGCCCCACCGTCGCATTGCTTCACCGAAGCGTCCCCACGCCTGTCATCAGGCGGTTGAGGGTTGTCCACTGCTTACGGGGCAGGTGCTGGCCAGGGACATCTGTGGGATCCTCTATGTAGTTGTGTGATACTTCACCAGGAACTACTCTGCAGCGGTCTGCAGGTAGCGTAGTTCACAGGGGTTGAAGCTAGCAAGGGGTAAAAGGATATATACATTTATATACACAAAAGCAAACATGAAAGTACTGGGTTAAATATTGATTAAGTTTGATTCCTTTTTCAATGAATCAAATAATCGAGAAGTGTTTTTAATACATCAGCAATATCAATACTTTACTAATGGAACCAAATGTACCCCTAACAGGTCTGTAACTCTGAATGAGAGGGTAACAAACAAACCAACCAACACTTGTACGTATATAAGTGGTTCTCTAAACATGTCAAGATCCCCCTAATTACAAATGTACAATGTAGGCATTAGCCCTTTATCCAGAGTGACTTACAGCAAACGAGGTCAAAACATTCATAGAATGCAGAGAGACAGTGTAGTGTCTCAGTAAACTATAGGATCAAGTAAACTAATATGATAACAGAGTCTCGTCACAAAGCAGTGACTCCTTACCTCGGCAATCAGCGGTACTTGCAACTCACGAGTTACAACCACTGGTGTAGAGACACTCCTAACAGGTGCTGGAGTGGCTGCTACAGACTTGCGGGGTGGTGTCCTAGGACTGACCTGTGCATAAAAACAGAGAGCACCGTTTGCAGGCCGGAAAATGGGAACCCTGTCATCTTAGCTTTTAATCATTTTCATTTAAGATGCTCGGACGAACCTGTGCTCTTGCCTGCTGCAGTTGCTCATGAACAGCAAACGACAACTGCTGTATCCATCCACGATGGATCGGAGATGTGAATCACCGACAAGAAGGGCAAACTGTTTCAACAAAAGAAAAACAAAATCAATGTTTATTGTGTAAACACTGGCATTTACTCCTCAAAATTAATAAATGAGCAAAGACAGACACCTTCTTGTTTGACAACTCAGCTGGAATCAAAGACCTCTGCGTTAGTCTAGTCCAGGCTGACCTCTTCCACCGGTTCGCTGATCTGCAGGCAGCCTGGTCCATCACTGGTTTGCCACGCTTGGACTGGCGAGGCATCTCTGTAACCTGCTTGGACTTCAGCTACCTGTTTCCGTTGAGTTGGGAAAAAAAAAAGTCACACACAACAAGTGTTACTAGGACAGCAACAAACAGCTACCCAAAACAATATAGAACAATCAAAGAGAGAGAGTGTGAGTGAGTGATTGAACGAGCGAACGAACGAGCGAACGAACGAGCGAACGAGCGATCGAGCGAGCGAGCGAGCGAGCGAGCGAGTGAGTGTGTATGTGTGTGTGATACTTCTTCTTCTTGCGTATGTCATCAGATCCTCAGCTCCGTTGCAGCAAGCCAATCCAGCGTTTCGTCATCCAGGTTCATACGGCCTTGGTCGCCATGTGGCGGGCGGTGTTTCGGGCAGCTGGTCATGATGTGTTCCACAGTCTGTAGGGGCTCTCCACATTCACAGTGGGCACTGTCCGAGAGGCCCCACCGTCGCATTGCTTCACCGAAGCGTCCCCACGCCTGTCATCAGGCGGTTGAGGGTTGTCCACTGCTTACGGGGCAGGTGCTGGCCAGGGACATCTGTGGGATCCTCTATGTAGTTGTGTGATACTTCACCAGGAACTACTCTGCAGCGGTCTGCAGGTAGCGTAGTTCACAGGGGTTGAAGCTAGCAAGGGGTAAAAGGATATATACATTTATATACACAAAAGCAAACATGAAAGTACTGGGTTAAATATTGATTAAGTTTGATTCCTTTTTCAATGAATCAAATAATCGAGAAGTGTTTTTAATACATCAGCAATATCAATACTTTACTAATGGAACCAAATGTACCCCTAACAGGTCTGTAACTCTGAATGAGAGGGTAACAAACAAACCAACCAACACTTGTACGTATATCAGTGGTTCTCTAAACATGTCAAGATCCCCCTAATTACAAATGTACAATGTAGGCATTAGCCCTTTATCCAGAGTGACTTACAGCAAACGAGGTCAAAACATTCATAGAATGCAGAGAGACAGTGTAGTGTCTCAGTAAACTATAGGATCAAGTAAACTAATATGATAACAGAGTCTCGTCACAAAGCAGTGACTCCTTACCTCGGCAATCAGCGGTACTTGCAACTCACGAGTTACAACCACTGGTGTAGAGACACTCCTAACAGGTGCTGGAGTGGCTGCTACAGACTTGCGGGGTGGTGTCCTAGGACTGACCTGTGCATAAAAACAGAGAGCACCGTTTGCAGGCCGGAAAATGGGAACCCTGTCATCTTAGCTTTTAATCATTTTCATTTAAGATGCTCGGACGAACCTGTGTTCTTGCCTGCTGCAGTTGCTCATGAACAGCAAACGACAACTGCTGTATCCATCCACGATGGATCGGAGATGTGAATCACCGACAAGAAGGGCAAACTGTTTCAACAAAAGAAAAACAAAATCAATGTTTATTGTGTAAACACTGGCATTTACTCCTCAAAATTAATAAATGAGCAAAGACAGACACCTTCTTGTTTGACAACTCAGCTGGAATCAAAGACCTCTGCGTTAGTCTAGTCCAGGCTGACCTCTTCCACCGGTTCGCTGATCTGCAGGCAGCCTGGTCCATCACTGGTTTGCCACGCTTGGACTGGCGAGGCATCTCTGTAACCTGCTTGGACTTCAGCTACCTGTTTCCGTTGAGTTGGGAAAAAAAAAAGTCACACACAACAAGTGTTACTAGGACAGCAACAAACAGCTACCCAAAACAATATAGAACAATCAAAGAGAGAGATTCTGAGTGAGTGATTGAACGAGCGAACGAACGAGCGAACGAACGATCGAGCGAGCGAGCGAGCGAGCGAGCGAGTGAGTGTGTATGTGTGTGTGATACTTCTTCTTCTTGCGTATGTCATCAGATCCTCAGCTCCGTTGCAGCAAGCCAATCCAGCGTTTCGTCATCCAGGTTCATACGGCCTTGGTCGCCATGTGGTGGGCGGTGTTTCGGGCAGCTGGTCATGATGTGTTCCACAGTCTGTAGGGGCTCTCCACATTCACAGTGGGCACTGTAAGAGAGGCCCCACCGTCGCATTGCTTCACCGAAGCATCCCCACGCCTGTCATCAGGCGGTTGAGGGTTGTCCACTGCTTACGGGGCAGGTGCTGGCCAGGGACATCTGTGGGATCCTCTATGTAGTTGTGTGATACTTCACCAGGAACTACTCTGCAGCGGTCTGCAGGTAGCGTAGTTCACAGGGGTTGAAGCTAGCAAGGGGTAAAAGGATATATACATTTATATACACAAAAGCAAACATGAAAGTACTGGGTTAAATATTGATTAAGTTTGATTCCTTTTTCAATGAATCAAATAATCGAGAAGTGTTTTTAATACATCAGCAATATCAATACTTTACTAATGGAACCAAATGTACCCCTAACAGGTCTGTAACTCTGAATGAGAGGGTAACAAACAAACCAACCAACACTTGTACTTACATCAGTGGTTCTCTAAACATGTCAAGATCCCCCTAATTACAAATGTACAATGTAGGCATTAGCCCTTTATCCAGAGTGACTTACAGCAAACGAGGTCAAAACATTCATAGAATGCAGAGAGACAGTGTAGTGTCTCAGTAAACTATAGGATCAAGTAAACTAATATGATAACAGAGTCTCGTCACAAAGCAGTGACTCCTTACCTCGGCAATCAGCGGTACTTGCAACTCACGAGTTACAACCACTGGTGTAGAGACACTCCTAACAGGTGCTGGAGTGGCTGCTACAGACTTGCGGGGTGGTGTCCTAGGACTGACCTGTGCATAAAAACAGAGAGCACCGTTTGCAGGCCGGAAAATGGGAACCCTATCATCTTAGCTTTTAATCATTTTCATTTAAGATGCTCGGACGAACCTGTGCTCTTGCCTGCTGCAGTTGCTCATGAACAGCAAACGACAACTGCTGTATCCATCCACGATGGATCGGAGATGTGAATCACCGACAAGAAGGGCAAACTGTTTCAACAAAAGAAAAACAAAATCAATGTTTATTGTGTAAACACTGGCATTTACTCCTCAAAATTAATAAATGAGCAAAGACAGACACCTTCTTGTTTGACAACTCAGCTGGAATCAAAGACCTCTGCGTTAGTCTAGTCCAGGCTGACCTCTTCCACCGGTTCGCTGATCTGCAGGCAGCCTGGTCCATCACTGGTTTGCCACGCTTGGACTGGCGAGGCATCTCTGTAACCTGCTTGGACTTCAGCTACCTGTTTCCGTTGAGTTGGGAAAAAAAAAAGTCACACACAACAAGTGTTACTAGGACAGCAACAAACAGCTACCCAAAACAATATAGAACAATCAAAGAGAGAGATTGTGAGTGAGTGATTGAACGAGCGAACGAACGAGCGAACGAACGATCGAGCGAGCGAGCGAGCGAGCGAGCGAGTGAGTGTGTATGTGTGTGTGATACTTCTTCTTCTTGCGTATGTCATCAGATCCTCAGCTCCGTTGCAGCAAGCCAATCCAGCGTTTCGTCATCCAGGTTCATACGGCCTTGGTCGCCATGTGGTGGGCGGTGTTTCGGGCAGCTGGTCATGATGTGTTCCACAGTCTGTAGGGGCTCTCCACATTCACAGTGGGCACTGTAAGAGAGGCCCCACCGTCGCATTGCTTCACCGAAGCATCCCCACGCCTGTCATCAGGCGGTTGAGGGTTGTCCACTGCTTACGGGGCAGGTGCTGGCCAGGGACATCTGTGGGATCCTCTATGTAGTTGTGTGATACTTCACCAGGAACTACTCTGCAGCGGTCTGCAGGTAGCGTAGTTCACAGGGGTTGAAGCTAGCAAGGGGTAAAAGGATATATACATTTATATACACAAAAGCAAACATGAAAGTACTGGGTGAAATATTGATTAAGTTTGATTCCTTTTTCAATGAATCAAATAATCGAGAAGTGTTTTTAATACATCAGCAATATCAATACTTTACTAATGGAACCAAATGTACCCCTAACAGGTCTGTAACTCTGAATGAGAGGGTAACAAACAAACCAACCAACACTTGTACTTACATCAGTGGTTCTCTAAACATGTCAAGATCCCCCTAATTACAAATGTACAATGTAGGCATTAGCCCTTTATCCAGAGTGACTTACAGCAAACGAGGTCAAAACATTCATAGAATGCAGAGAGACAGTGTAGTGTCTCAGTAAACTATAGGATCAAGTAAACTAATATGATAACAGAGTCTCGTCACAAAGCAGTGACTCCTTACCTCGGCAATCAGCGGTACTTGCAACTCACGAGTTACAACCACTGGTGTAGAGACACTCCTAACAGGTGCTGGAGTGGCTGCTACAGACTTGCGGGGTGGTGTCCTAGGACTGACCTGTGCATAAAAACAGAGAGCACCGTTTGCAGGCCGGAAAATGGGAACCCTATCATCTTAGCTTTTAATCATTTTCATTTAAGATGCTCGGACGAACCTGTGCTCTTGCCTGCTGCAGTTGCTCATGAACAGCAAACGACAACTGCTGTATCCATCCACGATGGATCGGAGATGTGAATCACCGACAAGAAGGGCAAACTGTTTCAACAAAAGAAAAACAAAATCAATGTTTATTGTGTAAACACTGGCATTTACTCCTCAAAATTAATAAATGAGCAAAGACAGACACCTTCTTGTTTGACAACTCAGCTGGAATCAAAGACCTCTGCGTTAGTCTAGTCCAGGCTGACCTCTTCCACCGGTTCGCTGATCTGCAGGCAGCCTGGTCCATCACTGGTTTGCCACGCTTGGACTGGCGAGGCATCTCTGTAACCTGCTTGGACTTCAGCTACCTGTTTCCGTTGAGTTGGGAAAAAAAAAAGTCACACACAACAAGTGTTACTAGGACAGCAACAAACAGCTACCCAAAACAATATAGAACAATCAAAGAGAGAGAGTGTGAGTGAGTGATTGAACGAGCGAACGAACGAGCGAACGAACGAGCGATCGAGCGAGCGAGTGAGTGTGTATGTGTGTGTGATACTTCTTCTTCTTGCGTATGTCATCAGATCCTCAGCTCCGTTGCAGTAAGCCAATCCAGCGTTTCGTCATCCAGGTTCATACGGCCTTGGTCGCCATGTGGCGGGCGGTGTTTCGGGCAGCTGGTCATGATGTGTTCCACAGTCTGTAGGGGCTCTCCACATTCACAGTGGGCACTGTCCGAGAGGCCCCACCGTCGCATTGCTTCACCGAAGCGTCCCCACGCCTGTCATCAGGCGGTTGAGGGTTGTCCACTGCTTACGGGGCAGGTGCTGGCCAGGGACATCTGTGGGATCCTCTATGTAGTTGTGTGATACTTCACCAGGAACTACTCTGCAGCGGTCTGCAGGTAGCGTAGTTCACAGGGGTTGAAGCTAGCAAGGGGTAAAAGGATATATACATTTATATACACAAAAGCAAACATGAAAGTACTGGGTTAAATATTGATTAAGTTTGATTCCTTTTTCAATGAATCAAATAATCGAGAAGTGTTTTTAATACATCAGCAATATCAATACTTTACTAATGGAACCAAATGTACCCCTAACAGGTCTGTAACTCTGAATGAGAGGGTAACAAACAAACCAACCAACACTTGTACGTATATCAGTGGTTCTCTAAACATGTCAAGATCCCCATAATTACAAATGTACAATGTAGGCATTAGCCCTTTATCCAGAGTGACTTACAGCAAACGAGGTCAAAACATTCATAGAATGCAGAGAGACAGTGTAGTGTCTCAGTAAACTATAGGATCAAGTAAACTAATATGATAACAGAGTCTCGTCACAAAGCAGTGACTCCTTACCTCGGCAATCAGCGGTACTTGCAACTCACGAGTTACAACCACTGGTGTAGAGACACTCCTAACAGGTGCTGGAGTGGCTGCTACAGACTTGCGGGGTGGTGTCCTAGGACTGACCTGTGCATAAAAACAGAGAGCACCGTTTGCAGGCCGGAAAATGGGAACCCTGTCATCTTAGCTTTTAATCATTTTCATTTAAGATGCTCGGACGAACCTGTGCTCTTGCCTGCTGCAGTTGCTCATGAACAGCAAACGACAACTGCTGTATCCATCCACGATGGATCGTAGATTTGAATCACCGACAAGAAGGGCAAACTGTTTCAACAAAAGAAAAACAAAATCAATGTTTATTGTGTAAACACTGGCATTTACTCCTCAAAATTAATAAATGAGCAAAGACAGACACCTTCTTGTTTGACAACTCAGCTGGAATCAAAGACCTCTGCGTTAGTCTAGTCCAGGCTGACCTCTTCCACCGGTTCGCTGATCTGCAGGCAGCCTGGTCCATCACTGGTTTGCCACGCTTGGACTGGCGAGGCATCTCTGTAACCTGCTTGGACTTCAGCTACCTGTTTCCGTTGAGTTGGGAAAAAAAAAAGTCACACACAACAAGTGTTACTAGGACAGCAACAAACAGCTACCCAAAACAATATAGAACAATCAAAGAGAGAGAGTGTGAGTGAGTGATTGAACGAGCGAACGAACGAGCGAACGAACGATCGAGCGAGCGAGCGAGCGAGTGAGTGTGTATGTGTGTGTGATACTTCTTCTTCTTGCGTATGTCATCAGATCCTCAGCTCCGTTGCAGCAAGCCAATCCAGCGTTTCGTCATCCAGGTTCATACGGCCTTGGTCGCCATGTGGCGGGCGGTGTTTCGGGCAGCTGGTCATGATGTGTTCCACAGTCTGTAGGGGCTCTCCACATTCACAGTGGGCACTGTAAGAGAGGCCCCACCGTCGCATTGCTTCACCGAAGCGTCCCCACGCCTGTCATCAGGCGGTTGAGGGTTGTCCACTGCTTACGGGGCAGGTGCTGGCCAGGGACATCTGTGGTATCCTCTATGTAGTTGTGTGATACTTCACCAGGAACTACTCTGCAGCGGTCTGCAGGTAGCGTAGTTCACAGGGGTTGAAGCTAGCAAGGGGTAAAAGGATATATACATTTATATACACAAAAGCAAACATGAAAGTACTGGGTTAAATATTGATTAAGTTTGATTCCTTTTTCAATGAATCAAATAATCGAGAAGTGTTTTTAATACATCAGCAATATCAATACTTTACTAATGGAACCAAATGTACCCCTAACAGGTCTGTAACTCTGAATGAGAGGGTAACAAACAAACCAACCAACACTTGTACGTACATCAGTGGTTCTCTAAACATGTCAAGATCCCCCTAATTACAAATGTACAATGTAGGCATTAGCCCTTTATCCAGAGTGACTTACAGCAAACGAGGTCAAAACATTCATAGAATGCAGAGAGACAGTGTAGTGTCTCAGTAAACTATAGGATCAAGTAAACTAATATGATAACAGAGTCTCGTCACAAAGCAGTGACTCCTTACCTCGGCAATCAGCGGTACTTGCAACTCACGAGTTACAACCACTGGTGTAGAGACACTCCTAACAGGTGCTGGAGTGGCTGCTACAGACTTGCGGGGTGGTGTCCTAGGACTGACCTGTGCATAAAAACAGAGAGCACCGTTTGCAGGCCGGAAAATGGGAACCCTGTCATCTTAGCTTTTAATCATTTTCATTTAAGATGCTCGGACGAACCTGTGCTCTTGCCTGCTGCAGTTGCTCATGAACAGCAAACGACAACTGCTGTATCCATCCACGATGGATCGGAGATGTGAATCACCGACAAGAAGGGCAAACTGTTTCAACAAAAGAAAAACAAAATCAATGTTTATTGTGTAAACACTGGCATTTACTCCTCAAAATTAATAAATGAGCAAAGACAGACACCTTCTTGTTTGACAACTCAGCTGGAATCAAAGACCTCTGCGTTAGTCTAGTCCAGGCTGACCTCTTCCACCGGTTCGCTGATCTGCAGGCAGCCTGGTCCATCACTGGTTTGCCACGCTTGGACTGGCGAGGCATCTCTGTAACCTGCTTGGACTTCAGCTACCTGTTTCCGTTGAGTTGGGAAAAAAAAAAGTCACACACAACAAGTGTTACTAGGACAGCAACAAACAGCTACCCAAAACAATATAGAACAATCAAAGAGAGAGAGTGTGAGTGAGTGATTGAACGAGCGAACGAAAGAGCGAACGAACGAGCGATCGAGCGAGCGAGCGAGCGAGCGAGCGAGCGAGCGAGTGAGTGTGTATGTGTGTGTGATACTTCTTCTTCTTGCGTATGTCATCAGATCCTCAGCTCCGTTGCAGCAAGCCAATCCAGCGTTTCGTCATCCAGGTTCATACGGCCTTGGTCGCCATGTGGCGGGCGGTGTTTCGGGCAGCTGGTCATGATGTGTTCCACAGTCTGTAGGGGCTCTCCACATTCACAGTGGGCACTGTCCGAGAGGCCCCACCGTCGCATTGCTTCACCGAAGCGTCCCCACGCCTGTCATCAGGCGGTTGAGGGTTGTCCACTGCTTACGGGGCAGGTGCTGGCCAGGGACATCTGTGGGATCCTCTATGTAATTGTGTGATACTTCACCAGGAACTACTCTGCAGCGGTCTGCAGGTAGCGTAGTTCACAGGGGTTGAAGCTAGCAAGGGGTAAAAGGATATATACATTTATATACACAAAAGCAAACATGAAAGTACTGGGTTAAATATTGATTAAGTTTGATTCCTTTTTCAATGAATCAAATAATCGAGAAGTGTTTTTAATACATCAGCAATATCAATACTTTACTAATGGAACCAAATGTACCCCTAACAGGTCTGTAACTCTGAATGAGAGGGTAACAAACAAACCAACCAACACTTGTACGTATATCAGTGGTTCTCTAAACATGTCAAGATCCGCCTAATTACAAATGTACAATGTAGGCATTAGCCCTTTATCCAGAGTGACTTACAGCAAACGAGGTCAAAACATTCATAGAATGCAGAGAGACAGTGTAGTGTCTCAGTAAACTATAGGATCAAGTAAACTAATATGATAACAGAGTCTCGTCACAAAGCAGTGACTCCTTACCTCGGCAATCAGCGGTACTTGCAACTCACGAGTTACAACCACTGGTGTAGAGACACTCCTAACAGGTGCTGGAGTGGCTGCTACAGACTTGCGGGGTGGTGTCCTAGGACTGACCTGTGCATAAAAACAGAGAGCACCGTTTGCAGGCCGGAAAATGGGAACCCTGTCATCTTAGCTTTTAATCATTTTCATTTAAGATGCTCGGACGAACCTGTGCTCTTGCCTGCTGCAGTTGCTCATGAACAGCAAACGACAACTGCTGTATCCATCCACGATGGATCGGAGATGTGAATCACCGACAAGAAGGGCAAACTGTTTCAACAAAAGAAAAACAAAATCAATGTTTATTGTGTAAACACTGGCATTTACTCCTCAAAATTAATAAATGAGCAAAGACAGACACCTTCTTGTTTGACAACTCAGCTGGAATCAAAGACCTCTGCGTTAGTCTAGTCCAGGCTGACCTCTTCCACCGGTTCGCTGATCTGCAGGCAGCCTGGTCCATCACTGGTTTGCCACGCTTGGACTGGCGAGGCATCTCTGTAACCTGCTTGGACTTCAGCTACCTGTTTCCGTTGAGTTGGGAAAAAAAAAAGTCACACACAACAAGTGTTACTAGGACAGCAACAAACAGCTACCCAAAACAATATAGAACAATCAAAGAGAGAGAGTGTGAGTGAGTGATTGAACGAGCGAACGAACGAGCGAACGAACGAGCGATCGAGCGAGCGAGCGATCGAGCGAGCGAGCGAGCGAGCGAGCGAGCGAGCGAGTGAGTGTGTATGTGTGTGTGATACTCTTTCTTCTTGCGTATGTCATCAGATCCTCAGCTCCGTTGCAGCAAGCCAATCCAGCGTTTCGTCATCCAGGTTCATACGGCCTTGGTCGCCATGTGGCGGGCGGTGTTTCGGGCAGCTGGTCATGATGTGTTCCACAGTCTGTAGGGGCTCTCCACATTCACAGTGGGCACTGTCCGAGAGGCCCCACCGTCGCATTGCTTCACCGAAGCGTCCCCACGCCTGTCATCAGGCGGTTGAGGGTTGTCCACTGCTTACGGGGCAGGTGCTGGCCAGGGACATCTGTGGGATCCTCTATGTAGTTGTGTGATACTTCACCAGGAACTACTCTGCAGCGGTCTGCAGGTAGCGTAGTTCACAGGGGTTGAAGCTAGCAAGGGGTAAAAGGATATATACATTTATATACACAAAAGCAAACATGAAAGTACTGGGTTAAATATTGATTAAGTTTGATTCCTTTTTCAATGAATCAAATAATCGAGAAGTGTTTTTAATACATCAGCAATATCAATACTTTACTAATGGAACCAAATGTACCCCTAACAGGTCTGTAACTCTGAATGAGAGGGTAACAAACAAACCAACCAACACTTGTACGTATATCAGTGGTTCTCTAAACATGTCAAGATCCCCCTAATTACAAATGTACAATGTAGGCATTAGCCCTTTATCCAGAGTGACTTACAGCAAACGAGGTCAAAACATTCATAGAATGCAGAGAGACAGTGTAGTGTCTCAGTAAACTATAGGATCAAGTAAACTAATATGATAACAGAGTCTCGTCACAAAGCAGTGACTCCTTACCTCGGCAATCAGCGGTACTTGCAACTCACGAGTTACAACCACTGGTGTAGAGACACTCCTAACAGGTGCTGGAGTGGCTGCTACAGACTTGCGGGGTGGTGTCCTAGGACTGACCTGTGCATAAAAACAGAGAGCACCGTTTGCAGGCCGGAAAATGGGAACCCTGTCATCTTAGCTTTTAATCATTTTCATTTAAGATGCTCGGACGAACCTGTGCTCTTGCCTGCTGCAGTTGCTCATGAACAGCAAACGACAACTGCTGTATCCATCCACGATGGATCGGAGATGTGAATCACCGACAAGAAGGGCAAACTGTTTCAACAAAAGAAAAACAAAATCAATGTTTATTGTGTAAACACTGGCATTTACTCCTCAAAATTAATAAATGAGCAAAGACAGACACCTTCTTGTTTGACAACTCAGCTGGAATCAAAGACCTCTGCGTTAGTCTAGTCCAGGCTGACCTCTTCCACCGGTTCGCTGATCTGCAGGCAGCCTGGTCCATCACTGGTTTGCCACGCTTGGACTGGCGAGGCATCTCTGTAACCTGCTTGGACTTCAGCTACCTGTTTCCGTTGAGTTGGGAAAAAAAAAGTCACACACAACAAGTGTTACTAGGACAGCAACAAACAGCTACCCAAAACAATATAGAACAATCAAAGAGAGAGAGTGTGAGTGAGTGATTGAACGAGCGAACGAACGAGCGAACGAACGAGCGATCGAGCGAGCGAGCGAGCGAGCGAGCGAGCGAGCGAGTGTGTATGTGTGTGTGATACTTCTTCTTCTTGCGTATGTCATCAAATCCTCAGCTCCGTTGCAGCAAGCCAATCCAGCGTTTCGTCATCCAGGTTCATACGGCCTTGGTCGCCATGTGGCGGGCGGTGTTTCGGGCAGCTGGTCATGATGTGTTCCACAGTCTGTAGGGGCTCTCCACATTCACAGTGGGCACTGTCCGAGAGGCCCCACCGTCGCATTGCTTCACCGAAGCGTCCCCACGCCTGTCATCAGGCGGTTGAGGGTTGTCCACTGCTTACGGGGCAGGTGCTGGCCAGGGACATCTGTGGGATCCTCTATGTAGTTGTGTGATACTTCACCAGGAACTACTCTGCAGCGGTCTGCAGGTAGCGTAGTTCACAGGGGTTGAAGCTAGCAAGGGGTAAAAGGATATATACATTTATATACACAAAAGCAAACATGAAAGTACTGGGTTAAATATTGATTAAGTTTGATTCCTTTTTCAATGAATCAAATAATCGAGAAGTGTTTTTAATACATCAGCAATATCAATACTTTACTAATGGAACCAAATGTACCCCTAACAGGTCTGTAACTCTGAATGAGAGGGTAACAAACAAACCAACCAACACTTGTACGTATATCAGTGGTTCTCTAAACATGTCAAGATCCCCCTAATTACAAATGTACAATGTAAGCATTAGCCCTTTATCCAGAGTGACTTACAGCAAACGAGGTCAAAACATTCATAGAATGCAGAGAGACAGTGTAGTGTCTCAGTAAACTATAGGATCAAGTAAACTAATATGATAACAGAGTCTCGTCACAAAGCAGTGACTCCTTACCTCGGCAATCAGCGGTACTTGCAACTCACGAGTTACAACCACTGGTGTAGAGACACTCCTAACAGGTGCTGGAGTGGCTGCTACAGACTTGCGGGGTGGTGTCCTAGGACTGACCTGTGCATAAAAACAGAGAGCACCGTTTGCAGGCCGGAAAATGGGAACCCTGTCATCTTAGCTTTTAATCATTTTCATTTAAGATGCTCGGACGAACCTGTGCTCTTGCCTGCTGCAGTTGCTCATGAACAGCAAACGACAACTGCTGTATCCATCCACGATGGATCGTAGATTTGAATCACCGACAAGAAGGGCAAACTGTTTCAACAAAAGAAAAACAAAATCAATGTTTATTGTGTAAACACTGGCATTTACTCCTCAAAATTAATAAATGAGCAAAGACAGACACCTTCTTGTTTGACAACTCAGCTGGAATCAAAGACCTCTGCGTTAGTCTAGTCCAGGCTGACCTCTTCCACCGGTTCGCTGATCTGCAGGCAGCCTGGTCCATCACTGGTTTGCCACGCTTGGACTGGCGAGGCATCTCTGTAACCTGCTTGGACTTCAGCTACCTGTTTCCGTTGAGTTGGGAAAAAAAAAAGTCACACACAACAAGTGTTACTAGGACAGCAACAAACAGCTACCCAAAACAATATAGAACAATCAAAGAGAGAGAGTGTGAGTGAGTGATTGAACGAGCGAACGAACGAGCGAACGAACGATCGAGCGAGCGAGCGAGCGAGTGAGTGTGTATGTGTGTGTGATACTTCTTCTTCTTGCGTATGTCATCAGATCCTCAGCTCCGTTGCAGCAAGCCAATCCAGCGTTTCGTCATCCAGGTTCATACGGCCTTGGTCGCCATGTGGCGGGCGGTGTTTCGGGCAGCTGGTCATGATGTGTTCCACAGTCTGTAGGGGCTCTCCACATTCACAGTGGGCACTGTCCGAGAGGCCCCACCGTCGCATTGCTTCACCGAAGCGTCCCCACGCCTGTCATCAGGCGGTTGAGGGTTGTCCACTGCTTACGGGGCAGGTGCTGGCCAGGGACATCTGTGGTATCCTCTATGTAGTTGTGTGATACTTCACCAGGAACTACTCTGCAGCGGTCTGCAGGTAGCGTAGTTCACAGGGGTTGAAGCTAGCAAGGGGTAAAAGGATATATACATTTATATACACAAAAGCAAACATGAAAGTACTGGGTTAAATATTGATTAAGTTTGATTCCTTTTTCAATGAATCAAATAATCGAGAAGTGTTTTTAATACATCAGCAATATCAATACTTTACTAATGGAACCAAATGTACCCCTAACAGGTCTGTAACTCTGAATGAGAGGGTAACAAACAAACCAACCAACACTTGTACGTACATCAGTGGTTCTCTAAACATGTCAAGATCCCCCTAATTACAAATGTACAATGTAGGCATTAGCCCTTTATCCAGAGTGACTTACAGCAAACGAGGTCAAAACATTCATAGAATGCAGAGAGACAGTGTAGTGTCTCAGTAAACTATAGGATCAAGTAAACTAATATGATAACAGAGTCTCGTCACAAAGCAGTGACTCCTTACCTCGGCAATCAGCGGTACTTGCAACTCACGAGTTACAACCACTGGTGTAGAGACACTCCTAACAGGTGCTGGAGTGGCTGCTACAGACTTGCGGGGTGGTGTCCTAGGACTGACCTGTGCATAAAAACAGAGAGCACCGTTTGCAGGCCGGAAAATGGGAACCCTGTCATCTTAGCTTTTAATCATTTTCATTTAAGATGCTCGGACGAACCTGTGCTCTTGCCTGCTGCAGTTGCTCATGAACAGCAAACGACAACTGCTGTATCCATCCACGATGGATCGGAGATGTGAATCACCGACAAGAAGGGCAAACTGTTTCAACAAAAGAAAAACAAAATCAATGTTTATTGTGTAAACACTGGCATTTACTCCTCAAAATTAATAAATGAGCAAAGACAGACACCTTCTTGTTTGACAACTCAGCTGGAATCAAAGACCTCTGCGTTAGTCTAGTCCAGGCTGACCTCTTCCACCGGTTCGCTGATCTGCAGGCAGCCTGGTCCATCACTGGTTTGCCACGCTTGGACTGGCGAGGCATCTCTGTAACCTGCTTGGACTTCAGCTACCTGTTTCCGTTGAGTTGGGAAAAAAAAAAGTCACACACAACAAGTGTTACTAGGACAGCAACAAACAGCTACCCAAAACAATATAGAACAATCAAAGAGAGAGAGTGTGAGTGAGTGATTGAACGAGCGAACGAAAGAGCGAACGAACGAGCGATCGAGCGAGCGAGCGAGCGAGCGAGCGAGCGAGCGAATGAGTGTGTATGTGTGTGTGATACTTCTTCTTCTTGCGTATGTCATCAGATCCTCAGCTCCGTTGCAGCAAGCCAATCCAGCGTTTCGTCATCCAGGTTCATACGGCCTTGGTCGCCATGTGGCGGGCGGTGTTTCGGGCAGCTGGTCATGATGTGTTCCACAGTCTGTAGGGGCTCTCCACATTCACAGTGGGCACTGTCCGAGAGGCCCCACCGTCGCATTGCTTCACCGAAGCGTCCCCACGCCTGTCATCAGGCGGTTGAGGGTTGTCCACTGCTTACGGGGCAGGTGCTGGCCAGGGACATCTGTGGGATCCTCTATGTAATTGTGTGATACTTCACCAGGAACTACTCTGCAGCGGTCTGCAGGTAGCGTAGTTCACAGGGGTTGAAGCTAGCAAGGGGTAAAAGGATATATACATTTATATACACAAAAGCAAACATGAAAGTACTGGGTTAAATATTGATTAAGTTTGATTCCTTTTTCAATGAATCAAATAATCGAGAAGTGTTTTTAATACATCAGCAATATCAATACTTTACTAATGGAACCAAATGTACCCCTAACAGGTCTGTAACTCTGAATGAGAGGGTAACAAACAAACCAACCAACACTTGTACGTATATCAGTGGTTCTCTAAACATGTCAAGATCCGCCTAATTACAAATGTACAATGTAGGCATTAGCCCTTTATCCAGAGTGACTTACAGCAAACGAGGTCAAAACATTCATAGAATGCAGAGAGACAGTGTAGTGTCTCAGTAAACTATAGGATCAAGTAAACTAATATGATAACAGAGTCTCGTCACAAAGCAGTGACTCCTTACCTCGGCAATCAGCGGTACTTGCAACTCACGAGTTACAACCACTGGTGTAGAGACACTCCTAACAGGTGCTGGAGTGGCTGCTACAGACTTGCGGGGTGGTGTCCTAGGACTGACCTGTGCATAAAAACAGAGAGCACCGTTTGCAGGCCGGAAAATGGGAACCCTGTCATCTTAGCTTTTAATCATTTTCATTTAAGATGCTCGGACGAACCTGTGCTCTTGCCTGCTGCAGTTGCTCATGAACAGCAAACGACAACTGCTGTATCCATCCACGATGGATCGGAGATGTGAATCACCGACAAGAAGGGCAAACTGTTTCAACAAAAGAAAAACAAAATCAATGTTTATTGTGTAAACACTGGCATTTACTCCTCAAAATTAATAAATGAGCAAAGACAGACACCTTCTTGTTTGACAACTCAGCTGGAATCAAAGACCTCTGCGTTAGTCTAGTCCAGGCTGACCTCTTCCACCGGTTCGCTGATCTGCAGGCAGCCTGGTCCATCACTGGTTTGCCACGCTTGGACTGGCGAGGCATCTCTGTAACCTGCTTGGACTTCAGCTACCTGTTTCCGTTGAGTTGGGAAAAAAAAAAGTCACACACAACAAGTGTTACTAGGACAGCAACAAACAGCTACCCAAAACAATATAGAACAATCAAAGAGAGAGAGTGTGAGTGAGTGATTGAACGAGCGAACGAACGAGCGAACGAACGAGCGATCGAGCGAGCGAGCGATCGAGCGAGCGAGCGAGCGAGCGAGCGAGCGAGCGAGTGAGTGTGTATGTGTGTGTGATACTCTTTCTTCTTGCGTATGTCATCAGATCCTCAGCTCCGTTGCAGCAAGCCAATCCAGCGTTTCGTCATCCAGGTTCATACGGCCTTGGTCGCCATGTGGCGGGCGGTGTTTCGGGCAGCTGGTCATGATGTGTTCCACAGTCTGTAGGGGCTCTCCACATTCACAGTGGGCACTGTCCGAGAGGCCCCACCGTCGCATTGCTTCACCGAAGCGTCCCCACGCCTGTCATCAGGCGGTTGAGGGTTGTCCACTGCTTACGGGGCAGGTGCTGGCCAGGGACATCTGTGGGATCCTCTATGTAGTTGTGTGATACTTCACCAGGAACTACTCTGCAGCGGTCTGCAGGTAGCGTAGTTCACAGGGGTTGAAGCTAGCAAGGGGTAAAAGGATATATACATTTATATACACAAAAGCAAACATGAAAGTACTGGGTTAAATATTGATTAAGTTTGATTCCTTTTTCAATGAATCAAATAATCGAGAAGTGTTTTTAATACATCAGCAATATCAATACTTTACTAATGGAACCAAATGTACCCCTAACAGGTCTGTAACTCTGAATGAGAGGGTAACAAACAAACCAACCAACACTTGTACGTATATCAGTGGTTCTCTAAACATGTCAAGATCCCCCTAATTACAAATGTACAATGTAGGCATTAGCCCTTTATCCAGAGTGACTTACAGCAAACGAGGTCAAAACATTCATAGAATGCAGAGAGACAGTGTAGTGTCTCAGTAAACTATAGGATCAAGTAAACTAATATGATAACAGAGTCTCGTCACAAAGCAGTGACTCCTTACCTCGGCAATCAGCGGTACTTGCAACTCACGAGTTACAACCACTGGTGTAGAGACACTCCTAACAGGTGCTGGAGTGGCTGCTACAGACTTGCGGGGTGGTGTCCTAGGACTGACCTGTGCATAAAAACAGAGAGCACCGTTTGCAGGCCGGAAAATGGGAACCCTGTCATCTTAGCTTTTAATCATTTTCATTTAAGATGCTCGGACGAACCTGTGCTCTTGCCTGCTGCAGTTGCTCATGAACAGCAAACGACAACTGCTGTATCCATCCACGATGGATCGGAGATGTGAATCACCGACAAGAAGGGCAAACTGTTTCAACAAAAGAAAAACAAAATCAATGTTTATTGTGTAAACACTGGCATTTACTCCTCAAAATTAATAAATGAGCAAAGACAGACACCTTCTTGTTTGACAACTCAGCTGGAATCAAAGACCTCTGCGTTAGTCTAGTCCAGGCTGACCTCTTCCACCGGTTCGCTGATCTGCAGGCAGCCTGGTCCATCACTGGTTTGCCACGCTTGGACTGGCGAGGCATCTCTGTAACCTGCTTGGACTTCAGCTACCTGTTTCCGTTGAGTTGGGAAAAAAAAAGTCACACACAACAAGTGTTACTAGGACAGCAACAAACAGCTACCCAAAACAATATAGAACAATCAAAGAGAGAGAGTGTGAGTGAGTGATTGAACGAGCGAACGAACGAGCGAACGAACGAGCGATCGAGCGAGCGAGCGAGCGAGCGAGTGTGTATGTGTGTGTGATACTTCTTCTTCTTGCGTATGTCATCAAATCCTCAGCTCCGTTGCAGCAAGCCAATCCAGCGTTTCGTCATCCAGGTTCATACGGCCTTGGTCGCCATGTGGCGGGCGGTGTTTCGGGCAGCTGGTCATGATGTGTTCCACAGTCTGTAGGGGCTCTCCACATTCACAGTGGGCACTGTCCGAGAGGCCCCACCGTCGCATTGCTTCACCGAAGCGTCCCCACGCCTGTCATCAGGCGGTTGAGGGTTGTCCACTGCTTACGGGGCAGGTGCTGGCCAGGGACATCTGTGGGATCCTCTATGTAGTTGTGTGATACTTCACCAGGAACTACTCTGCAGCGGTCTGCAGGTAGCGTAGTTCACAGGGGTTGAAGCTAGCAAGGGGTAAAAGGATATATACATTTATATACACAAAAGCAAACATGAAAGTACTGGGTTAAATATTGATTAAGTTTGATTCCTTTTTCAATGAATCAAATAATCGAGAAGTGTTTTTAATACATCAGCAATATCAATACTTTACTAATGGAACCAAATGTACCCCTAACAGGTCTGTAACTCTGAATGAGAGGGTAACAAACAAACCAACCAACACTTGTACGTATATCAGTGGTTCTCTAAACATGTCAAGATCCCCCTAATTACAAATGTACAATGTAAGCATTAGCCCTTTATCCAGAGTGACTTACAGCAAACGAGGTCAAAACATTCATAGAATGCAGAGAGACAGTGTAGTGTCTCAGTAAACTATAGGATCAAGTAAACTAATATGATAACAGAGTCTCGTCACAAAGCAGTGACTCCTTACCTCGGCAATCAGCGGTACTTGCAACTCACGAGTTACAACCACTGGTGTAGAGACACTCCTAACAGGTGCTGGAGTGGCTGCTACAGACTTGCGGGGTGGTGTCCTAGGACTGACCTGTGCATAAAAACAGAGAGCACCGTTTGCAGGCCGGAAAATGGGAACCCTGTCATCTTAGCTTTTAATCATTTTCATTTAAGATGCTCGGACGAACCTGTGTTCTTGCCTGCTGCAGTTGCTCATGAACAGCAAACGACAACTGCTGTATCCATCCACGATGGATCGGAGATGTGAATCACCGACAAGAAGGGCAAACTGTTTCAACAAAAGAAAAACAAAATCAATGTTTATTGTGTAAACACTGGCATTTACTCCTCAAAATTAATAAATGAGCAAAGACAGACACCTTCTTGTTTGACAACTCAGCTGGAATCAAAGACCTCTGCGTTAGTCTAGTCCAGGCTGACCTCTTCCACCGGTTCGCTGATCTGCAGGCAGCCTGGTCCATCACTGGTTTGCCACGCTTGGACTGGCGAGGCATCTCTGTAACCTGCTTGGACTTCAGCTACCTGTTTCCGTTGAGTTGGGAAAAAAAAAAGTCACACACAACAAGTGTTACTAGGACAGCAACAAACAGCTACCCAAAACAATATAGAACAATCAAAGAGAGAGATTGTGAGTGAGTGATTGAACGAGCGAACGAACGAGCGAACGAACGATCGAGCGAGCGAGCGAGCGAGCGAGCGAGTGAGTGTGTATGTGTGTGTGATACTTCTTCTTCTTGCGTATGTCATCAGATCCTCAGCTCCGTTGCAGCAAGCCAATCCAGCGTTTCGTCATCCAGGTTCATACGGCCTTGGTCGCCATGTGGTGGGCGGTGTTTCGGGCAGCTGGTCATGATGTGTTCCACAGTCTGTAGGGGCTCTCCACATTCACAGTGGGCACTGTAAGAGAGGCCCCACCGTCGCATTGCTTCACCGAAGCGTCCCCACGCCTGTCATCAGGCGGTTGAGGGTTGTCCACTGCTTACGGGGCAGGTGCTGGCCAGGGACATCTGTGGGATCCTCTATGTAGTTGTGTGATACTTCACCAGGAACTACTCTGCAGCGGTCTGCAGGTAGCGTAGTTCACAGGGGTTGAAGCTAGCAAGGGGTAAAAGGATATATACATTTATATACACAAAAGCAAACATGAAAGTACTGGGTTAAATATTGATTAAGTTTGATTCCTTTTTCAATGAATCAAATAATCGAGAAGTGTTTTTAATACATCAGCAATATCAATACTTTACTAATGGAACCAAATGTACCCCTAACAGGTCTGTAACTCTGAATGAGAGGGTAACAAACAAACCAACCAACACTTGTACTTACATCAGTGGTTCTCTAAACATGTCAAGATCCCCCTAATTACAAATGTACAATGTAGGCATTAGCCCTTTATCCAGAGTGACTTACAGCAAACGAGGTCAAAACATTCATAGAATGCAGAGAGACAGTGTAGTGTCTCAGTAAACTATAGGATCAAGTAAACTAATATGATAACAGAGTCTCGTCACAAAGCAGTGACTCCTTACCTCGGCAATCAGCGGTACTTGCAACTCACGAGTTACAACCACTGGTGTAGAGACACTCCTAACAGGTGCTGGAGTGGCTGCTACAGACTTGCGGGGTGGTGTCCTAGGACTGACCTGTGCATAAAAACAGAGAGCACCGTTTGCAGGCCGGAAAATGGGAACCCTATCATCTTAGCTTTTAATCATTTTCATTTAAGATGCTCGGACGAACCTGTGCTCTTGCCTGCTGCAGTTGCTCATGAACAGCAAACGACAACTGCTGTATCCATCCACGATGGATCGGAGATGTGAATCACCGACAAGAAGGGCAAACTGTTTCAACAAAAGAAAAACAAAATCAATGTTTATTGTGTAAACACTGGCATTTACTCCTCAAAATTAATAAATGAGCAAAGACAGACACCTTCTTGTTTGACAACTCAGCTGGAATCAAAGACCTCTGCGTTAGTCTAGTCCAGGCTGACCTCTTCCACCGGTTCGCTGATCTGCAGGCAGCCTGGTCCATCACTGGTTTGCCACGCTTGGACTGGCGAGGCATCTCTGTAACCTGCTTGGACTTCAGCTACCTGTTTCCGTTGAGTTGGGAAAAAAAAAAGTCACACACAACAAGTGTTACTAGGACAGCAACAAACAGCTACCCAAAACAATATAGAACAATCAAAGAGAGAGAGTGTGAGTGAGTGATTGAACGAGCGAACGAACGAGCGAACGAACGAGCGATCGAGCGAGCGAGTGAGTGTGTATGTGTGTGTGATACTTCTTCTTCTTGCGTATGTCATCAGATCCTCAGCTCCGTTGCAGCAAGCCAATCCAGCGTTTCGTCATCCAGGTTCATACGGCCTTGGTCGCCATGTGGCGGGCGGTGTTTCGGGCAGCTGGTCATGATGTGTTCCACAGTCTGTAGGGGCTCTCCACATTCACAGTGGGCACTGTCCGAGAGGCCCCACCGTCGCATTGCTTCACCGAAGCGTCCCCACGCCTGTCATCAGGCGGTTGAGGGTTGTCCACTGCTTACGGGGCAGGTGCTGGCCAGGGACATCTGTGGGATCCTCTATGTAGTTGTGTGATACTTCACCAGGAACTACTCTGCAGCGGTCTGCAGGTAGCGTAGTTCACAGGGGTTGAAGCTAGCAAGGGGTAAAAGGATATATACATTTATATACACAAAAGCAAACATGAAAGTACTGGGTTAAATATTGATTAAGTTTGATTCCTTTTTCAATGAATCAAATAATCGAGAAGTGTTTTTAATACATCAGCAATATCAATACTTTACTAATGGAACCAAATGTACCCCTAACAGGTCTGTAACTCTGAATGAGAGGGTAACAAACAAACCAACCAACACTTGTACGTATATCAGTGGTTCTCTAAACATGTCAAGATCCCCCTAATTACAAATGTACAATGTAGGCATTAGCCCTTTATCCAGAGTGACTTACAGCAAACGAGGTCAAAACATTCATAGAATGCAGAGAGACAGTGTAGTGTCTCAGTAAACTATAGGATCAAGTAAACTAATATGATAACAGAGTCTCGTCACAAAGCAGTGACTCCTTACCTCGGCAATCAGCGGTACTTGCAACTCACGAGTTACAACCACTGGTGTAGAGACACTCCTAACAGGTGCTGGAGTGGCTGCTACAGACTTGCGGGGTGGTGTCCTAGGACTGACCTGTGCATAAAAACAGAGAGCACCGTTTGCAGGCCGGAAAATGGGAACCCTGTCATCTTAGCTTTTAATCATTTTCATTTAAGATGCTCGGACGAACCTGTGCTCTTGCCTGCTGCAGTTGCTCATGAACAGCAAACGACAACTGCTGTATCCATCCACGATGGATCGGAGATGTGAATCACCGACAAGAAGGGCAAACTGTTTCAACAAAAGAAAAACAAAATCAATGTTTATTGTGTAAACACTGGCATTTACTCCTCAAAATTAATAAATGAGCAAAGACAGACACCTTCTTGTTTGACAACTCAGCTGGAATCAAAGACCTCTGCGTTAGTCTAGTCCAGGCTGACCTCTTCCACCGGTTCGCTGATCTGCAGGCAGCCTGGTCCATCACTGGTTTGCCACGCTTGGACTGGCGAGGCATCTCTGTAACCTGCTTGGACTTCAGCTACCTGTTTCCGTTGAGTTGGGGAAAAAAAAAGTCACACACAACAAGTGTTACTAGGACAGCAACAAACAGCTACCCAAAACAATATAGAACAATCAAAGAGAGAGAGTGTGAGTGAGTGATTGAACGAGCGAACGAACGAGCGAACGAACGAGCGAGTGTGTATGTGTGTGTGATACTTCTTCTTCTTGCGTATGTCATCAGATCCTCAGCTCCGTTGCAGCAAGCCAATCCAGCGTTTCGTCATCCAGGTTCATACGGCCTTGGTCGCCATGTGGCGGGCGGTGTTTCGGGCAGCTGGTCATGATGTGTTCCAGTCTGTAGGGGCTCTCCACATTCACAGTGGGCACTGTCCGAGAGGCCCCACCGTCGCATTGCTTCACCGAAGCGTCCCCACGCCTGTCATCAGGCGGTTGAGGGTTGTCCACTGCTTACGGGGCAGGTGCTGGCCAGGGACATCTGTGGGATCCTCTATGTAGTTGTGTGATACTTCACCAGGAACTACTCTGCAGCGGTCTGCAGGTAGCGTAGTTCACAGGGGTTGAAGCTAGCAAGGGGTAAAAGGATATATACATTTATATACACAAAAGCAAACATGAAAGTACTGGGTTAAATATTGATTAAGTTTGATTCCTTTTTCAATGAATCAAATAATCGAGAAGTGTTTTTAATACATCAGCAATATCAATACTTTACTAATGGAACCAAATGTACCCCTAACAGGTCTGTAACTCTGAATGAGAGGGTAACAAACAAACCAACCAACACTTGTACGTATATCAGTGGTTCTCTAAACATGTCAAGATCCCCCTAATTACAAATGTACAATGTAGGCATTAGCCCTTTATCCAGAGTGACTTACAGCAAACGAGGTCAAAACATTCATAGAATGCAGAGAGACAGTGTAGTGTCTCAGTAAACTATAGGATCAAGTAAACTAATATGATAACAGAGTCTCGTCACAAAGCAGTGACTCCTTACCTCGGCAATCAGCGGTACTTGCAACTCACGAGTTACAACCACTGGTGTAGAGACACTCCTAACAGGTGCTGGAGTGGCTGCTACAGACTTGCGGGGTGGTGTCCTAGGACTGACCTGTGCATAAAAACAGAGAGCACCGTTTGCAGGCCGGAAAATGGGAACCCTGTCATCTTAGCTTTTAATCATTTTCATTTAAGATGCTCGGACGAACCTGTGCTCTTGCCTGCTGCAGTTGCTCATGAACAGCAAACGACAACTGCTGTATCCATCCACGATGGATCGGAGATGTGAATCACCGACAAGAAGGGCAAACTGTTTCAACAAAAGAAAAACAAAATCAATGTTTATTGTGTAAACACTGGCATTTACTCCTCAAAATTAATAAATGAGCAAAGACAGACACCTTCTTGTTTGACAACTCAGCTGGAATCAAAGACCTCTGCGTTAGTCTAGTCCAGGCTGACCTCTTCCACCGGTTCGCTGATCTGCAGGCAGCCTGGTCCATCACTGGTTTGCCACGCTTGGACTGGCGAGGCATCTCTGTAACCTGCTTGGACTTCAGCTACCTGTTTCCGTTGAGTTGGGAAAAAAAAAAGTCACACACAACAAGTGTTACTAGGACAGCAACAAACAGCTACCCAAAACAATATAGAACAATCAAAGAGAGAGAGTGTGAGTGAGTGATTGAACGAGCGAACGAACGAGCGAACGAACGAGCGATCGAGCGAGCGAGCGAGCGAGCGAGCGAGTGAGTGTGTATGTGTGTGTGATACTTCTTCTTCTTGCGTATGTCATCAGATCCTCAGCTCCGTTGCAGCAAGCCAATCCAGCGTTTCGTCATCCAGGTTCATACGGCCTTGGTCGCCATGTGGCGGGCGGTGTTTCGGGCAGCTGGTCATGATGTGTTCCACAGTCTGTAGGGGCTCTCCACATTCACAGTGGGCACTGTCCGAGAGGCCCCACCGTCGCATTGCTTCACCGAAGCGTCCCCACGCCTGTCATCAGGCGGTTGAGGGTTGTCCACTGCTTACGGGGCAGGTGCTGGCCAGGGACATCTGTGGGATCCTCTATGTAGTTGTGTGATACTTCACCAGGAACTACTCTGCAGCGGTCTGCAGGTAGCGTAGTTCACAGGGGTTGAAGCTAGCAAGGGGTAAAAGGATATATACATTTATATACACAAAAGCAAACATGAAAGTACTGGGTTAAATATTGATTAAGTTTGATTCCTTTTTCAATGAATCAAATAATCGAGAAGTGTTTTTAATACATCAGCAATATCAATACTTTACTAATGGAACCAAATGTACCCCTAACAGGTCTGTAACTCTGAATGAGAGGGTAACAAACAAACCAACCAACACTTGTACGTATATAAGTGGTTCTCTAAACATGTCAAGATCCCCCTAATTACAAATGTACAATGTAGGCATTAGCCCTTTATCCAGAGTGACTTACAGCAAACGAGGTCAAAACATTCATAGAATGCAGAGAGACAGTGTAGTGTCTCAGTAAACTATAGGATCAAGTAAACTAATATGATAACAGAGTCTCGTCACAAAGCAGTGACTCCTTACCTCGGCAATCAGCGGTACTTGCAACTCACGAGTTACAACCACTGGTGTAGAGACACTCCTAACAGGTGCTGGAGTGGCTGCTACAGACTTGCGGGGTGGTGTCCTAGGACTGACCTGTGCATAAAAACAGAGAGCACCGTTTGCAGGCCGGAAAATGGGAACCCTGTCATCTTAGCTTTTAATCATTTTCATTTAAGATGCTCGGACGAACCTGTGCTCTTGCCTGCTGCAGTTGCTCATGAACAGCAAACGACAACTGCTGTATCCATCCACGATGGATCGGAGATGTGAATCACCGACAAGAAGGGCAAACTGTTTCAACAAAAGAAAAACAAAATCAATGTTTATTGTGTAAACACTGGCATTTACTCCTCAAAATTAATAAATGAGCAAAGACAGACACCTTCTTGTTTGACAACTCAGCTGGAATCAAAGACCTCTGCGTTAGTCTAGTCCAGGCTGACCTCTTCCACCGGTTCGCTGATCTGCAGGCAGCCTGGTCCATCACTGGTTTGCCACGCTTGGACTGGCGAGGCATCTCTGTAACCTGCTTGGACTTCAGCTACCTGTTTCCGTTGAGTTGGGAAAAAAAAAAGTCACACACAACAAGTGTTACTAGGACAGCAACAAACAGCTACCCAAAACAATATAGAACAATCAAAGAGAGAGAGTGTGAGTGAGTGATTGAACGAGCGAACGAACGAGCGAGCGAACGAGCGATCGAGCGAGCGAGCGAGCGAGCGAGCGAGTGAGTGTGTATGTGTGTGTGATACTTCTTCTTCTTGCGTATGTCATCAGATCCTCAGCTCCGTTGCAGCAAGCCAATCCAGCGTTTCGTCATCCAGGTTCATACGGCCTTGGTCGCCATGTGGCGGGCGGTGTTTCGGGCAGCTGGTCATGATGTGTTCCACAGTCTGTAGGGGCTCTCCACATTCACAGTGGGCACTGTCCGAGAGGCCCCACCGTCGCATTGCTTCACCGAAGCGTCCCCACGCCTGTCATCAGGCGGTTGAGGGTTGTCCACTGCTTACGGGGCAGGTGCTGGCCAGGGACATCTGTGGGATCCTCTATGTAGTTGTGTGATACTTCACCAGGAACTACTCTGCAGCGGTCTGCAGGTAGCGTAGTTCACAGGGGTTGAAGCTAGCAAGGGGTAAAAGGATATATACATTTATATACACAAAAGCAAACATGAAAGTACTGGGTTAAATATTGATTAAGTTTGATTCCTTTTTCAATGAATCAAATAATCGAGAAGTGTTTTTAATACATCAGCAATATCAATACTTTACTAATGGAACCAAATGTACCCCTAACAGGTCTGTAACTCTGAATGAGAGGGTAACAAACAAACCAACCAACACTTGTACGTATATCAGTGGTTCTCTAAACATGTCAAGATCCCCCTAATTACAAATGTACAATGTAGGCATTAGCCCTTTATCCAGAGTGACTTACAGCAAACGAGGTCAAAACATTCATAGAATGCAGAGAGACAGTGTAGTGTCTCAGTAAACTATAGGATCAAGTAAACTAATATGATAACAGAGTCTCGTCACAAAGCAGTGACTCCTTACCTCGGCAATCAGCGGTACTTGCAACTCACGAGTTACAACCACTGGTGTAGAGACACTCCTAACAGGTGCTGGAGTGGCTGCTACAGACTTGCGGGGTGGTGTCCTAGGACTGACCTGTGCATAAAAACAGAGAGCACCGTTTGCAGGCCGGAAAATGGGAACCCTGTCATCTTAGCTTTTAATCATTTTCATTTAAGATGCTCGGACGAACCTGTGCTCTTGCCTGCTGCAGTTGCTCATGAACAGCAAACGACAACTGCTGTATCCATCCACGATGGATCGGAGATGTGAATCACCGACAAGAAGGGCAAACTGTTTCAACAAAAGAAAAACAAAATCAATGTTTATTGTGTAAACACTGGCATTTACTCCTCAAAATTAATAAATGAGCAAAGACAGACACCTTCTTGTTTGACAACTCAGCTGGAATCAAAGACCTCTGCGTTAGTCTAGTCCAGGCTGACCTCTTCCACCGGTTCGCTGATCTGCAGGCAGCCTGGTCCATCACTGGTTTGCCACGCTTGGACTGGCGAGGCATCTCTGTAACCTGCTTGGACTTCAGCTACCTGTTTCCGTTGAGTTGGGGAAAAAAAAAGTCACACACAACAAGTGTTACTAGGACAGCAACAAACAGCTACCCAAAACAATATAGAACAATCAAAGAGAGAGAGTGTGAGTGAGTGATTGAACGAGCGAACGAACGAGCGAACGAACGAGCGATCGAGCGAGCGAGCGAGCGAGCGAGCGAGTGAGTGTGTATGTGTGTGTGATACTTCTTCTTCTTGCGTATGTCATCAGATCCTCAGCTCCGTTGCAGCAAGCCAATCCAGCGTTTCGTCATCCAGGTTCATACGGCCTTGGTCGCCATGTGGCGGGCGGTGTTTCGGGCAGCTGGTCATGATGTGTTCCACAGTCTGTAGGGGCTCTCCACATTCACAGTGGGCACTGTCCGAGAGGCCCCACCGTCGCATTGCTTCACCGAAGCGTCCCCACGCCTGTCATCAGGCGGTTGAGGGTTGTCCACTGCTTACGGGGCAGGTGCTGGCCAGGGACATCTGTGGGATCCTCTATGTAGTTGTGTGATACTTCACCAGGAACTACTCTGCAGCGGTCTGCAGGTAGCGTAGTTCACAGGGGTTGAAGCTAGCAAGGGGTAAAAGGATATATACATTTATATACACAAAAGCAAACATGAAAGTACTGGGTTAAATATTGATTAAGTTTGATTCCTTTTTCAATGAATCAAATAATCGAGAAGTGTTTTTAATACATCAGCAATATCAATACTTTACTAATGGAACCAAATGTACCCCTAACAGGTCTGTAACTCTGAATGAGAGGGTAACAAACAAACCAACCAACACTTGTACGTATATCAGTGGTTCTCTAAACATGTCAAGATCCCCCTAATTACAAATGTACAATGTAGGCATTAGCCCTTTATCCAGAGTGACTTACAGCAAACGAGGTCAAAACATTCATAGAATGCAGAGAGACAGTGTAGTGTCTCAGTAAACTATAGGATCAAGTAAACTAATATGATAACAGAGTCTCGTCACAAAGCAGTGACTCCTTACCTCGGCAATCAGCGGTACTTGCAACTCACGAGTTACAACCACTGGTGTAGAGACACTCCTAACAGGTGCTGGAGTGGCTGCTACAGACTTGCGGGGTGGTGTCCTAGGACTGACCTGTGCATAAAAACAGAGAGCACCGTTTGCAGGCCGGAAAATGGGAACCCTGTCATCTTAGCTTTTAATCATTTTCATTTAAGATGCTCGGACGAACCTGTGCTCTTGCCTGCTGCAGTTGCTCATGAACAGCAAACGACAACTGCTGTATCCATCCACGATGGATCGGAGATGTGAATCACCGACAAGAAGGGCAAACTGTTTCAACAAAAGAAAAACAAAATCAATGTTTATTGTGTAAACACTGGCATTTACTCCTCAAAATTAATAAATGAGCAAAGACAGACACCTTCTTGTTTGACAACTCAGCTGGAATCAAAGACCTCTGCGTTAGTCTAGTCCAGGCTGACCTCTTCCACCGGTTCGCTGATCTGCAGGCAGCCTGGTCCATCACTGGTTTGCCACGCTTGGACTGGCGAGGCATCTCTGTAACCTGCTTGGACTTCAGCTACCTGTTTCCGTTGAGTTGGGGAAAAAAAAAGTCACACACAACAAGTGTTACTAGGACAGCAACAAACAGCTACCCAAAACAATATAGAACAATCAAAGAGAGAGAGTGTGAGTGAGTGATTGAACGAGCGAACGAACGAGCGAACGAACGAGCGATCGAGCGAGCGAGCGAGCGAGCGAGCGAGCGAGCGAGTGAGTGTGTATGTGTGTGTGATACTTCTTCTTCTTGCGTATGTCATCAGATCCTCAGCTCCGTTGCAGCAAGCCAATCCAGCGTTTCGTCATCCAGGTTCATACGGCCTTGGTCGCCATGTGGCGGGCGGTGTTTCGGGCAGCTGGTCATGATGTGTTCCACAGTCTGTAGGGGCTCTCCACATTCACAGTGGGCACTGTCCGAGAGGCCCCACCGTCGCATTGCTTCACCGAAGCGTCCCCACGCCTGTCATCAGGCGGTTGAGGGTTGTCCACTGCTTACGGGGCAGGTGCTGGCCAGGGACATCTGTGGGATCCTCTATGTAGTTGTGTGATACTTCACCAGGAACTACTCTGCAGCGGTCTGCAGGTAGCGTAGTTCACAGGGGTTGAAGCTAGCAAGGGGTAAAAGGATATATACATTTATATACACAAAAGCAAACATGAAAGTACTGGGTTAAATATTGATTAAGTTTGATTCCTTTTTCAATGAATCAAATAATCGAGAAGTGTTTTTAATACATCAGCAATATCAATACTTTACTAATGGAACCAAATGTACCCCTAACAGGTCTGTAACTCTGAATGAGAGGGTAACAAACAAACCAACCAACACTTGTACGTATATCAGTGGTTCTCTAAACATGTCAAGATCCCCCTAATTACAAATGTACAATGTAGGCATTAGCCCTTTATCCAGAGTGACTTACAGCAAACGAGGTCAAAACATTCATAGAATGCAGAGAGACAGTGTAGTGTCTCAGTAAACTATAGGATCAAGTAAACTAATATGATAACAGAGTCTCGTCACAAAGCAGTGACTCCTTACCTCGGCAATCAGCGGTACTTGCAACTCACGAGTTACAACCACTGGTGTAGAGACACTCCTAACAGGTGCTGGAGTGGCTGCTACAGACTTGCGGGGTGGTGTCCTAGGACTGACCTGTGCATAAAAACAGAGAGCACCGTTTGCAGGCCGGAAAATGGGAACCCTGTCATCTTAGCTTTTAATCATTTTCATTTAAGATGCTCGGACGAACCTGTGCTCTTGCCTGCTGCAGTTGCTCATGAACAGCAAACGACAACTGCTGTATCCATCCACGATGGATCGGAGATGTGAATCACCGACAAGAAGGGCAAACTGTTTCAACAAAAGAAAAACAAAATCAATGTTTATTGTGTAAACACTGGCATTTACTCCTCAAAATTAATAAATGAGCAAAGACAGACACCTTCTTGTTTGACAACTCAGCTGGAATCAAAGACCTCTGCGTTAGTCTAGTCCAGGCTGACCTCTTCCAGCGGTTCGCTGATCTGCAGGCAGCCTGGTCCATCACTGGTTTGCCACGCTTGGACTGGCGAGGCATCTCTGTAACCTGCTTGGACTTCAGCTACCTGTTTCCGTTGAGTTGGGAAAAAAAAAAGTCACACACAACAAGTGTTACTAGGACAGCAACAAACAGCTACCCAAAACAATATAGAACAATCAAAGAGAGAGAGTGTGAGTGAGTGATTGAACGAGCGAACGAACGAGCGAACGAACGAGCGATCGAGCGAGCGAGCGAGCGAGCGAGCGAGTGAGTGTGTATGTGTGTGTGATACTTCTTCTTCTTGCGTATGTCATCAGATCCTCAGCTCCGTTGCAGCAAGCCAATCCAGCGTTTCGTCATCCAGGTTCATACGGCCTTGGTCGCCATGTGGCGGGCGGTGTTTCGGGCAGCTGGTCATGATGTGTTCCACAGTCTGTAGGGGCTCTCCACATTCACAGTGGGCACTGTCCGAGAGGCCCCACCGTCGCATTGCTTCACCGAAGCGTCCCCACGCCTGTCATCAGGCGGTTGAGGGTTGTCCACTGCTTACGGGGCAGGTGCTGGCCAGGGACATCTGTGGGATCCTCTATGTAGTTGTGTGATACTTCACCAGGAACTACTCTGCAGCGGTCTGCAGGTAGCGTAGTTCACAGGGGTTGAAGCTAGCAAGGGGTAAAAGGATATATACATTTATATACACAAAAGCAAACATGAAAGTACTGGGTTAAATATTGATTAAGTTTGATTCCTTTTTCAATGAATCAAATAATCGAGAAGTGTTTTTAATACATCAGCAATATCAATACTTTACTAATGGAACCAAATGTACCCCTAACAGGTCTGTAACTCTGAATGAGAGGGTAACAAACAAACCAACCAACACTTGTACGTATATCAGTGGTTCTCTAAACATGTCAAGATCCCCCTAATTACAAATGTACAATGTAGGCATTAGCCCTTTATCCAGAGTGACTTACAGCAAACGAGGTCAAAACATTCATAGAATGCAGAGAGACAGTGTAGTGTCTCAGTAAACTATAGGATCAAGTAAACTAATATGATAACAGAGTCTCGTCACAAAGCAGTGACTCCTTACCTCGGCAATCAGCGGTACTTGCAACTCACGAGTTACAACCACTGGTGTAGAGACACTCCTAACAGGTGCTGGAGTGGCTGCTACAGACTTGCGGGGTGGTGTCCTAGGACTGACCTGTGCATAAAAACAGAGAGCACCGTTTGCAGGCCGGAAAATGGGAACCCTGTCATCTTAGCTTTTAATCATTTTCATTTAAGATGCTCGGACGAACCTGTGCTCTTGCCTGCTGCAGTTGCTCATGAACAGCAAACGACAACTGCTGTATCCATCCACGATGGATCGGAGATGTGAATCACCGACAAGAAGGGCAAACTGTTTCAACAAAAGAAAAACAAAATCAATGTTTATTGTGTAAACACTGGCATTTACTCCTCAAAATTAATAAATGAGCAAAGACAGACACCTTCTTGTTTGACAACTCAGCTGGAATCAAAGACCTCTGCGTTAGTCTAGTCCAGGCTGACCTCTTCCACCGGTTCGCTGATCTGCAGGCAGCCTGGTCCATCACTGGTTTGCCACGCTTGGACTGGCGAGGCATCTCTGTAACCTGCTTGGACTTCAGCTACCTGTTTCCGTTGAGTTGGGAAAAAAAAAAGTCACACACAACAAGTGTTACTAGGACAGCAACAAACAGCTACCCAAAACAATATAGAACAATCAAAGAGAGAGAGTGTGAGTGAGTGATTGAACGAGCGAACGAACGAGCGAGCGAACGAGCGATCGAGCGAGCGAGCGAGCGAGCGAGCGAGTGAGTGTGTATGTGTGTGTGATACTTCTTCTTCTTGCGTATGTCATCAGATCCTCAGCTCCGTTGCAGCAAGCCAATCCAGCGTTTCGTCATCCAGGTTCATACGGCCTTGGTCGCCATGTGGCGGGCGGTGTTTCGGGCAGCTGGTCATGATGTGTTCCACAGTCTGTAGGGGCTCTCCACATTCACAGTGGGCACTGTCCGAGAGGCCCCACCGTCGCATTGCTTCACCGAAGCGTCCCCACGCCTGTCATCAGGCGGTTGAGGGTTGTCCACTGCTTACGGGGCAGGTGCTGGCCAGGGACATCTGTGGGATCCTCTATGTAGTTGTGTGATACTTCACCAGGAACTACTCTGCAGCGGTCTGCAGGTAGCGTAGTTCACAGGGGTTGAAGCTAGCAAGGGGTAAAAGGATATATACATTTATATACACAAAAGCAAACATGAAAGTACTGGGTTAAATATTGATTAAGTTTGATTCCTTTTTCAATGAATCAAATAATCGAGAAGTGTTTTTAATACATCAGCAATATCAATACTTTACTAATGGAACCAAATGTACCCCTAACAGGTCTGTAACTCTGAATGAGAGGGTAACAAACAAACCAACCAACACTTGTACGTATATCAGTGGTTCTCTAAACATGTCAAGATCCCCCTAATTACAAATGTACAATGTAGGCATTAGCCCTTTATCCAGAGTGACTTACAGCAAACGAGGTCAAAACATTCATAGAATGCAGAGAGACAGTGTAGTGTCTCAGTAAACTATAGGATCAAGTAAACTAATATGATAACAGAGTCTCGTCACAAAGCAGTGACTCCTTACCTCGGCAATCAGCGGTACTTGCAACTCACGAGTTACAACCACTGGTGTAGAGACACTCCTAACAGGTGCTGGAGTGGCTGCTACAGACTTGCGGGGTGGTGTCCTAGGACTGACCTGTGCATAAAAACAGAGAGCACCGTTTGCAGGCCGGAAAATGGGAACCCTGTCATCTTAGCTTTTAATCATTTTCATTTAAGATGCTCGGACGAACCTGTGCTCTTGCCTGCTGCAGTTGCTCATGAACAGCAAACGACAACTGCTGTATCCATCCACGATGGATCGGAGATGTGAATCACCGACAAGAAGGGCAAACTGTTTCAACAAAAGAAAAACAAAATCAATGTTTATTGTGTAAACACTGGCATTTACTCCTCAAAATTAATAAATGAGCAAAGACAGACACCTTCTTGTTTGACAACTCAGCTGGAATCAAAGACCTCTGCGTTAGTCTAGTCCAGGCTGACCTCTTCCACCGGTTCGCTGATCTGCAGGCAGCCTGGTCCATCACTGGTTTGCCACGCTTGGACTGGCGAGGCATCTCTGTAACCTGCTTGGACTTCAGCTACCTGTTTCCGTTGAGTTGGGGAAAAAAAAAGTCACACACAACAAGTGTTACTAGGACAGCAACAAACAGCTACCCAAAACAATATAGAACAATCAAAGAGAGAGAGTGTGAGTGAGTGATTGAACGAGCGAACGAACGAGCGAACGAACGAGCGATCGAGCGAGCGAGCGAGCGAGCGAGCGAGCGAGCGAGTGAGTGTGTATGTGTGTGTGATACTTCTTCTTCTTGCGTATGTCATCAGATCCTCAGCTCCGTTGCAGCAAGCCAATCCAGCGTTTCGTCATCCAGGTTCATACGGCCTTGGTCGCCATGTGGCGGGCGGTGTTTCGGGCAGCTGGTCATGATGTGTTCCACAGTCTGTAGGGGCTCTCCACATTCACAGTGGGCACTGTCCGAGAGGCCCCACCGTCGCATTGCTTCACCGAAGCGTCCCCACGCCTGTCATCAGGCGGTTGAGGGTTGTCCACTGCTTACGGGGCAGGTGCTGGCCAGGGACATCTGTGGGATCCTCTATGTAGTTGTGTGATACTTCACCAGGAACTACTCTGCAGCGGTCTGCAGGTAGCGTAGTTCACAGGGGTTGAAGCTAGCAAGGGGTAAAAGGATATATACATTTATATACACAAAAGCAAACATGAAAGTACTGGGTTAAATATTGATTAAGTTTGATTCCTTTTTCAATGAATCAAATAATCGAGAAGTGTTTTTAATACATCAGCAATATCAATACTTTACTAATGGAACCAAATGTACCCCTAACAGGTCTGTAACTCTGAATGAGAGGGTAACAAACAAACCAACCAACACTTGTACGTATATCAGTGGTTCTCTAAACATGTCAAGATCCCCCTAATTACAAATGTACAATGTAGGCATTAGCCCTTTATCCAGAGTGACTTACAGCAAACGAGGTCAAAACATTCATAGAATGCAGAGAGACAGTGTAGTGTCTCAGTAAACTATAGGATCAAGTAAACTAATATGATAACAGAGTCTCGTCACAAAGCAGTGACTCCTTACCTCGGCAATCAGCGGTACTTGCAACTCACGAGTTACAACCACTGGTGTAGAGACACTCCTAACAGGTGCTGGAGTGGCTGCTACAGACTTGCGGGGTGGTGTCCTAGGACTGACCTGTGCATAAAAACAGAGAGCACCGTTTGCAGGCCGGAAAATGGGAACCCTGTCATCTTAGCTTTTAATCATTTTCATTTAAGATGCTCGGACGAACCTGTGCTCTTGCCTGCTGCAGTTGCTCATGAACAGCAAACGACAACTGCTGTATCCATCCACGATGGATCGGAGATGTGAATCACCGACAAGAAGGGCAAACTGTTTCAACAAAAGAAAAACAAAATCAATGTTTATTGTGTAAACACTGGCATTTACTCCTCAAAATTAATAAATGAGCAAAGACAGACACCTTCTTGTTTGACAACTCAGCTGGAATCAAAGACCTCTGCGTTAGTCTAGTCCAGGCTGACCTCTTCCAGCGGTTCGCTGATCTGCAGGCAGCCTGGTCCATCACTGGTTTGCCACGCTTGGACTGGCGAGGCATCTCTGTAACCTGCTTGGACTTCAGCTACCTGTTTCCGTTGAGTTGGGAAAAAAAAAGTCACACACAACAAGTGTTACTAGGACAGCAACAAACAGCTACCCAAAACAATATAGAACAATCAAAGAGAGAGAGTGTGAGTGAGTGATTGAACGAGCGAACGAACGAGCGAACGAACGAGCGATCGAGCGAGCGAGCGAGCGAGCGAGCGAGTGAGTGTGTATGTGTGTGTGATACTTCTTCTTCTTGCGTATGTCATCAGATCCTCAGCTCCGTTGCAGCAAGCCAATCCAGCGTTTCGTCATCCAGGTTCATACGGCCTTGGTCGCCATGTGGCGGGCGGTGTTTCGGGCAGCTGGTCATGATGTGTTCCACAGTCTGTAGGGGCTCTCCACATTCACAGTGGGCACTGTCCGAGAGGCCCCACCGTCGCATTGCTTCACCGAAGCGTCCCCACGCCTGTCATCAGGCGGTTGAGGGTTGTCCACTGCTTACGGGGCAGGTGCTGGCCAGGGACATCTGTGGGATCCTCTATGTAGTTGTGTGATACTTCACCAGGAACTACTCTGCAGCGGTCTGCAGGTAGCGTAGTTCACAGGGGTTGAAGCTAGCAAGGGGTAAAAGGATATATACATTTATATACACAAAAGCAAACATGAAAGTACTGGGTTAAATATTGATTAAGTTTGATTCCTTTTTCAATGAATCAAATAATCGAGAAGTGTTTTTAATACATCAGCAATATCAATACTTTACTAATGGAACCAAATGTACCCCTAACAGGTCTGTAACTCTGAATGAGAGGGTAACAAACAAACCAACCAACACTTGTACGTATATCAGTGGTTCTCTAAACATGTCAAGATCCCCCTAATTACAAATGTACAATGTAGGCATTAGCCCTTTATCCAGAGTGACTTACAGCAAACGAGGTCAAAACATTCATAGAATGCAGAGAGACAGTGTAGTGTCTCAGTAAACTATAGGATCAAGTAAACTAATATGATAACAGAGTCTCGTCACAAAGCAGTGACTCCTTACCTCGGCAATCAGCGGTACTTGCAACTCACGAGTTACAACCACTGGTGTAGAGACACTCCTAACAGGTGCTGGAGTGGCTGCTACAGACTTGCGGGGTGGTGTCCTAGGACTGACCTGTGCATAAAAACAGAGAGCACCGTTTGCAGGCCGGAAAATGGGAACCCTGTCATCTTAGCTTTTAATCATTTTCATTTAAGATGCTCGGACGAACCTGTGCTCTTGCCTGCTGCAGTTGCTCATGAACAGCAAACGACAACTGCTGTATCCATCCACGATGGATCGGAGATGTGAATCACCGACAAGAAGGGCAAACTGTTTCAACAAAAGAAAAACAAAATCAATGTTTATTGTGTAAACACTGGCATTTACTCCTCAAAATTAATAAATGAGCAAAGACAGACACCTTCTTGTTTGACAACTCAGCTGGAATCAAAGACCTCTGCGTTAGTCTAGTCCAGGCTGACCTCTTCCAGCGGTTCGCTGATCTGCAGGCAGCCTGGTCCATCACTGGTTTGCCACGCTTGGACTGGCGAGGCATCTCTGTAACCTGCTTGGACTTCAGCTACCTGTTTCCGTTGAGTTGGGAAAAAAAAAAGTCACACACAACAAGTGTTACTAGGACAGCAACAAACAGCTACCCAAAACAATATAGAACAATCAAAGAGAGAGAGTGTGAGTGAGTGATTGAACGAGCGAACGAACGAGCGAACGAACGAGCGATCGAGCGAGCGAGCGAGCGAGCGAGCGAGTGAGTGTGTATGTGTGTGTGATACTTCTTCTTCTTGCGTATGTCATCAGATCCTCAGCTCCGTTGCAGCAAGCCAATCCAGCGTTTCGTCATCCAGGTTCATACGGCCTTGGTCGCCATGTGGCGGGCGGTGTTTCGGGCAGCTGGTCATGATGTGTTCCACAGTCTGTAGGGGCTCTCCACATTCACAGTGGGCACTGTCCGAGAGGCCCCACCGTCGCATTGCTTCACCGAAGCGTCCCCACGCCTGTCATCAGGCGGTTGAGGGTTGTCCACTGCTTACGGGGCAGGTGCTGGCCAGGGACATCTGTGGGATCCTCTATGTAGTTGTGTGATACTTCACCAGGAACTACTCTGCAGCGGTCTGCAGGTAGCGTAGTTCACAGGGGTTGAAGCTAGCAAGGGGTAAAAGGATATATACATTTATATACACAAAAGCAAACATGAAAGTACTGGGTTAAATATTGATTAAGTTTGATTCCTTTTTCAATGAATCAAATAATCGAGAAGTGTTTTTAATACATCAGCAATATCAATACTTTACTAATGGAACCAAATGTACCCCTAACAGGTCTGTAACTCTGAATGAGAGGGTAACAAACAAACCAACCAACACTTGTACGTATATCAGTGGTTCTCTAAACATGTCAAGATCCCCCTAATTACAAATGTACAATGTAGGCATTAGCCCTTTATCCAGAGTGACTTACAGCAAACGAGGTCAAAACATTCATAGAATGCAGAGAGACAGTGTAGTGTCTCAGTAAACTATAGGATCAAGTAAACTAATATGATAACAGAGTCTCGTCACAAAGCAGTGACTCCTTACCTCGGCAATCAGCGGTACTTGCAACTCACGAGTTACAACCACTGGTGTAGAGACACTCCTAACAGGTGCTGGAGTGGCTGCTACAGACTTGCGGGGTGGTGTCCTAGGACTGACCTGTGCATAAAAACAGAGAGCACCGTTTGCAGGCCGGAAAATGGGAACCCTGTCATCTTAGCTTTTAATCATTTTCATTTAAGATGCTCGGACGAACCTGTGCTCTTGCCTGCTGCAGTTGCTCATGAACAGCAAACGACAACTGCTGTATCCATCCACGATGGATCGGAGATGTGAATCACCGACAAGAAGGGCAAACTGTTTCAACAAAAGAAAAACAAAATCAATGTTTATTGTGTAAACACTGGCATTTACTCCTCAAAATTAATAAATGAGCAAAGACAGACACCTTCTTGTTTGACAACTCAGCTGGAATCAAAGACCTCTGCGTTAGTCTAGTCCAGGCTGACCTCTTCCACCGGTTCGCTGATCTGCAGGCAGCCTGGTCCATCACTGGTTTGCCACGCTTGGACTGGCGAGGCATCTCTGTAACCTGCTTGGACTTCAGCTACCTGTTTCCGTTGAGTTGGGAAAAAAAAAAGTCACACACAACAAGTGTTACTAGGACAGCAACAAACAGCTACCCAAAACAATATAGAACAATCAAAGAGAGAGAGTGTGAGTGAGTGATTGAACGAGCGAACGAACGAGCGAACGAACGATCGAGCGAGCGAGCGAGCGAGCGAGCGAGTGAGTGTGTATGTTTGTGTGATACTTCTTCTTCTTGCGTATGTCATCAGATCCTCAGCTCCGTTGCAGCAAGCCAATCCAGCGTTTCGTCATCCAGGTTCATACGGCCTTGGTCGCCATGTGGCGGGCGGTGTTTCGGGCAGCTGGTCATGATGTGTTCCACAGTCTGTAGGGGCTCTCCACATTCACAGTGGGCACTGTAAGAGAGGCCCCACCGTCGCATTGCTTCACCGAAGCGTCCCCACGCCTGTCATCAGGCGGTTGAGGGTTGTCCACTGCTTACGGGGCAGGTGCTGGCCAGGGACATCTGTGGGATCCTCTATGTAGTTGTGTGATACTTCACCAGGAACTACTCTGCAGCGGTCTGCAGGTAGCGTAGTTCACAGGGGTTGAAGCTAGCAAGGGGTAAAAGGATATATACATTTATATACACAAAAGCAAACATGAAAGTACTGGGTTAAATATTGATTAAGTTTGATTCCTTTTTCAATGAATCAAATAATCGAGAAGTGTTTTTAATACATCAGCAATATCAATACTTTACTAATGGAACCAAATGTACCCCTAACAGGTCTGTAACTCTGAATGAGAGGGTAACAAACAAACCAACCAACACTTGTACGTACATCAGTGGTTCTCTAAACATGTCAAGATCCCCCTAATTACAAATGTACAATGTAGGCATTAGCCCTTTATCCAGAGTGACTTACAGCAAACGAGGTCAAAACATTCATAGAATGCAGAGAGACAGTGTAGTGTCTCAGTAAACTATAGGATCAAGTAAACTAATATGATAACAGAGTCTCGTCACAAAGCAGTGACTCCTTACCTCGGCAATCAGCGGTACTTGCAACTCACGAGTTACAACCACTGGTGTAGAGACACTCCTAACAGGTGCTGGAGTGGCTGCTACAGACTTGCGGGGTGGTGTCCTAGGACTGACCTGTGCATAAAAACAGAGAGCACCGTTTGCAGGCCGGAAAATGGGAACCCTGTCATCTTAGCTTTTAATCATTTTCATTTAAGATGCTCGGACGAACCTGTGCTCTTGCCTGCTGCAGTTGCTCATGAACAGCAAACGACAACTGCTGTATCCATCCACGATGGATCGGAGATGTGAATCACCGACAAGAAGGGCAAACTGTTTCAACAAAAGAAAAACAAAATCAATATTTATTGTGTAAACACTGGCATTTACTCCTCAAAATTAATAAATGAGCAAAGACAGACACCTTCTTGTTTGACAACTCAGCTGGAATCAAAGACCTCTGCGTTAGTCTAGTCCAGGCTGACCTCTTCCACCGGTTCGCTGATCTGCAGGCAGCCTGGTCCATCACTGGTTTGCCACGCTTGGACTGGCGAGGCATCTCTGTAACCTGCTTGGACTTCAGCTACCTGTTTCCGTTGAGTTGGGAAAAAAAAAAGTCACACACAACAAGTGTTACTAGGACAGCAACAAACAGCTACCCAAAACAATATAGAACAATCAAAGAGAGAGAGTGTGAGTGAGTGATTGAACGAGCGAACGAACGAGCGAACGAACGAGCGAGTGAGTGTGTATGTGTGTGTGATACTTCTTCTTCTTGCGTATGTCATCAGATCCTCAGCTCCGTTGCAGCAAGCCAATCCAGCGTTTCGTCATCCAGGTTCATACGGCCTTGGTCGCCATGTGGCGGGCGGTGTTTCGGGCAGCTGGTCATGATGTGTTCCACAGTCTGTAGGGGCTCTCCACATTCACAGTGGGCACTGTCCGAGAGGCCCCACCGTCGCATTGCTTCACCGAAGCGTCCCCACGCCTGTCATCAGGCGGTTGAGGGTTGTCCACTGCTTACGGGGCAGGTGCTGGCCAGGGACATCTGTGGGATCCTCTATGTAGTTGTGTGATACTTCACCAGGAACTACTCTGCAGCGGTCTGCAGGTAGCGTAGTTCACAGGGGTTGAAGCTAGCAAGGGGTAAAAGGATATATACATTTATATACACAAAAGCAAACATGAAAGTACTGGGTTAAATATTGATTAAGTTTGATTCCTTTTTCAATGAATCAAATAATCGAGAAGTGTTTTTAATACATCAGCAATATCAATACTTTACTAATGGAACCAAATGTACCCCTAACAGGTCTGTAACTCTGAATGAGAGGGTAACAAACAAACCAACCAACACTTGTACGTATATCAGTGGTTCTCTAAACATGTCAAGATCCCCCTAATTACAAATGTACAATGTAGGCATTAGCCCTTTATCCAGAGTGACTTACAGCAAACGAGGTCAAAACATTCATAGAATGCAGAGAGACAGTGTAGTGTCTCAGTAAACTATAGGATCAAGTAAACTAATATGATAACAGAGTCTCGTCACAAAGCAGTGACTCCTTACCTCGGCAATCAGCGGTACTTGCAACTCACGAGTTACAACCACTGGTGTAGAGACACTCCTAACAGGTGCTGGAGTGGCTGCTACAGACTTGCGGGGTGGTGTCCTAGGACTGACCTGTGCATAAAAACAGAGAGCACCGTTTGCAGGCCGGAAAATGGGAACCCTGTCATCTTAGCTTTTAATCATTTTCATTTAAGATGCTCGGACGAACCTGTGCTCTTGCCTGCTGCAGTTGCTCATGAGCAGCAAACGACAACTGCTGTATCCATCCACGATGGATCGGAGATGTGAATCACCGACAAGAAGGGCAAACTGTTTCAACAAAAGAAAAACAAAATCAATGTTTATTGTGTAAACACTGGCATTTACTCCTCAAAATTAATAAATGAGCAAAGACAGACACCTTCTTGTTTGACAACTCAGCTGGAATCAAAGACCTCTGCGTTAGTCTAGTCCAGGCTGACCTCTTCCACCGGTTCGCTGATCTGCAGGCAGCCTGGTCCATCACTGGTTTGCCACGCTTGGACTGGCGAGGCATCTCTGTAACCTGCTTGGACTTCAGCTACCTGTTTCCGTTGAGTTGGGAAAAAAAAAGTCACACACAACAAGTGTTACTAGGACAGCAACAAACAGCTACCCAAAACAATATAGAACAATCAAAGAGAGAGAGTGTGAGTGAGTGATTGAACGAGCGAACGAACGAGCGAACGAACGAGCGATCGAGCGAGCGAGCGAGCGAGCGAGCGAGCGAGCGAGTGAGTGTGTATGTGTGTGTGATACTTCTTCTTCTTGCGTATGTCATCAGATCCTCAGCTCCGTTGCAGCAAGCCAATCCAGCGTTTCGTCATCCAGGTTCATACGGCCTTGGTCGCCATGTGGCGGGCGGTGTTTCGGGCAGCTGGTCATGATGTGTTCCACAGTCTGTAGGGGCTCTCCACATTCACAGTGGGCACTGTCCGAGAGGCCCCACCGTCGCATTGCTTCACCGAAGCGTCCCCACGCCTGTCATCAGGCGGTTGAGGGTTGTCCACTGCTTACGGGGCAGGTGCTGGCCAGGGACATCTGTGGGATCCTCTATGTAGTTGTGTGATACTTCACCAGGAACTACTCTGCAGCGGTCTGCAGGTAGCGTAGTTCACAGGGGTTGAAGCTAGCAAGGGGTAAAAGGATATATACATTTATATACACAAAAGCAAACATGAAAGTACTGGGTTAAATATTGATTAAGTTTGATTCCTTTTTCAATGAATCAAATAATCGAGAAGTGTTTTTAATACATCAGCAATATCAATACTTTACTAATGGAACCAAATGTACCCCTAACAGGTCTGTAACTCTGAATGAGAGGGTAACAAACAAACCAACCAACACTTGTACGTATATCAGTGGTTCTCTAAACATGTCAAGATCCCCCTAATTACAAATGTACAATGTAGGCATTAGCCCTTTATCCAGAGTGACTTACAGCAAACGAGGTCAAAACATTCATAGAATGCAGAGAGACAGTGTAGTGTCTCAGTAAACTATAGGATCAAGTAAACTAATATGATAACAGAGTCTCGTCACAAAGCAGTGACTCCTTACCTCGGCAATCAGCGGTACTTGCAACTCACGAGTTACAACCACTGGTGTAGAGACACTCCTAACAGGTGCTGGAGTGGCTGCTACAGACTTGCGGGGTGGTGTCCTAGGACTGACCTGTGCATAAAAACAGAGAGCACCGTTTGCAGGCCGGAAAATGGGAACCCTGTCATCTTAGCTTTTAATCATTTTCATTTAAGATGCTCGGACGAACCTGTGCTCTTGCCTGCTGCAGTTGCTCATGAACAGCAAACGACAACTGCTGTATCCATCCACGATGGATCGGAGATGTGAATCACCGACAAGAAGGGCAAACTGTTTCAACAAAAGAAAAACAAAATCAATGTTTATTGTGTAAACACTGGCATTTACTCCTCAAAATTAATAAATGAGCAAAGACAGACACCTTCTTGTTTGACAACTCAGCTGGAATCAAAGACCTCTGCGTTAGTCTAGTCCAGGCTGACCTCTTCCACCGGTTCGCTGATCTGCAGGCAGCCTGGTCCATCACTGGTTTGCCACGCTTGGACTGGCGAGGCATCTCTGTAACCTGCTTGGACTTCAGCTACCTGTTTCCGTTGAGTTGGGAAAAAAAAAAGTCACACACAACAAGTGTTACTAGGACAGCAACAAACAGCTACCCAAAACAATATAGAACAATCAAAGAGAGAGAGTGTGAGTGAGTGATTGAACGAGCGAACGAACGAGCGAACGAACGATCGAGCGAGCGAGCGAGCGAGCGAGCGAGTGTGTATGTGTGTGTGATACTTCTTCTTCTTGCGTATGTCATCAGATCCTCAGCTCCGTTGCAGCAAGCCAATCCAGCGTTTCGTCATCCAGGTTCATACGGCCTTGGTCGCCATGTGGCGGGCGGTGTTTCGGGCAGCTGGTCATGATGTGTTCCACAGTCTGTAGGGGCTCTCCACATTCACAGTGGGCACTGTCCGAGAGGCCCCACCGTCGCATTGCTTCACCGAAGCGTCCCCACGCCTGTCATCAGGCGGTTGAGGGTTGTCCACTGCTTACGGGGCAGGTGCTGGCCAGGGACATCTGTGGGATCCTCTATGTAGTTGTGTGATACTTCACCAGGAACTACTCTGCAGCGGTCTGCAGGTAGCGTAGTTCACAGGGGTTGAAGCTAGCAAGGGGTAAAAGGATATATACATTTATATACACAAAAGCAAACATGAAAGTACTGGGTTAAATATTGATTAAGTTTGATTCCTTTTTCAATGAATCAAATAATCGAGAAGTGTTTTTAATACATCAGCAATATCAATACTTTACTAATGGAACCAAATGTACCCCTAACAGGTCTGTAACTCTGAATGAGAGGGTAACAAACAAACCAACCAACACTTGTACGTACATCAGTGGTTCTCTAAACATGTCAAGATCCCCCTAATTACAAATGTACAATGTAGGCATTAGCCCTTTATCCAGAGTGACTTACAGCAAACGAGGTCAAAACATTCATAGAATGCAGAGAGACAGTGTAGTGTCTCAGTAAACTATAGGACCAAGTAAACTAATATGATAACAGAGTCTCGTCACAAAGCAGTGACTCCTTACCTCGGCAATCAGCGGTACTTGCAACTCACGAGTTACAACCACTGGTGTAGAGACACTCCTAACAGGTGCTGGAGTGGCTGCTACAGACTTGCGGGGTGGTGTCCTAGGACTGACCTGTGCATAAAAACAGAGAGCACCGTTTGCAGGCCGGAAAATGGGAACCCTGTCATCTTAGCTTTTAATCATTTTCATTTAAGATGCTCGGACGAACCTGTGCTCTTGCCTGCTGCAGTTGCTCATTAACAGCAAACGACAACTGCTGTATCCATCCACGATGGATCGGAGATGTGAATCACCGACAAGAAGGGCAAACTGTTTCAACAAAAGAAAAACAAAATCAATATTTATTGTGTAAACACTGGCATTTACTCCTCAAAATTAATAAATGAGCAAAGACAGACACCTTCTTGTTTGACAACTCAGCTGGAATCAAAGACCTCTGCGTTAGTCTAGTCCAGGCTGACCTCTTCCACCGGTTCGCTGATCTGCAGGCAGCCTGGTCCATCACTGGTTTGCCACGCTTGGACTGGCGAGGCATCTCTGTAACCTGCTTGGACTTCAGCTACCTGTTTCCGTTGAGTTGGGAAAAAAAAAAGTCACACACAACAAGTGTTACTAGGACAGCAACAAACAGCTACCCAAAACAATATAGAACAATCAAAGAGAGAGAGTGTGAGTGAGTGATTGAACGAGCGAACGAACGAGCGAACGAACGAGCGAGCGAGCGAGCGAGCGAGCGAGTGAGTGTGTATGTGTGTTTGATACTTCTTCTTCTTGCGTATGTCATCAGATCCTCAGCTCCGTTGCAGCAAGCCAATCCAGCGTTTCGTCATCCAGGTTCATACGGCCTTGGTCGCCATGTGGCGGGCGGTGTTTCGGGCAGCTGGTCATGATGTGTTCCACAGTCTGTAGGGGCTCTCCACATTCACAGTGGGCACTGTCCGAGAGGCCCCACCGTCGCATTGCTTCACCGAAGCGTCCCCACGCCTGTCATCAGGCGGTTGAGGGTTGTCCACTGCTTACGGGGCAGGTGCTGGCCAGGGACATCTGTGGGATCCTCTATGTAGTTGTGTGATACTTCACCAGGAACTACTCTGCAGCGGTCTGCAGGTAGCGTAGTTCACAGGGGTTGAAGCTAGCAAGGGGTAAAAGGATATATACATTTATATACACAAAAGCAAACATGAAAGTACTGGGTTAAATATTGATTAAGTTTGATTCCTTTTTCAATGAATCAAATAATCGAGAAGTGTTTTTAATACATCAGCAATATCAATACTTTACTAATGGAACCAAATGTACCCCTAACAGGTCTGTAACTCTGAATGAGAGGGTAACAAACAAACCAACCAACACTTGTACGTATATCAGTGGTTCTCTAAACATGTGAAGATCCCCCTAATTACAAATGTACAATGTAGGCATTAGCCCTTTATCCAGAGTGACTTACAGCAAACGAGGTCAAAACATTCATAGAATGCAGAGAGACAGTGTAGTGTCTCAGTAAACTATAGGATCAAGTAAACTAATATGATAACAGAGTCTCGTCACAAAGCAGTGACTCCTTACCTCGGCAATCAGCGGTACTTGCAACTCACGAGTTACAACCACTGGTGTAGAGACACTCCTAACAGGTGCTGGAGTGGCTGCTACAGACTTGCGGGGTGGTGTCCTAGGACTGACCTGTGCATAAAAACAGAGAGCACCGTTTGCAGGCCGGAAAATGGGAACCCTGTCATCTTAGCTTTTAATCATTTTCATTTAAGATGCTCGGACGAACCTGTGCTCTTGCCTGCTGCAGTTGCTCATGAACAGCAAACGACAACTGCTGTATCCATCCACGATGGATCGGAGATGTGAATCACCGACAAGAAGGGCAAACTGTTTCAACAAAAGAAAAACAAAATCAATGTTTATTGTGTAAACACTGGCATTTACTCCTCAAAATTAATAAATGAGCAAAGACAGACACCTTCTTGTTTGACAACTCAGCTGGAATCAAAGACCTCTGCGTTAGTCTAGTCCAGGCTGACCTCTTCCACCGGTTCGCTGATCTGCAGGCAGCCTGGTCCATCACTGGTTTGCCACGCTTGGACTGGCGAGGCATCTCTGTAACCTGCTTGGACTTCAGCTACCTGTTTCCGTTGAGTTGGGAAAAAAAAAAGTCACACACAACAAGTGTTACTAGGACAGCAACAAACAGCTACCCAAAACAATATAGAACAATCAAAGAGAGAGAGTGTGAGTGAGTGATTGAACGAGCGAACGAACGAGCGAACGAACGATCGAGCGAGCGAGCGAGCGAGCGAGTGAGTGTGTATGTTTGTGTGATACTTCTTCTTCTTGCGTATGTCATCAGATCCTCAGCTCCGTTGCAGCAAGCCAATCCAGCGTTTCGTCATCCAGGTTCATACGGCCTTGGTCGCCATGTGGCGGGCGGTGTTTCGGGCAGCTGGTCATGATGTGTTCCACAGTCTGTAGGGGCTCTCCACATTCACAGTGGGCACTGTAAGAGAGGCCCCACCGTCGCATTGCTTCACCGAAGCGTCCCCACGCCTGTCATCAGGCGGTTGAGGGTTGTCCACTGCTTACGGGGCAGGTGCTGGCCAGGGACATCTGTGGGATCCTCTATGTAGTTGTGTGATACTTCACCAGGAACTACTCTGCAGCGGTCTGCAGGTAGCGTAGTTCACAGGGGTTGAAGCTAGCAAGGGGTAAAAGGATATATACATTTATATACACAAAAGCAAACATGAAAGTACTGGGTTAAATATTGATTAAGTTTGATTCCTTTTTCAATGAATCAAATAATCGAGAAGTGTTTTTAATACATCAGCAATATCAATACTTTACTAATGGAACCAAATGTACCCCTAACAGGTCTGTAACTCTGAATGAGAGGGTAACAAACAAACCAACCAACACTTGTACGTACATCAGTGGTTCTCTAAACATGTCAAGATCCCCCTAATTACAAATGTACAATGTAGGCATTAGCCCTTTATCCAGAGTGACTTACAGCAAACGAGGTCAAAACATTCATAGAATGCAGAGAGACAGTGTAGTGTCTCAGTAAACTATAGGATCAAGTAAACTAATATGATAACAGAGTCTCGTCACAAAGCAGTGACTCCTTACCTCGGCAATCAGCGGTACTTGCAACTCACGAGTTACAACCACTGGTGTAGAGACACTCCTAACAGGTGCTGGAGTGGCTGCTACAGACTTGCGGGGTGGTGTCCTAGGACTGACCTGTGCATAAAAACAGAGAGCACCGTTTGCAGGCCGGAAAATGGGAACCCTGTCATCTTAGCTTTTAATCATTTTCATTTAAGATGCTCGGACGAACCTGTGCTCTTGCCTGCTGCAGTTGCTCATGAACAGCAAACGACAACTGCTGTATCCATCCACGATGGATCGGAGATGTGAATCACCGACAAGAAGGGCAAACTGTTTCAACAAAAGAAAAACAAAATCAATATTTATTGTGTAAACACTGGCATTTACTCCTCAAAATTAATAAATGAGCAAAGACAGACACCTTCTTGTTTGACAACTCAGCTGGAATCAAAGACCTCTGCGTTAGTCTAGTCCAGGCTGACCTCTTCCACCGGTTCGCTGATCTGCAGGCAGCCTGGTCCATCACTGGTTTGCCACGCTTGGACTGGCGAGGCATCTCTGTAACCTGCTTGGACTTCAGCTACCTGTTTCCGTTGAGTTGGGAAAAAAAAAAAGTCACACACAACAAGTGTTACTAGGACAGCAACAAACAGCTACCCAAAACAATATAGAACAATCAAAGAGAGAGAGTGTGAGTGAGTGATTGAACGAGCGAACGAACGAGCGAGTGAGTGTGTATGTGTGTGTGATACTTCTTCTTCTTGCGTATGTCATCAGATCCTCAGCTCCGTTGCAGCAAGCCAATCCAGCGTTTCGTCATCCAGGTTCATACGGCCTTGGTCGCCATGTGGCGGGCGGTGTTTCGGGCAGCTGGTCATGATGTGTTCCACAGTCTGTAGGGGCTCTCCACATTCACAGTGGGCACTGTCCGAGAGGCCCCACCGTCGCATTGCTTCACCGAAGCGTCCCCACGCCTGTCATCAGGCGGTTGAGGGTTGTCCACTGCTTACGGGGCAGGTGCTGGCCAGGGACATCTGTGGGATCCTCTATGTAGTTGTGTGATACTTCACCAGGAACTACTCTGCAGCGGTCTGCAGGTAGCGTAGTTCACAGGGGTTGAAGCTAGCAAGGGGTAAAAGGATATATACATTTATATACACAAAAGCAAACATGAAAGTACTGGGTTAAATATTGATTAAGTTTGATTCCTTTTTCAATGAATCAAATAATCGAGAAGTGTTTTTAATACATCAGCAATATCAATACTTTACTAATGGAACCAAATGTACCCCTAACAGGTCTGTAACTCTGAATGAGAGGGTAACAAACAAACCAACCAACACTTGTACGTATATCAGTGGTTCTCTAAACATGTCAATATCCCCCTAATTACAAATGTACAATGTAGGCATTAGCCCTTTATCCAGAGTGACTTACAGCAAACGAGGTCAAAACATTCATAGAATGCAGAGAGACAGTGTAGTGTCTCAGTAAACTATAGGATCAAGTAAACTAATATGATAACAGAGTCTCGTCACAAAGCAGTGACTCCTTACCTCGGCAATCAGCGGTACTTGCAACTCACGAGTTACAACCACTGGTGTAGAGACACTCCTAACAGGTGCTGGAGTGGCTGCTACAGACTTGCGGGGTGGTGTCCTAGGACTGACCTGTGCATAAAAACAGAGAGCACCGTTTGCAGGCCGGAAAATGGGAACCCTGTCATCTTAGCTTTTAATCATTTTCATTTAAGATGCTCGGACGAACCTGTGCTCTTGCCTGCTGCAGTTGCTCATGAGCAGCAAACGACAACTGCTGTATCCATCCACGATGGATCGGAGATGTGAATCACCGACAAGAAGGGCAAACTGTTTCAACAAAAGAAAAACAAAATCAATGTTTATTGTGTAAACACTGGCATTTACTCCTCAAAATTAATAAATGAGCAAAGACAGACACCTTCTTGTTTGACAACTCAGCTGGAATCAAAGACCTCTGCGTTAGTCTAGTCCAGGCTGACCTCTTCCACCGGTTCGCTGATCTGCAGGCAGCCTGGTCCATCACTGGTTTGCCACGCTTGGACTGGCGAGGCATCTCTGTAACCTGCTTGGACTTCAGCTACCTGTTTCCGTTGAGTTGGGAAAAAAAAAGTCACACACAACAAGTGTTACTAGGACAGCAACAAACAGCTACCCAAAACAATATAGAACAATCAAAGAGAGAGAGTGTGAGTGAGTGATTGAACGAGCGAACGAACGAGCGAACGAACGAGCGATCGAGCGAGCGAGCGAGCGAGCGAGCGAGCGAGCGAGCGAGTGAGTGTGTATGTGTGTGTGATACTTCTTCTTCTTGCGTATGTCATCAGATCCTCAGCTCCGTTGCAGCAAGCCAATCCAGCGTTTCGTCATCCAGGTTCATACGGCCTTGGTCGCCATGTGGCGGGCGGTGTTTCGGGCAGCTGGTCATGATGTGTTCCACAGTCTGTAGGGGCTCTCCACATTCACAGTGGGCACTGTCCGAGAGGCCCCACCGTCGCATTGCTTCACCGAAGCGTCCCCACGCCTGTCATCAGGCGGTTGAGGGTTGTCCACTGCTTACGGGGCAGGTGCTGGCCAGGGACATCTGTGGGATCCTCTATGTAGTTGTGTGATACTTCACCAGGAACTACTCTGCAGCGGTCTGCAGGTAGCGTAGTTCACAGGGGTTGAAGCTAGCAAGGGGTAAAAGGATATATACATTTATATACACAAAAGCAAACATGAAAGTACTGAGTTAAATATTGATTAAGTTTGATTCCTTTTTCAATGAATCAAATAATCGAGAAGTGTTTTTAATACATCAGCAATATCAATACTTTACTAATGGAACCAAATGTACCCCTAACAGGTCTGTAACTCTGAATGAGAGGGTAACAAACAAACCAACCAACACTTGTACGTACATCAGTGGTTCTCTAAACATGTCAAGATCCCCCTAATTACAAATGTACAATGTAGGCATTAGCCCTTTATCCAGAGTGACTTACAGCAAACGAGGTCAAAACATTCATAGAATGCAGAGAGACAGTGTAGTGTCTCAGTAAACTATAGGACCAAGTAAACTAATATGATAACAGAGTCTCGTCACAAAGCAGTGACTCCTTACCTCGGCAATCAGCGGTACTTGCAACTCACGAGTTACAACCACTGGTGTAGAGACACTCCTAACAGGTGCTGGAGTGGCTGCTACAGACTTGCGGGGTGGTGTCCTAGGACTGACCTGTGCATAAAAACAGAGAGCACCGTTTGCAGGCCGGAAAATGGGAACCCTGTCATCTTAGCTTTTAATCATTTTCATTTAAGATGCTCGGACGAACCTGTGCTCTTGCCTGCTGCAGTTGCTCATGAACAGCAAACGACAACTGCTGTATCCATCCACGATGGATCGGAGATGTGAATCACCGACAAGAAGGGCAAACTGTTTCAACAAAAGAAAAACAAAATCAATGTTTATTGTGTAAACACTGGCATTTACTCCTCAAAATTAATAAATGAGCAAAGACAGACACCTTCTTGTTTGACAACTCAGCTGGAATCAAAGACCTCTGCGTTAGTCTAGTCCAGGCTGACCTCTTCCACCGGTTCGCTGATCTGCAGGCAGCCTGGTCCATCACTGGTTTGCCACGCTTGGACTGGCGAGGCATCTCTGTAACCTGCTTGGACTTCAGCTACCTGTTTCCGTTGAGTTGGGAAAAAAAAAAGTCACACACAACAAGTGTTACTAGGACAGCAACAAACAGCTACCCAAAACAATATAGAACAATCAAAGAGAGAGAGTGTGAGTGAGTGATTGAACGAGCGAACGAACGAGCGAACGAACGATCGAGCGAGCGAGCGAGCGAGCGAGCGAGTGTGTATGTGTGTGTGATACTTCTTCTTCTTGCGTATGTCATCAGATCCTCAGCTCCGTTGCAGCAAGCCAATCCAGCGTTTCGTCATCCAGGTTCATACGGCCTTGGTCGCCATGTGGCGGGCGGTGTTTCGGGCAGCTGGTCATGATGTGTTCCACAGTCTGTAGGGGCTCTCCACATTCACAGTGGGCACTGTCCGAGAGGCCCCACCGTCGCATTGCTTCACCGAAGCGTCCCCACGCCTGTCATCAGGCGGTTGAGGGTTGTCCACTGCTTACGGGGCAGGTGCTGGCCAGGGACATCTGTGGGATCCTCTATGTAGTTGTGTGATACTTCACCAGGAACTACTCTGCAGCGGTCTGCAGGTAGCGTAGTTCACAGGGGTTGAAGCTAGCAAGGGGTAAAAGGATATATACATTTATATACACAAAAGCAAACATGAAAGTACTGGGTTAAATATTGATTAAGTTTGATTCCTTTTTCAATGAATCAAATAATCGAGAAGTGTTTTTAATACATCAGCAATATCAATACTTTACTAATGGAACCAAATGTACCCCTAACAGGTCTGTAACTCTGAATGAGAGGGTAACAAACAAACCAACCAACACTTGTACGTATATCAGTGGTTCTCTAAACATGTCAAGATCCCCCTAATTACAAATGTACAATGTAGGCATTAGCCCTTTATCCAGAGTGACTTACAGCAAACGAGGTCAAAACATTCATAGAATGCAGAGAGACAGTGTAGTGTCTCAGTAAACTATAGGATCAAGTAAACTAAGATGATAACAGAGTCTCGTCACAAAGCAGTGACTCCTTACCTCGGCAATCAGCGGTACTTGCAACTCACGAGTTACAACCACTGGTGTAGAGACACTCCTAACAGGTGCTGGAGTGGCTGCTACAGACTTGCGGGGTGGTGTCCTAGGACTGACCTGTGCATAAAAACAGAGAGCACCGTTTGCAGGCCGGAAAATGGGAACCCTGTCATCTTAGCTTTTAATCATTTTCATTTAAGATGCTCGGACGAACCTGTGCTCTTGCCTGCTGCAGTTGCTCATGAACAGCAAACGACAACTGCTGTATCCATCCACGATGGATCGGAGATGTGAATCACCGACAAGAAGGGCAAACTGTTTCAACAAAAGAAAAACAAAATCAATGTTTATTGTGTAAACACTGGCATTTACTCCTCAAAATTAATAAATGAGCAAAGACAGACACCTTCTTGTTTGACAACTCAGCTGGAATCAAAGACCTCTGCGTTAGTCTAGTCCAGGCTGACCTCTTCCACCGGTTCGCTGATCTGCAGGCAGCCTGGTCCATCACTGGTTTGCCACGCTTGGACTGGCGAGGCATCTCTGTAACCTGCTTGGACTTCAGCTACCTGTTTCCGTTGAGTTGGGAAAAAAAAAAGTCACACACAACAAGTGTTACTAGGACAGCAACAAACAGCTACCCAAAACAATATAGAACAATCAAAGAGAGAGAGTGTGAGTGAGTGATTGAACGAGCGAACGAACGAGCGAACGAACGAGCGATCGAGCGAGCGAGCGAGCGAGTGAGTGTGTATGTGTGTGTGATACTTCTTCTTCTTGCGTATGTCATCAGATCCTCAGTTCCGTTGCAGCAAGCCAATCCAGCGTTTCGTCATCCAGGTTCATACGGCCTTGGTCGCCATGTGGCGGGCGGTGTTTCGGGCAGCTGGTCATGATGTGTTCCACAGTCTGTAGGGGCTCTCCACATTCACAGTGGGCACTGTCCGAGAGGCCCCACCGTCGCATTGCTTCACCGAAGCGTCCCCACGCCTGTCATCAGGCGGTTGAGGGTTGTCCACTGCTTACGGGGCAGGTGCTGGCCAGGGACATCTGTGGGATCCTCTATGTAGTTGTGTGATACTTCACCAGGAACTACTCTGCAGCGGTCTGCAGGTAGCGTAGTTCACAGGGGTTGAAGCTAGCAAGGGGTAAAAGGATATATACATTTATATACACAAAAGCAAACATGAAAGTACTGGGTTAAATATTGATTAAGTTTGATTCCTTTTTCAATGAATCAAATAATCGAGAAGTGTTTTTAATACATCAGCAATATCAATACTTTACTAATGGAACCAAATGTACCCCTAACAGGTCTGTAACTCTGAATGAGAGGGTAACAAACAAACCAACCAACACTTGTACGTATATCAGTGGTTCTCTAAACATGTCAAGATCCCCCTAATTACAAATGTACAATGTAGGCATTAGCCCTTTATCCAGAGTGACTTACAGCAAACGAGGTCAAAACATTCATAGAATGCAGAGAGACAGTGTAGTGTCTCAGTAAACTATAGGATCAAGTAAACTAATATGATAACAGAGTCTCGTCACAAAGCAGTGACTCCTTACCTCGGCAATCAGCGGTACTTGCAACTCACGAGTTACAACCACTGGTGTAGAGACACTCCTAACAGGTGCTGGAGTGGCTGCTACAGACTTGCGGGGTGGTGTCCTAGGACTGACCTGTGCATAAAAACAGAGAGCACCGTTTGCAGGCCGGAAAATGGGAACCCTGTCATCTTAGCTTTTAATCATTTTCATTTAAGATGCTCGGACGAACCTGTGCTCTTGCCTGCTGCAGTTGCTCATGAACAGCAAACGACAACTGCTGTATCCATCCACGATGGATCGGAGATGTGAATCACCGACAAGAAGGGCAAACTGTTTCAACAAAAGAAAAACAAAATCAAAGTTTATTGTGTAAACACTGGCATTTACTCCTCAAAATTAATAAATGAGCAAAGACAGACACCTTCTTGTTTGACAACTCAGCTGGAATCAAAGACCTCTGCGTTAGTCTAGTCCAGGCTGACCTCTTCCACCGGTTCGCTGATCTGCAGGCAGCCTGGTCCATCACTGGTTTGCCACGCTTGGACTGGCGAGGCATCTCTGTAACCTGCTTGGACTTCAGCTACCTGTTTCCGTTGAGTTGGGGAAAAAAAAGTCACACACAACAAGTGTTACTAGGACAGCAACAAACAGCTACCCAAAACAATATAGAACAATCAAAGAGAGAGAGTGTGAGTGAGTGATTGAACGAGCGAACGAACGAGCGAACGAGCGAGCGAGCGAGCGAGTGTGTATGTGTGTGTGATACTTCTTCTTCTTGCGTATGTCATCAGATCCTCAGCTCCGTTGCAGCAAGCCAATCCAGCGTTTCATCATCCAGGTTCATACGGCCTTGGTCGCCATGTGGCGGGCGGTGTTTCGGGCAGCTGGTCATGATGTGTTCCACAGTCTGTAGGGGCTCTCCACATTCACAGTGGGCACTGTCCGAGAGGCCCCACCGTCGCATTGCTTCACCGAAGCGTCCCCACGCCTGTCATCAGGCGGTTGAGGGTTGTCCACTGCTTACGGGGCAGGTGCTGGCCAGGGACATCTGTGGGATCCTCTATGTAGTTGTGTGATACTTCACCAGGAACTACTTTGCAGCGGTCTGCAGGTAGCGTAGTTCACAGGGGTTGAAGCTAGCAAGGGGTAAAAGGATATATACATTTATATACACAAAAGCAAACATGAAAGTACTGGGTTAAATATTGATTAAGTTTGATTCCTTTTTCAATGAATCAAATAATCGAGAAGTGTTTTTAATACATCAGCAATATCAATACTTTACTAATGGAACCAAATGTACCCCTAACAGGTCTGTAACTCTGAATGAGAGGGTAACAAACAAACCAACCAACACTTGTACGTATATCAGTGGTTCTCTAAACATGTCAAGATCCCCCTAATTACAAATGTACAATGTAGGCATTAGCCCTTTATCCAGAGTGACTTACAGCAAACGAGGTCAAAACATTCATAGAATGCAGAGAGACAGTGTAGTGTCTCAGTAAACTATAGGATCAAGTAAACTAATATGATAACAGAGTCTCGTCACAAAGCAGTGACTCCTTACCTCGGCAATCAGCGGTACTTGCAACTCACGAGTTACAACCACTGGTGTAGAGACACTCCTAACAGGTGCTGGAGTGGCTGCTACAGACTTGCGGGGTGGTGTCCTAGGACTGACCTGTGCATAAAAACAGAGAGCACCGTTTGCAGGCCGGAAAATGGGAACCCTGTCATCTTAGCTTTTAATCATTTTCATTTAAGATGCTCGGACGAACCTGTGCTCTTGCCTGCTGCAGTTGCTCATGAACAGCAAACGACAACTGCTGTATCCATCCACGATGGATCGGAGATGTGAATCACCGACAAGAAGGGCAAACTGTTTCAACAAAAGAAAAACAAAATCAATGTTTATTGTGTAAACACTGGCATTTACTCCTCAAAATTAATAAATGAGCAAAGACAGACACCTTCTTGTTTGACAACTCAGCTGGAATCAAAGACCTCTGCGTTAGTCTAGTCCAGGCTGACCTCTTCCACCGGTTCGCTGATCTGCAGGCAGCCTGGTCCATCACTGGTTTGCCACGCTTGGACTGGCGAGGCATCTCTGTAACCTGCTTGGACTTCAGCTACCTGTTTCCGTTGAGTTGGGAAAAAAAAAGTCACACACAACAAGTGTTACTAGGACAGCAACAAACAGCTACCCAAAACAATATAGAACAATCAAAGAGAGAGAGTGTGAGTGAGTGACTGAACGAGCGAACGAACGAGCGAACGAACGAGCGATCGAACGAGCGAGCGAGCCAGCGAGCGAGCGAGCGAGTGAGTGTGTATGTGTGTGTGATACTTCTTCTTCTTGCGTATGTCATCAGATCCTCAGCTCCGTTGCAGCAAGCCAATCCAGCGTTTCGTCATCCAGGTTCATACGGCCTTGGTCGCCATGTGGCGGGCGGTGTTTCGGGCAGCTGGTCATGATGTGTTCCACAGTCTGTAGGGGCTCTCCACATTCACAGTGGGCACTGTCCGAGAGGCCCCACCGTCGCATTGCTTCACCGAAGCGTCCCCACGCCTGTCATCAGGCGGTTGAGGGTTGTCCACTGCTTACGGGGCAGGTGCTGGCCAGGGACATCTGTGGGATCCTCTATGTAGTTGTGTGATACTTCACCAGGAACTACTCTGCAGCGGTCTGCAGGTAGCGTAGTTCACAGGGGTTGAAGCTAGCAAGGGGTAAAAGGATATATACATTTATATACACAAAAGCAAACATGAAAGTACTGGGTTAAATATTGATTAAGTTTGATTCCTTTTTCAATGAATCAAATAATCGAGAAGTGTTTTTAATACATCAGCAATATCAATACTTTACTAATGGAACCAAATGTACCCCTAACAGGTCTGTAACTCTGAATGAGAGGGTAACAAACAAACCAACCAACACTTGTACGTATATCAGTGGTTCTCTAAACATGTCAAGATCCCCCTAATTACAAATGTACAATGTAGGCATTAGCCCTTTATCCAGAGTGACTTACAGCAAACGAGGTCAAAACATTCATAGAATGCAGAGAGACAGTGTAGTGTCTCAGTAAACTATAGGATCAAGTAAACTAATATGATAACAGAGTCTCGTCACAAAGCAGTGACTCCTTACCTCGGCAATCAGCGGTACTTGCAACTCACGAGTTACAACCACTGGTGTAGAGACACTCCTAACAGGTGCTGGAGTGGCTGCTACAGACTTGCGGGGTGGTGTCCTAGGACTGACCTGTGCATAAAAACAGAGAGCACCGTTTGCAGGCCGGAAAATGGGAACCCTGTCATCTTAGCTTTTAATCATTTTCATTTAAGATGCTCGGACGAACCTGTGCTCTTGCCTGCTGCAGTTGCTCATGAACAGCAAACGACAACTGCTGTATCCATCCACGATGGATCGGAGATGTGAATCACCGACAAGAAGGGCAAACTGTTTCAACAAAAGAAAAACAAAATCAATGTTTATTGTGTAAACACTGGCATTTACTCCTCAAAATTAATAAATGAGCAAAGACAGACACCTTCTTGTTTGACAACTCAGCTGGAATCAAAGACCTCTGCGTTAGTCTAGTCCAGGCTGACCTCTTCCACCGGTTCGCTGATCTGCAGGCAGCCTGGTCCATCACTGGTTTGCCACGCTTGGACTGGCGAGGCATCTCTGTAACCTGCTTGGACTTCAGCTACCTGTTTCCGTTGAGTTGGGGAAAAAAAAAGTCACACACAACAAGTGTTACTAGGACAGCAACAAACAGCTACCCAAAACAATATAGAACAATCAAAGAGAGAGAGTGTGAGTGAGTGATTGAACGAGCGAACGAACGAGCGAACGAGCGATCGAGCGAGCGAGCGAGCGAGCGAGTGAGTGTGTATGTGTGTGTGATACTTCTTCTTCTTGCGTATGTCATCAGATCCTCAGCTCCGTTGCAGCAAGCCAATCCAGCGTTTCGTCATCCAGGTTCATACGGCCTTGGTCGCCATGTGGCGGGCGGTGTTTCGGGCAGCTGGTCATGATGTGTTCCACAGTCTGTAGGGGCTCTCCACATTCACAGTGGGCACTGTCCGAGAGGCCCCACCGTCGCATTGCTTCACCGAAGCGTCCCCACGCCTGTCATCAGGCGGTTGAGGGTTGTCCACTGCTTACGGGGCAGGTGCTGGCCAGGGACATCTGTGGGATCCTCTATGTAGTTGTGTGATACTTCACCAGGCACTACTCTGCAGCGGTCTGCAGGTAGCGTAGTTCACAGGGGTTGAAGCTAGCAAGGGGTAAAAGGATATATACATTTATATACACAAAAGCAAACATGAAAGTACTGGGTTAAATATTGATTAAGTTTGATTCCTTTTTCAATGAATCAAATAATCGAGAAGTGTTTTTAATACATCAGCAATATCAATACTTTACTAATGGAACCAAATGTACCCCTAACAGGTCTGTAACTCTGAATGAGAGGGTAACAAACAAACCAACCAACACTTGTACGTATATCAGTGGTTCTCTAAACATGTCAAGATCCCCCTAATTACAAATGTACAATGTAGGCATTAGCCCTTTATCCAGAGTGACTTACAGCAAACGAGGTCAAAACATTCATAGAATGCAGAGAGACAGTGTAGTGTCTCAGTAAACTATAGGATCAAGTAAACTAATATGATAACAGAGTCTCGTCACAAAGCAGTGACTCCTTACCTCGGCAATCAGCGGTACTTGCAACTCACGAGTTACAACCACTGGTGTAGAGACACTCCTAACAGGTGCTGGAGTGGCTGCTACAGACTTGCGGGGTGGTGTCCTAGGACTGACCTGTGCATAAAAACAGAGAGCACCGTTTGCAGGCCGGAAAATGGGAACCCTGTCATCTTAGCTTTTAATCATTTTCATTTAAGATGCTCGGACGAACCTGTGCTCTTGCCTACTGCAGTTGCTCATGAACAGCAAACGACAACTGCTGTATCCATCCACGATGGATCGGAGATGTGAATCACCGACAAGAAGGGCAAACTGTTTCAACAAAAGAAAAACAAAATCAATGTTTATTGTGTAAACACTGGCATTTACTCCTCAAAATTAATAAATGAGCAAAGACAGACACCTTCTTGTTTGACAACTCAGCTGGAATCAAAGACCTCTGCGTTAGTCTAGTCCAGGCTGACCTCTTCCACCGGTTCGCTGATCTGCAGGCAGCCTGGTCCATCACTGGTTTGCCACGCTTGGACTGGCGAGGCATCTCTGTAACCTGCTTGGACTTCAGCTACCTGTTTCCGTTGAGTTGGGAAAAAAAAAAGTCACACACAACAAGTGTTACTAGGACAGCAACAAACAGCTACCCAAAACAATATAGAACAATCAAAGAGAGAGAGTGTGAGTGAGTGATTGAACGAGCGAACGAGCGATCGAGCGAGTGAGTGTGTATGTGTGTGTGATACTTCTTCTTCTTGCGTATGTCATCAGATCCTCAGCTCCGTTGCAGCAAGCCAATCCAGCGTTTCGTCATCCAGGTTCATACGGCCTTGGTCGCCATGTGGCGGGCGGTGTTTCGGGCAGCTGGTCATGATGTGTTCCACAGTCTGTAGGGGCTCTCCACATTCACAGTGGGCACTGTCCGAGAGGCCCCACCGTCGCATTGCTTCACCGAAGCGTCCCCACGCCTGTCATCAGGCGGTTGAGGGTTGTCCACTGCTTACGGGGCAGGTGCTGGCCAGGGACATCTGTGGGATCCTCTATGTAGTTGTGTGATACTTCACCAGGAACTACTCTGCAGCGGTCTGCAGGTAGCGTAGTTCACAGGGGTTGAAGCTAGCAAGGGGTAAAAGGATATATACATTTATATACACAAAAGCAAACATGAAAGTACTGGGTTAAATATTGATTAAGTTTGATTCCTTTTTCAATGAATCAAATAATCGAGAAGTGTTTTTAATACATCAGCAATATCAATACTTTACTAATGGAACCAAATGTACCCCTAACAGGTCTGTAACTCTGAATGAGAGGGTAACAAACAAACCAACCAACACTTGTACGTATATCAGTGGTTCTCTAAACATGTCAAGATCCCCCTAATTACAAATGTACAATGTAGGCATTAGCCCTTTATCCAGAGTGACTTACAGCAAACGAGGTCAAAACATTCATAGAATGCAGAGAGACAGTGTAGTGTCTCAGTAAACTATAGGATCAAGTAAACTAATATGATAACAGAGTCTCGTCACAAAGCAGTGACTCCTTACCTCGGCAATCAGCGGTACTTGCAACTCACGAGTTACAACCACTGGTGTAGAGACACTCCTAACAGGTGCTGGAGTGGCTGCTACAGACTTGCGGGGTGGTGTCCTAGGACTGACCTGTGCATAAAAACAGAGAGCACCGTTTGCAGGCCGGAAAATGGGAACCCTGTCATCTTAGCTTTTAATCATTTTCATTTAAGATGCTCGGACGAACCTGTGCTCTTGCCTACTGCAGTTGCTCATGAACAGCAAACGACAACTGCTGTATCCATCCACGATGGATCGGAGATGTGAATCACCGACAAGAAGGGCAAACTGTTTCAACAAAAGAAAAACAAAATCAATGTTTATTGTGTAAACACTGGCATTTACTCCTCAAAATTAATAAATGAGCAAAGACAGACACCTTCTTGTTTGACAACTCAGCTGGAATCAAAGACCTCTGCGTTAGTCTAGTCCAGGCTGACCTCTTCCACCGGTTCGCTGATCTGCAGGCAGCCTGGTCCATCACTGGTTTGCCACGCTTGGACTGGCGAGGCATCTCTGTAACCTGCTTGGACTTCAGCTACCTGTTTCCGTTGAGTTGGGAAAAAAAAAAGTCACACACAACAAGTGTTACTAGGACAGCAACAAACAGCTACCCAAAACAATATAGAACAATCAAAGAGAGAGAGTGTGAGTGAGTGATTGAACGAGCGAACGAACGAGCGAACGAACGAGCGAGCGAGCGAGCGAGTGAGTGTGTATGTGTGTGTGATACTTCTTCTTCTTGCGTATGTCATCAGATCCTCAGCTCCGTTGCAGCAAGCCAATCCAGCGTTTCGTCATCCAGGTTCATACGGCCTTGGTCGCCATGTGGCGGGCGGTGTTTCGGGCAGCTGGTCATGATGTGTTCCACAGTCTGTAGGGGCTCTCCACATTCACAGTGGGCACTGTCCGAGAGGCCCCACCGTCGCATTGCTTCACCGAAGCGTCCCCACGCCTGTCATCAGGCGGTTGAGGGTTGTCCACTGCTTACGGGGCAGGTGCTGGCCAGGGACATCTGTGGGATCCTCTATGTAGTTGTGTGATACTTCACCAGGAACTACTCTGCAGCGGTCTGCAGGTAGCGTAGTTCACAGGGGTTGAAGCTAGCAAGGGGTAAAAGGATATATACATTTATATACACAAAAGCAAACATGAAAGTACTGGGTTAAATATTGATTAAGTTTGATTCCTTTTTCAATGAATCAAATAATCGAGAAGTGTTTTTAATACATCAGCAATATCAATACTTTACTAATGGAACCAAATGTACCCCTAACAGGTCTGTAACTCTGAATGAGAGGGTAACAAACAAACCAACCAACACTTGTACGTATATCAGTGGTTCTCTAAACATGTCAAGATCCCCCTAATTACAAATGTACAATGTAGGCATTAGCCCTTTATCCAGAGTGACTTACAGCAAACGAGGTCAAAACATTCATAGAATGCAGAGAGACAGTGTAGTGTCTCAGTAAACTATAGGATCAAGTAAACTAATATGATAACAGAGTCTCGTCACAAAGCAGTGACTCCTTACCTCGGCAATCAGCGGTACTTGCAACTCACAAGTTACAACCACTGGTGTAGAGACACTCCTAACAGGTGCTGGAGTGGCTGCTACAGACTTGCGGGGTGGTGTCCTAGGACTGACCTGTGCATAAAAACAGAGAGCACCGTTTGCAGGCCGGAAAATGGGAACCCTGTCATCTTAGCTTTTAATCATTTTCATTTAAGATGCTCGGACGAACCTGTGCTCTTGCCTGCTGCAGTTGCTCATGAACAGCAAACGACAACTGCTGTATCCATCCACGATGGATCGGAGATGTGAATCACCGACAAGAAGGGCAAACTGTTTCAACAAAAGAAAAACAAAATCAATGTTTATTGTGTAAACACTGGCATTTACTCCTCAAAATTAATAAATGAGCAAAGACAGACACCTTCTTGTTTGACAACTCAGCTGGAATCAAAGACCTCTGCGTTAGTCTAGTCCAGGCTGACCTCTTCCACCGGTTCGCTGATCTGCAGGCAGCCTGGTCCATCACTGGTTTGCCACGCTTGGACTGGCGAGGCATCTCTGTAACCTGCTTGGACTTCAGCTACCTGTTTCCGTTGAGTTGGGGAAAAAAAAAGTCACACACAACAAGTGTTACTAGGACAGCAACAAACAGCTACCCAAAACAATATAGAACAATCAAAGAGAGAGAGTGTGAGTGAGTGATTGAACGAGCGAACGAACGAGCGAACGAGCGATCGAGCGAGCGAGCGAGCGAGCGAGTGTGTATGTGTGTGTGATACCTCTTCTTCTTGCGTATGTCATCAGATCCTCAGCTCCGTTGCAGCAAGCCAATCCAGCGTTTCGTCATCCAGGTTCATACGGCCTTGGTCGCCATGTGGCGGGCGGTGTTTCGGGCAGCTGGTCATGATGTGTTCCACAGTCTGTAGGGGCTCTCCACATTCACAGTGGGCACTGTCCGAGAGGCCCCACCGTCGCATTGCTTCACCGAAGCGTCCCCACGCCTGTCATCAGGCGGTTGAGGGTTGTCCACTGCTTACGGGGCAGGTGCTGGCCAGGGACATCTGTGGGATCCTCTATGTAGTTGTGTGATACTTCACCAGGAACTACTCTGCAGCGGTCTGCAGGTAGCGTAGTTCACAGGGGTTGAAGCTAGCAAGGGGTAAAAGGATATATACATTTATATACACAAAAGCAAACATGAAAGTACTGGGTTAAATATTGATTAAGTTTGATTCCTTTTTCAATGAATCAAATAATCGAGAAGTGTTTTTAATACATCAGCAATATCAATACTTTACTAATGGAACCAAATGTACCCCTAACAGGTCTGTAACTCTGAATGAGAGGGTAACAAACAAACCAACCAACACTTGTACGTATATCAGTGGTTCTCTAAACATGTCAAGATCCCCCTAATTACAAATGTACAATGTAGGCATTAGCCCTTTATCCAGAGTGACTTACAGCAAACGAGGTCAAAACATTCATAGAATGCAGAGAGACAGTGTAGTGTCTCAGTAAACTATAGGATCAAGTAAACTAATATGATAACAGAGTCTCGTCACAAAGCAGTGACTCCTTACCTCGGCAATCAGCGGTACTTGCAACTCACGAGTTACAACCACTGGTGTAGAGACACTCCTAACAGGTGCTGGAGTGGCTGCTACAGACTTGCGGGGTGGTGTCCTAGGACTGACCTGTGCATAAAAACAGAGAGCACCGTTTGCAGGCCGGAAAATGGGAACCCTGTCATCTTAGCTTTTAATCATTTTCATTTAAGATGCTCGGACGAACCTGTGCTCTTGCCTGCTGCAGTTGCTCATGAACAGCAAACGACAACTGCTGTATCCATCCACGATGGATCGGAGATGTGAATCACCGACAAGAAGGGCAAACTGTTTCAACAAAAGAAAAACAAAATCAATGTTTATTGTGTAAACACTGGCATTTACTCCTCAAAATTAATAAAGAGCAAAGACAGACACCTTCTTGTTTGACAACTCAGCTGGAATCAAAGACCTCTGCGTTAGTCTAGTCCAGGCTGACCTCTTCCACCGGTTCGCTGATCTGCAGGCAGCCTGGTCCATCACTGGTTTGCCACGCTTGGACTGGCGAGGCATCTCTGTAACCTGCTTGGACTTCAGCTACCTGTTTCCGTTGAGTTGGGAAAAAAAAAAGTCACACACAACAAGTGTTACTAGGACAGCAACAAACAGCTACCCAAAACAATATAGAACAATCAAAGAGAGAGAGTGTGAGTGAGTGATTGAACGAGCGAACGAACGAGCGAACGAACGAGCGATCGAGCGAGCGAGCGAGCGAGTGAGTGTGTATGTGTGTGTGATACTTCTTCTTCTTGCGTATGTCATCAGATCCTCAGCTCCGTTGCAGCAAGCCAATCCAGCGTTTCGTCATCCAGGTTCATACGGCCTTGGTCGCCATGTGGCGGACGGTGTTTCGGGCAGCTGGTCATGATGTGTTCCACAGTCTGTAGGGGCTCTCCACATTCACAGTGGGCACTGTCCGAGAGGCCCCACCGTCGCATTGCTTCACCGAAGCGTCCCCACGCCTGTCATCAGGCGGTTGAGGGTTGTCCACTGCTTACGGGACAGGTGCTGGCCAGGGACATCTGTGGGATCCTCTATGTAGTTGTGTGATACTTCACCAGGAACTACTCTGCAGCGGTCTGCAGGTAGCGTAGTTCACAGGGGTTGAAGCTAGCAAGGGGTAAAAGGATATATACATTTATATACACAAAAGCAAACATGAAAGTACTGGGTTAAATATTGATTAAGTTTGATTCCTTTTTCAATGAATCAAATAATCGAGAAGTGTTTTTAATACATCAGCAATATCAATACTTTACTAATGGAACCAAATGTACCCCTAACAGGTCTGTAACTCTGAATGAGAGGGTAACAAACAAACCAACCAACACTTGTACGTATATCAGTGGTTCTCTAAACATGTCAAGATCCCCCTAATTACAAATGTACAATGTAGGCATTAGCCCTTTATCCAGAGTGACTTACAGCAAACGAGGTCAAAACATTCATAGAATGCAGAGAGACAGTGTAGTGTCTCAGTAAACTATAGGATCAAGTAAACTAATATGATAACAGAGTCTCGTCACAAATCAGTGACTCCTTACCTCGGCAATCAGCGGTACTTGCAACTCACGAGTTACAACCACTGGTGTAGAGACACTCCTAACAGGTGCTGGAGTGGCTGCTACAGACTTGCGGGGTGGTGTCCTAGGACTGACCTGTGCATAAAAACAGAGAGCACCGTTTGCAGGCCGGAAAATGGGAACCCTGTCATCTTAGCTTTTAATCATTTTCATTTAAGATGCTCGGACGAACCTGTGCTCTTGCCTGCTGCAGTTGCTCATGAACAGCAAACGACAACTGCTGTATCCATCCACGATGGATCGGAGATGTGAATCACCGACAAGAAGGGCAAACTGTTTCAACAAAAGAAAAACAAAATCAATGTTTATTGTGTAAACACTGGCATTTACTCCTCAAAATTAATAAATGAGCAAAGACAGACACCTTCTTGTTTGACAACTCAGCTGGAATCAAAGACCTCTGCGTTAGTCTAGTCCAGACTGACCTCTTCCACCGGTTCGCTGATCTGCAGGCAGCCTGGTCCATCACTGGTTTGCCACGCTTGGACTGGCGAGGCATCTCTGTAACCTGCTTGGACTTCAGCTACCTGTTTCCGTTGAGTTGGGAAAAAAAAAAGTCACACACAACAAGTGTTACTAGGACAGCAACAAACAGCTACCCAAAACAATATAGAACAATCAAAGAGAGAGAGTGTGAGTGAGTGATTGAACGAGCGAACGAACGAGCGAACGAACGAGCGAGTGAGTGTGTATGTGTGTGTGATACTTCTTCTTCTTGCGTATGTCATCAGATCCTCAGCTCCGTTGCAGCAAGCCAATCCAGCGTTTCGTCATCCAGGTTCATACGGCCTTGGTCGCCATGTGGCGGGCGGTGTTTCGGGCAGCTGGTCATGATGTGTTCCACAGTCTGTAGGGGCTCTCCACATTCACAGTGGGCACTGTCCGAGAGGCCCCACCGTCGCATTGCTTCACCGAAGCGTCCCCACGCCTGTCATCAGGCGGTTGAGGGTTGTCCACTGCTTACGGGGCAGGTGCTGGCCAGGGACATCTGTGGGATCCTCTATGTAGTTGTGTGATACTTCACCAGGAACTACTCTGCAGCGGTCTGCAGGTAGCGTAGTTCACAGGGGTTGAAGCTAGCAAGGGGTAAAAGGATATATACATTTATATACACAAAAGCAAACATGAAAGTACTGGGTTAAATATTGATTAAGTTTGATTCCTTTTTAAATGAATCAAATAATCGAGAAGTGTTTTTAATACATCAGCAATATCAATACTTTACTAATGGAACCAAATGTACCCCTAACAGGTCTGTAACTCTGAATGAGAGGGTAACAAACAAACCAACCAACACTTGTACGTATATCAGTGGTTCTCTAAACATGTCAAGATCCCCCTAATTACAAATGTACAATGTAGGCATTAGCCCTTTATCCAGAGTGACTTACAGCAAACGAGGTCAAAACATTCATAGAATGCAGAGAGACAGTGTAGTGTCTCAGTAAACTATAGGATCAAGTAAACTAATATGATAACAGAGTCTCGTCACAAAGCAGTGACTCCTTACCTCGGCAATCAGCGGTACTTGCAACTCACGAGTTACAACCACTGGTGTAGAGACACTCCTAACAGGTGCTGGAGTGGCTGCTACAGACTTGCGGGGTGGTGTCCTAGGACTGACCTGTGCATAAAAACAGAGAGCACCGTTTGCAGGCCGGAAAATGGGAACCCTGTCATCTTAGCTTTTAATCATTTTCATTTAAGATGCTCGGACGAACCTGTGCTCTTGCCTGCTGCAGTTGCTCATGAACAGCAAACGACAACTGCTGTATCCATCCACGATGGATCGGAGATGTGAATCACCGACAAGAAGGGCAAACTGTTTCAACAAAAGAAAAACAAAATCAATGTTTATTGTGTAAACACTGGCATTTACTCCTCAAAATTAATAAATGAGCAAAGACAGACACCTTCTTGTTTGACAACTCAGCTGGAATCAAAGACCTCTGCGTTAGTCTAGTCCAGGCTGACCTCTTCCACCGGTTCGCTGATCTGCAGGCAGCCTGGTCCATCACTGGTTTGCCACGCTTGGACTGGCGAGGCATCTCTGTAACCTGCTTGGACTTCAGCTACCTGTTTCCGTTGAGTTGGGAAAAAAAAAAGTCACACACAACAAGTGTTACTAGGACAGCAACAAACAGCTACCCAAAACAATATAGAACAATCAAAGAGAGAGAGTGTGAGTGAATGATTGAACGAGCGAACGAACGAGCGAACGAACGAGCGATCGAGCGAGCGAGCGATCGAGCGAGCGAGCGAGCGAGCGAGTGTGTATGTGTGTGTGATACTTCTTCTTCTTGCGTATGTCATCAGATCCTCAGCTCCGTTGCAGCAAGCCAATCCAGCGTTTCGTCATCCAGGTTCATACGGCCTTGGTCGCCATGTGGCGGGCGGTGTTTCGGGCAGCTGGTCATGATGTGTTCCACAGTCTGTAGGGGCTCTCCACATTCACAGTGGGCACTGTCCGAGAGGCCCCACCGTCGCATTGCTTCACCGAAGCGTCCCCACGCCTGTCATCAGGCGGTTGAGGGTTGTCCACTGCTTACGGGGCAGGTGCTGGCCAGGGACATCTGTGGGATCCTCTATGTAGTTGTGTGATACTTCACCAGGAACTACTCTGCAGCGGTCTGCAGGTAGCGTAGTTCACAGGGGTTGAAGCTAGCAAGGGGTAAAAGGATATATACATTTATATACACAAAAGCAAACATGAAAGTACTGGGTTAAATATTGATTAAGTTTGATTCCTTTTTCAATGAATCAAATAATCGAGAAGTGTTTTTAATACATCAGCAATATCAATACTTTACTAATGGAACCAAATGTACCCCTAACAGGTCTGTAACTCTGAATGAGAGGGTAACAAACAAACCAACCAACACTTGTACGTATATCAGTGGTTCTCTAAACATGTCAAGATCCCCCTAATTACAAATGTACAATGTAGGCATTAGCCCTTTATCCAGAGTGACTTACAGCAAACGAGGTCAAAACATTCATAGAATGCAGAGAGACAGTGTAGTGTCTCAGTAAACTATAGGATCAAGTAAACTAATATGATAACAGAGTCTCGTCACAAAGCAGTGACTCCTTACCTCGGCAATCAGCGGTACTTGCAACTCACGAGTTACAACCACTGGTGTAGAGACACTCCTAACAGGTGCTGGAGTGGCTGCTACAGACTTGCGGGGTGGTGTCCTAGGACTGACCTGTGCATAAAAACAGAGAGCACCGTTTGCAGGCCGGAAAATGGGAACCCTGTCATCTTAGCTTTTAATCATTTTCATTTAAGATGCTCGGACGAACCTGTGCTCTTGCCTGCTGCAGTTGCTCATGAACAGCAAACGACAACTGCTGTATCCATCCACGATGGATCGGAGATGTGAATCACCGACAAGAAGGGCAAACTGTTTCAACAAAAGAAAAACAAAATCAATGTTTATTGTGTAAACACTGGCATTTACTCCTCAAAATTAATAAATGAGCAAAGACAGACACCTTCTTGTTTGACAACTCAGCTGGAATCAAAGACCTCTGCGTTAGTCTAGTCCAGGCTGACCTCTTCCACCGGTTCGCTGATCTGCAGGCAGCCTGGTCCATCACTGGTTTGCCACGCTTGGACTGGCGAGGCATCTCTGTAACCTGCTTGGACTTCAGCTACCTGTTTCCGTTGAGTTGGGAAAAAAAAAAGTCACACACAACAAGTGTTACTAGGACAGCAACAAACAGCTACCCAAAACAATATAGAACAATCAAAGAGAGAGAGTGTGAGTGAGTGATTGAACGAGCGAACGAACGAGCGAACGAGCGATCGAGCGAGCGAGTGAGTGTGTATGTGTGTGTGATACTTCTTCTTCTTGCGTATGTCATCAGATCCTCAGCTCCGTTGCAGCAAGCCAATCCAGCGTTTCGTCATCCAGGTTCATACGGCTTTGGTCGCCATGTGGCGGACGGTGTTTCGGGCAGCTGGTCATGATGTGTTCCACAGTCTGTAGGGGCTCTCCACATTCACAGTGGGCACTGTCCGAGAGGCCCCACCGTCGCATTGCTTCACCGAAGCGTCCCCACGCCTGTCATCAGGCGGTTGAGGGTTGTCCACTGCTTACGGGACAGGTGCTGGCCAGGGACATCTGTGGGATCCTCTATGTAGTTGTGTGATACTTCACCAGGAACTACTCTGCAGCGGTCTGCAGGTAGCGTAGTTCACAGGGGTTGAAGCTAGCAAGGGGTAAAAGGATATATACATTTATATACACAAAAGCAAACATGAAAGTACTGGGTTAAATATTGATTAAGTTTGATTCCTTTTTCAATGAATCAAATAATCGAGAAGTGTTTTTAATACATCAGCAATATCAATACTTTACTAATGGAACCAAATGTACCCCTAACAGGTCTGTAACTCTGAATGAGAGGGTAACAAACAAACCAACCAACACTTGTACGTATATCAGTGGTTCTCTAAACATGTCAAGATCCCCCTAATTACAAATGTACAATGTAGGCATTAGCCCTTTATCCAGAGTGACTTACAGCAAACGAGGTCAAAACATTCATAGAATGCAGAGAGACAGTGTAGTGTCTCAGTAAACTATAGGATCAAGTAAACTAATATGATAACAGAGTCTCGTCACAAATCAGTGACTCCTTACCTCGGCAATCAGCGGTACTTGCAACTCACGAGTTACAACCACTGGTGTAGAGACACTCCTAACAGGTGCTGGAGTGGCTGCTACAGACTTGCGGGGTGGTGTCCTAGGACTGACCTGTGCATGAAAACAGAGAGCACCGTTTGCAGGCCGGAAAATGGGAACCCTGTCATCTTAGCTTTTAATCATTTTCATTTAAGATGCTCGGACGAACCTGTGCTCTTGCCTGCTGCAGTTGCTCATGAACAGCAAACGACAACTGCTGTATCCATCCACGATGGATCGGAGATGTGAATCACCGACAAGAAGGGCAAACTGTTTCAACAAAAGAAAAACAAAATCAATGTTTATTGTGTAAACACTGGCATTTACTCCTCAAAATTAATAAATGAGCAAAGACAGACACCTTCTTGTTTGACAACTCAGCTGGAATCAAAGACCTCTGCGTTAGTCTAGTCCAGACTGACCTCTTCCACCGGTTCGCTGATCTGCAGGCAGCCTGGTCCATCACTGGTTTGCCACGCTTGGACTGGCGAGGCATCTCTGTAACCTGCTTGGACTTCAGCTACCTGTTTCCGTTGAGTTGGGAAAAAAAAAGTCACACACAACAAGTGTTACTAGGACAGCAACAAACAGCTACCCAAAACAATATAGAACAATCAAAGAGAGAGAGTGTGAGTGAGTGATTGAACGAGCGAACGAACGAGCGAACGAGCGAGCGAGCGAGCGAGCGAGCGTGTATGTGTGTGTGATACTTCTTCTTCTTGCGTATGTCATCAGATCCTCAGCTCCGTTGCAGCAAGCCAATCCAGCGTTTCATCATCCAGGTTCATACGGCCTTGGTCGCCATGTGGCGGGCGGTGTTTCGGGCAGCTAGTCATGATGTGTTCCACAGTCTGTAGGGGCTCTCCACATTCACAGTGGGCACTGTCCGAGAGGCCCCACCGTCGCATTGCTTCACCGAAGCGTCCCCACGCCTGTCATCAGGCGGTTGAGGGTTGTCCACTGCTTACGGGGCAGGTGCTGGCCAGGGACATCTGTGGGATCCTCTATGTAGTTGTGTGATACTTCACCAGGAACTACTTTGCAGCGGTCTGCAGGTAGCGTAGTTCACAGGGGTTGAAGCTAGCAAGGGGTAAAAGGATATATACATTTATATACACAAAAGCAAACATGAAAGTACTGGGTTAAATATTGATTAAGTTTGATTCCTTTTTCAATGAATCAAATAATCGAGAAGTGTTTTTAATACATCAGCAATATCAATACTTTACTAATGGAACCAAATGTACCCCTAACAGGTCTGTAACTCTGAATGAGAGGGTAACAAACAAACCAACCAACACTTGTACGTATATCAGTGGTTCTCTAAACATGTCAAGATCCCCCTAATTACAAATGTACAATGTAGGCATTAGCCCTTTATCCAGAGTGACTTACAGCAAACGAGGTCAAAACATTCATAGAATGCAGAGAGACAGTGTAGTGTCTCAGTAAACTATAGGATCAAGTAAACTAATATGATAACAGAGTCTCGTCACAAATCAGTGACTCCTTACCTCGGCAATCAGCGGTACTTGCAACTCACGAGTTACAACCACTGGTGTAGAGACACTCCTAACAGGTGCTGGAGTGGCTGCTACAGACTTGCGGGGTGGTGTCCTAGGACTGACCTGTGCATAAAAACAGAGAGCACCGTTTGCAGGCCGGAAAATGGGAACCCTGTCATCTTAGCTTTTAATCATTTTCATTTAAGATGCTCGGACGAACCTGTGCTCTTGCCTGCTGCAGTTGCTCATGAACAGCAAACGACAACTGCTGTATCCATCCACGATGGATCGGAGATGTGAATCACCGACAAGAAGGGCAAACTGTTTCAACAAAAGAAAAACAAAATCAATGTTTATTGTGTAAACACTGGCATTTACTCCTCAAAATTAATAAATGAGCAAAGACAGACACCTTCTTGTTTGACAACTCAGCTGGAATCAAAGACCTCTGCGTTAGTCTAGTCCAGACTGACCTCTTCCACCGGTTCGCTGATCTGCAGGCAGCCTGGTCCATCACTGGTTTGCCACGCTTGGACTGGCGAGGCATCTCTGTAACCTGCTTGGACTTCAGCTACCTGTTTCCGTTGAGTTGGGAAAAAAAAAAGTCACACACAACAAGTGTTACTAGGACAGCAACAAACAGCTACCCAAAACAATATAGAACAATCAAAGAGAGAGAGTGTGAGTGAGTGATTGAACGAGCGAACGAAAGAGCGAACGAGCGAGCGAGCGAGCGAGCGAGCGAGTGAGTGTGTATGTGTGTGTGATACTTCTTCTTCTTGCGTATGTCATCAGATCCTCAGCTCCGTTGCAGCAAGCCAATCCAGCGTTTCATCATCCAGGTTCATACGGCCTTGGTCGCCATGTGGCGGGCGGTGTTTCGGGCAGCTGGTCATGATGTGTTCCACAGTCTGTAGGGGCTCTCCACATTCACAGTGGGCACTGTCCGAGAGGCCCCACCGTCGCATTGCTTCACCGAAGCGTCCCCACGCCTGTCATCAGGCGGTTGAGGGTTGTCCACTGCTTACGGGGCAGGTGCTGGCCAGGGACATCTGTGGGATCCTCTATGTAGTTGTGTGATACTTCACCAGGAACTACTCTGCAGCGGTCTGCAGGTAGCGTAGTTCACAGGGGTTGAAGCTAGCAAGGGGTAAAAGGATATATACATTTATATACACAAAAGCAAACATGAAAGTACTGGGTTAAATATTGATTAAGTTTGATTCCTTTTTCAATGAATCAAATAATCGAGAAGTGTTTTTAATACATCAGCAATATCAATACTTTACTAATGGAACCAAATGTACCCCTAACAGGTCTGTAACTCTGAATGAGAGGGTAACAAACAAACCAACCAACACTTGTACGTATATCAGTGGTTCTCTAAACATGTCAAGATCCCCCTAATTACAAATGTACAATGTAGGCATTAGCCCTTTATCCAGAGTGACTTACAGCAAACGAGGTCAAAACATTCATAGAATGCAGAGAGACAGTGTAGTGTCTCAGTAAACTATAGGATCAAGTAAACTAATATGATAACAGAGTCTCGTCACAAAGCAGTGACTCCTTACCTCGGCAATCAGCGGTACTTGCAACTCACGAGTTACAACCACTGGTGTAGAGACACTCCTAACAGGTGCTGGAGTGGCTGCTACAGACTTGCGGGGTGGTGTCCTAGGACTGACCTGTGCATAAAAACAGAGAGCACCGTTTGCAGGCCGGAAAATGGGAACCCTGTCATCTTAGCTTTTAATCATTTTCATTTAAGATGCTCGGACGAACCTGTGCTCTTGCCTGCTGCAGTTGCTCATGAACAGCAAACGACAACTGCTGTATCCATCCACGATGGATCGGAGATGTGAATCACCGACAAGAAGGGCAAACTGTTTCAACAAAAGAAAAACAAAATCAATGTTTATTGTGTAAACACTGGCATTTACTCCTCAAAATTAATAAATGAGCAAAGACAGACACCTTCTTGTTTGACAACTCAGCTGGAATCAAAGACCTCTGCGTTAGTCTAGTCCAGGCTGACCTCTTCCACCGGTTCGCTGATCTGCAGGCAGCCTGGTCCATCACTGGTTTGCCACGCTTGGACTGGCGAGGCATCTCTGTAACCTGCTTGGACTTCAGCTACCTGTTTCCGTTGAGTTGGGAAAAAAAAAAGTCACACACAACAAGTGTTACTAGGACAGCAACAAACAGCTACCCAAAACAATATAGAACAATCAAAGAGAGAGAGTGTGAGTGAGTGATTGAACGAGCGAACGAACGAGCGAACGAACGAGCGATCGAGCGAGCGAGCGAGCGAGCGAGCGAGTGAGTGTGTATGTGTGTGTGATACTTCTTCTTCTTGCGTATGTCATCAGATCCTCAGCTCCGTTGCAGCAAGCCAATCCAGCGTTTCGTCATCCAGGTTCATACGGCTTTGGTCGCCATGTGGCGGACGGTGTTTCGGGCAGCTGGTCATGATGTGTTCCACAGTCTGTAGGGGCTCTCCACATTCACAGTGGGCACTGTCCGAGAGGCCCCACCGTCGCATTGCTTCACCGAAGCGTCCCCACGCCTGTCATCAGGCGGTTGAGGGTTGTCCACTGCTTACGGGACAGGTGCTGGCCAGGGACATCTGTGGGATCCTCTATGTAGTTGTGTGATACTTCACCAGGAACTACTCTGCAGCGGTCTGCAGGTAGCGTAGTTCACAGGGGTTGAAGCTAGCAAGGGGTAAAAGGATATATACATTTATATACACAAAAGCAAACATGAAAGTACTGGGTTAAATATTGATTAAGTTTGATTCCTTTTTCAATGAATCAAATAATCGAGAAGTGTTTTTAATACATCAGCAATATCAATACTTTACTAATGGAACCAAATGTACCCCTAACAGGTCTGTAACTCTGAATGAGAGGGTAACAAACAAACCAACCAACACTTGTACGTATATCAGTGGTTCTCTAAACATGTCAAGATCCCCCTAATTACAAATGTACAATGTAGGCATTAGCCCTTTATCCAGAGTGACTTACAGCAAACGAGGTCAAAACATTCATAGAATGCAGAGAGACAGTGTAGTGTCTCAGTAAACTATAGGATCAAGTAAACTAATATGATAACAGAGTCTCGTCACAAATCAGTGACTCCTTACCTCGGCAATCAGCGGTACTTGCAACTCACGAGTTACAACCACTGGTGTAGAGACACTCCTAACAGGTGCTGGAGTGGCTGCTACAGACTTGCGGGGTGGTGTCCTAGGACTGACCTGTGCATAAAAACAGAGAGCACCGTTTGCAGGCCGGAAAATGGGAACCCTGTCATCTTAGCTTTTAATCATTTTCATTTAAGATGCTCGGACGAACCTGTGCTCTTGCCTGCTGCAGTTGCTCATGAACAGCAAACGACAACTGCTGTATCCATCCACGATGGATCGGAGATGTGAATCACCGACAAGAAGGGCAAACTGTTTCAACAAAAGAAAAACAAAATCAATGTTTATTGTGTAAACACTGGCATTTACTCCTCAAAATTAATAAATGAGCAAAGACAGACACCTTCTTGTTTGACAACTCAGCTGGAATCAAAGACCTCTGCGTTAGTCTAGTCCAGACTGACCTCTTCCACCGGTTCGCTGATCTGCAGGCAGCCTGGTCCATCACTGGTTTGCCACGCTTGGACTGGCGAGGCATCTCTGTAACCTGCTTGGACTTCAGCTACCTGTTTCCGTTGAGTTGGGAAAAAAAAAAGTCACACACAACAAGTGTTACTAGGACAGCAACAAACAGCTACCCAAAACAATATAGAACAATCAAAGAGAGAGAGTGTGAGTGAGTGATTGAACGAGCGAACGAACGAGCGAACGAGCGAGCGAGCGAGCGAGCGAGCGAGTGAGTGTGTATGTGTGTGTGATACTTCTTCTTCTTGCGTATGTCATCAGATCCTCAGCTCCGTTGCAGCAAGCCAATCCAGCGTTTCATCATCCAGGTTCATACGGCCTTGGTCGCCATGTGGCGGGCGGTGTTTCGGGCAGCTGGTCATGATGTGTTCCACAGTCTGTAGGGGCTCTCCACATTCACAGTGGGCACTGTCCGAGAGGCCCCACCGTCGCATTGCTTCACCGAAGCGTCCCCACGCCTGTCATCAGGCGGTTGAGGGTTGTCCACTGCTTACGGGGCAGGTGCTGGCCAGGGACATCTGTGGGATCCTCTATGTAGTTGTGTGATACTTCACCAGGAACTACTTTGCAGCGGTCTGCAGGTAGCGTAGTTCACAGGGGTTGAAGCTAGCAAGGGGTAAAAGGATATATACATTTATATACACAAAAGCAAACATGAAAGTACTGGGTTAAATATTGATTAAGTTTGATTCCTTTTTCAATGAATCAAATAATCGAGAAGTGTTTTTAATACATCAGCAATATCAATACTTTACTAATGGAACCAAATGTACCCCTAACAGGTCTGTAACTCTGAATGAGAGGGTAACAAACAAACCAACCAACACTTGTACGTATATCAGTGGTTCTCTAAACATGTCAAGATCCCCCTAATTACAAATGTACAATGTAGGCATTAGCCCTTTATCCAGAGTGACTTACAGCAAACGAGGTCAAAACATTCATAGAATGCAGAGAGACAGTGTAGTGTCTCAGTAAACTATAGGATCAAGTAAACTAATATGATAACAGAGTCTCGTCACAAAGCAGTGACTCCTTACCTCGGCAATCAGCGGTACTTGCAACTCACGAGTTACAACCACTGGTGTAGAGACACTCCTAACAGGTGCTGGAGTGGCTGCTACAGACTTGCGGGGTGGTGTCCTAGGACTGACCTGTGCATAAAAACAGAGAGCACCGTTTGCAGGCCGGAAAATGGGAACCCTGTCATCTTAGCTTTTAATCATTTTCATTTAAGATGCTCGGACGAACCTGTGCTCTTGCCTGCTGCAGTTGCTCATGAACAGCAAACGACAACTGCTGTATCCATCCACGATGGATCGGAGATGTGAATCACCGACAAGAAGGGCAAACTGTTTCAACAAAAGAAAAACAAAATCAATGTTTATTGTGTAAACACTGGCATTTACTCCTCAAAATTAATAAATGAGCAAAGACAGACACCTTCTTGTTTGACAACTCAGCTGGAATCAAAGACCTCTGCGTTAGTCTAGTCCAGGCTGACCTCTTCCACCGGTTCGCTGATCTGCAGGCAGCCTGGTCCATCACTGGTTTGCCACGCTTGGACTGGCGAGGCATCTCTGTAACCTGCTTGGACTTCAGCTACCTGTTTCCGTTGAGTTGGGAAAAAAAAAGTCACACACAACAAGTGTTACTAGGACAGCAACAAACAGCTACCCAAAACAATATAGAACAATCAAAGAGAGAGAGTGTGAGTGAGTGACTGAACGAGCGAACGAACGAGCGAACGAACGAGCGAGCGAGCGAGCGAGCGAGTGAGTGTGTATGTGTGTGTGATACTTCTTCTTCTTGCGTATGTCATCAGATCCTCAGCTCCGTTGCAGCAAGCCAATCCAGCGTTTCATCATCCAGGTTCATACGGCCTTGGTCGCCATGTGGCGGGCGGTGTTTCGGGCAGCTGGTCATGATGTGTTCCACAGTCTGTAGGGGCTCTCCACATTCACAGTGGGCACTGTCCGAGAGGCCCCACCGTCGCATTGCTTCACCGAAGCGTCCCCACGCCTGTCATCAGGCGGTTGAGGGTTGTCCACTGCTTACGGGGCAGGTGCTGGCCAGGGACATCTGTGGGATCCTCTATGTAGTTGTGTGATACTTCACCAGGAACTACTCTGCAGCGGTCTGCAGGTAGCGTAGTTCACAGGGGTTGAAGCTAGCAAGGGGTAAAAGGATATATACATTTATATACACAAAAGCAAACATGAAAGTACTGGGTTAAATATTGATTAAGTTTGATTCCTTTTTCAATGAATCAAATAATCGAGAAGTGTTTTTAATACATCAGCAATATCAATACTTTACTAATGGAACCAAATGTACCCCTAACAGGTCTGTAACTCTGAATGAGAGGGTAACAAACAAACCAACCAACACTTGTACGTATATCAGTGGTTCTCTAAACATGTCAAGATCCCCCTAATTACAAATGTACAATGTAGGCATTAGCCCTTTATCCAGAGTGACTTACAGCAAACGAGGTCAAAACATTCATAGAATGCAGAGAGACAGTGTAGTGTCTCAGTAAACTATAGGATCAAGTAAACTAATATGATAACAGAGTCTCGTCACAAAGCAGTGACTCCTTACCTCGGCAATCAGCGGTACTTGCAACTCACGAGTTACAACCACTGGTGTAGAGACACTCCTAACAGGTGCTGGAGTGGCTGCTACAGACTTGCGGGGTGGTGTCCTAGTCACTACAGCTTCAAAACGAACCGCTTAAACCTTCTAGACATAGTCAACTGGACATGATTTGGCTCTGCACATGGACTGATTTATTTTCCAGTCAGCTGAGATGGAGCGACTCTGTAACTTCTTAACTTCAACTTCATAATGAAATTGTCCGGTACGGTAAATTAATATAATATATACAACAATTCTTCTTTTTGTTTTCTTCACACATTATGTAACAATCAGTTAAATTTCGTAAAAGTATTTCTTAAAAAAAGAACGGGATGGATTTGATTGTCCTTAACCACTTGAACCCCAGCATCCCCATTCTGGGGGAATATTCACCAAAAACAGCCAATCTACAAGCTCACAACGCGCCACATTGTGAGCTTGTAGATTGGCTGTTCGCAAAATGTTTGCCTATAATGACCTGAAAAGTGATCCTAGTGTTCAAAGTGTTTCAGACATACTTTATACTTGTGTAGTCATCATAATACGATATTGTGGTGTGCTCCTATCTGGAAGCGCTCTCGCAAACACCTCCACACTGCAGCCACTCATAGCCCTGGATGAGAGGAGGACATGACAATGGAAGGACAGATAATGTTAGAAGTGGCGAGAGTGGAGAGACCGATAACGTTAAGGTTTTTGTGATACACAGGACGCTCAAAAGTAATGCATTAAGTGTGTTTTCAAACCAGTAGTGCGTTTGCTTTGTTCAGATTCAGGGACCAATATGATACAATGTCGCACTTTCCCTTGCAGAAGAACTTGCTATGCTCATCCGTACTCAGAGGGACTATAAGGACGCCGCAGCTATATGCCTCACAGAAACATGGCTGGATGAGGAGATTCCGGATTCCTCGGTGCAACAGGCTGGCTTCACGCTACACCGAGCCGACCGCTCCAAAGGAGACTCGCGCAAACAATGCGGGGGCGGTGATTGTTGTTATATCAACACGAGATGGTGTTCTGACGTTAAAATACTGTCACGAACCTGCACACCGGAGTTGGAGTGTCTGATGCGCATGTGTAAGCCCTTCTATCGGCCGAGAGAGTTCTCTTCTATCATCCTGTCTGTCGTTTATATCCCACCAGATGCCTCAGCTAGGGATGGGACGATATGAAAATGTCATATCACGATAATGGTGGCCAAAAATATCACGATTACGATATTATCACGATATTAGCGCGCTGCTTAGAAAATGTCATATCACGATAATGGTGGCCAAAAATATCACGATTACGATATTATCACGATATTGGTGGCGAAAAATATCACTTTCAAAATTCTGAAAATGCTAGAAAAATAGTGAAATCACATGACCTGTCATTTCTGTTAAAGAATATTTATTGTCTTGTCACACAGGGCAATTTGTAAACATCCAAGACTGTCTCACATGGAGGTAGAGAGAAAGACAATGTAAACATACATTTTAATAACACCACAAGTAATCTCTCAACTTCAATTATTCACAATAAGGTCTCTTCTCTTTACATAAAACACAATATTTTTCTTCCAGGCTGCATGTCTAGCAACACCCAAAGAGACTGCTACAGTGCAACCAAACAATAGTGCAACTGTAATGCAACTATGCAAGTGCAAACTGTATTTCATACTTTCTTTGAACCTTTTTTGGAAACAAACTACTTGTCCTGAACACTGGCACTGTTCTGTAAAAAATAAAAAGGCTGCATATAGTAATCATTGCTATAGAGTGTTTGTTCAGTAACAGGAGTCTCCCTGTTTCTCCAGCTCTTTAATAAACAGAAAATACATTTTTCGATAGGTGTCAAAATCTCAGCCAATCAGAAGAAAGTACCCATTTTTAAGCTTAATTTGTATAGTGTTCCAGTTCCAATTTTGTCCGCTCATTTCTTAGTGTCATCACTTCCAATGTCACTTGTTTAATCTGTATCCTGATTGAGTTCTCTGTCCTGGTTGGATAAAATTGGAAATGAAACTGAAACTGAAACGAAAATGCATTTTCTGTTTAATAAAGAGGTGGAGAGACAAGGAGACTCCTAATACTGAACAAACACTCTATAGCAATGAGTACTATCAGAATATAGAGCTATTTAACACTTATTTTAACCAAAGCAAATCACTTACCCTACCTTTAAGGATGATTTAATTGTAATATAGTACAAGAATAGTGTAACTATCTGTAAAATATAACCCCCCATTTATTTAATAAAATTATGTATTGGGTTATAGCCTATTTGTCTCAATATTTGTCACATTCAGCCCTGGACTTCACTGACTGCAGGGGTCACATTAAAATCACATATTAGAGATTTTGTGTATTTTCCCCTATTTTCTGTATTTTTCACCATTTAAAATATAGTATTTCTTAATTTTTAATAATTATAGCTTGTAGATTTTTTTTTCACCATTTGAAATTGTTTTAAAATAAAATGAACAGTTTTCCCAACCGACAGAGAGTCAGAGACAATATTTAGCCTATATATGGTTCTGTATTAGTGTATGAGTCAGTTTTAGCAGCTTTAATTCTAATTGGCTACTGTTGACTGCCTATCAATTTCATGAGCCTGGGTAGGGCCACCTGGCCTGGCGGAGATCTGCCCTGTTGCGCAGAAGCACAGCAAGTGAAGGCAATTACCTTAAACAGGAGCTGCGCTGCGGAGCCCTGCTTCTAAAATTTCGCAGTTTTGCGTGCTTCAGCACCTCAAGCCCGTTGGATAAGCCACCACTGAGTGAACGTTACATGAGCATAGCTGCATAGCGTTTACCGTGGTAAAGTGTTGAATATTTAACCAGCTGGGTTTAACGAGACAGCGGCGCAAAATGAAAATCCGATGTTTCCCAAACGTGCTGTCACAGATGATCCAACCATCTTATAACAAATGTAAGCATATGCCAAGATAACCGAGTTCATATAGCTGATTCTGAGCTAAACATATTTATTTAATTTCGAAGTTTTTATATTTAAACTTTATGATGAAAGGCCGCGGCGGCCACACACATAGCAGCTGTTGTTAATGAGCAGCACGAAGCAGCTTGACTGAAGCCGGTTGAGAGCCAGCTCCGTGCAGCGCGGACTGGAGCGGAGGTTTCTTTGCGGGAGGGGACAGGGGAGTGGAAGTTTTTTGGGCATTTCATTCATTTATTTGTCCAAAAAAAAAAAAACATAAAATAAAGATTGTCCACGAGTCTTTCTCAGCTACGGACACCTTCGTACTAGTAGCCTACAAGGACAGCGAGGCGAGTGCAGTCAGTGCACTGACTTGCTGCGACGCTGGCTTTTACATCCGCCTTCTTTGGAACTGTATCCTGTGCAGTCCACACACACACATATATATGCATGCTCACAGCTGTTTCCGTTTCCTTTGATTCTCGCTAGGCCGGATATGAAACCTGGCAAAGCAAATGGACACCAATCTTTTTTGGTCCAACTTTTTTGTTTTGTTTTTTTGCGATAATTACAGACCCCGCGATAAAGTTATCGTGGATTTTTTTTATCGCGATATACGATAATATCGTATATCGTCCCACCCCTAGCCTCAGCTCCATCTGCGACACAACAGCTGCATAATATCATCATGGAGGTGGAGAATTCCAACCCGGATGCAGTGGTGTTTTGTCTGGGTGACTTTAATCACGTCTCCCTAAAGAAGGCTCTACCGAGATACAAGCCTCAGATCCACATTCCCACGAGGGAGGATAAGACTTTGGACCAATGTTACATTCGAGAGGCGTATCATGCTGTGGCGCGGGCCCCTCTTGGTAAATCGGACCACATCACAATCCTGCTGATCCCAAAGTATCGTCAGAAACTGAGGGTGGAAAAACCAACCATAAAACACATCAGGAAATGGTCTCCTCAAGCAATAGACATGTTACAGGACTGCTTTGATTCCACAGTATGGAGGGACTTCTGGTCTGACCAGGATGATATTAACACCTACACTGACACTGTTACCTCCTATATTCAATTCTGTGAGAATGTCTGTATTACAACTAAATCTGTCACTGTTTACGGCAACGACAAGCCCTGGTTCAATAATGAAGTGAGGGTGCTTTGTAGGAGGAAACATGTCGCTTTTAAGCAGGGGGATTTAGTGCAATATAAAGCATTAAAATATGAATTCCGTCGGAGTTCTGCTCCGCCAGCAAAACACCAGAAAGGCAGCAGGGCCTGACGGCGTGTCGCCTGCCACCCTTAAACCCTTAAACACTGTGCCGACCAGCTGGCACCAGTCCTCACTTCCATCTTTAATCAGTCCTTGCTACACTCTATCGTGCCTGCTTGTTTTAAGTCAGCAGTGATCATCCCAATCCCAAAGAAGAATAACAACATCACCTGTCTTAATGATTATAGGCCTGTTGCCTTAACATCGGTCATTATGAAGGTTTTTGAGCGGCTGGTGTGTAGATTAATGTCCAGCATCTCACTTGATTCCCATCAGTTTGCCTACAGGGCAAATAGAAGTGTTGACGATGCAGTGTCCTTGTGTTTGCACTGTATCCTTCAACATCTGGAAACCAGGGTTGTGCCTGTATATGCACGTATCTTATTTGTCGACTACAGTTCTGCGTTTAACACCATCGTTCCTGTTAAGTTGATCCAAACCCTACAGGAACTGGGTGTTAAACAATCCATTTGCAAATGGATTTATGACTTTTTAAGTGACAGAAAACAAGCTGTCAGAGTCGGCAAATTAATCTCACAATCCAAGGTTTTGAACACAGGTGCCCCCCAGGGCTGTGTTCTTTCTCCTTTTCTATATTCTGTCAACACATATTTTTGTCAATCACACACTAATTCAGTCCTGTTGTTTAAATTTGCAGATGACACCTCTGTGGTAGGCCTAATCACAAACAGTGATGAATCTGGCTATCGCAATGAGATGATAGATGACCTGGTGAGGTGGTGTGAGAACCATAATCTCATACTTAACATCTCAAAAACCAAAGAGTTGGTTGTTGACTATAGGAGGAAGAACAAAACCTCCCTTCCTCCTCTCTCCATAAATGGAGTAGAGGTTGAGAGGGTCTCCTCGTTCCGGTTCCTCGGAACCACCATCCACGAATCCCTATCATGGGAACTCAACACCAGCCTCAAGGTCAGTAAATCCCACCAGCGTCTCTACTTCTTGCGGCAGCTTAGAAAGTTCAAGGTCAGTAAAACAGCTATGATACATTTCTATAGGTCAGTCATTGAGAGCGTGCTCACCTTTTCCATGCTTGTCTGGTACGGTAATACAACTGCACAGGACAGGACACGGTTGGAGAGGGTTACACGTCAGGCAGCTAGGATAATTGGTTCGAGCCTTCCATCGCTGTCATCACTCTATCCCACTAGATTGGTGAAGAGGGCTAAAAAAATCATAGCCGACCATTCCCATCCAGCCCATTACCTTATCAATCTCCTCCCATCAGGTAGGAGATATGGCAGCATTGGGAGTAGAACCTCCCGTTTTAGAGACAGCACATACCTCCAAGCAGTCAGGCACCTTAACGACACTCTTGCACTACAAACACAAACTAGACGGTATGCACTTTAAATATGCACTTTAAAAATTGCTACATAATTGCACTAAGCAGTTTCTTCTACTGTCTGTACTGTATACATGTGCCAAAGCTGCAGCTTGGTCCTGGTTTGGTTCTGTTTCTTGTGTCTCTTTTTGTTCTTGTCTTTTGTGCTGTTGTTTATTGTGCTGTCTTGTATGTGAGAGGAAGTACCAAGACAATTTCCTATCAAACTTGTTTTGAAATGGCACATAAATACTTGAACTTGCAGCAAAAATAGCAGATTGTAGTGAGCTTGTAGAATTACTAGTTTCACTATTCGGCATACGGTATGACGGTAAGTATGTAGGGCTTAAGTAGTTAACAGAGGACAAAACTTATAAACGAAATACGAGCGAGAAAAGTTGTCTCTCATTGGACTGAATTTTTATTGAAGATGTTCAATACATTGGGATTAAAGGTGTTCAGTTCTGGATAGCAACATGGAGCATTACCAGAATCTTTTAATTTATTTGGAATCTTGTTATAAAGTTTTAGCATGGTGGGTATTCTCCAATGACAACATTCCCAATTTAGTCTCTCATGTGCGATAGTCACTCACTGTTCATATTTGTGCAGAGTGGCCTGCAGCAGGCCCAGGGAGTTGACCAGTCCTGAGGCGAAGCTGAGCTGCTCTCCACGGGATCCCCTCATCGCGTTCCCTGCAGGGGGTCACCGTTCAGGTCAAACTTCTCCTGGGCCTGCTTGCTGATCAACTCCGCCTGCAGGGGAAATGACACACGGACATGTTGGGAACAGGTGGTAAGCAGAGCCTGAGCGATACATCGGTTGGCTGATATATGGCCATTGTTTTACTTATTTGTCGACGATCAGTATTGTAATTATGCAGCCGATGTGTCCCAATGTTTTACCACTTTCAACAGAGTGTCCCTATTTGGGCATGTCATTTTAAGTGAACATTAACAAACGTTTTCAAAACAATAACAAAAATAGTCGATCTACAAGCTCACGACACATTGTGAGCTTGTAGATAGGCTATTTCTGAAAATGTATGAACAGGGCTTATGTTGTTAAATACATTAAAATACTTTTTTTTACAAAAGATCGGTCAAACATTAGTGGTCTAGGACTCTCCAAAATCAGGATCGAACCCATGTGGCATTGGTCAGACTATTTTTTTTGTTTTTTTGCAGATCACACACACCTTGCAGATGAGCCTTGGAATGAGCAGCAGCACCAGGATACAGTCGTGGTCTCCTTCAATGGCGGAGGAAGGACTCAGGCGGTGAGGGGGGACACCTGGCGGTTAGCCTGGCCCACCTCCATCTTCCTCAGTTCCATCTCGATGGCCTGGAAGACACACAGTCAAGGTTGGGTATAGAAGTTAGGAACCATATCCAAACTGCCAGGTACCCATGAAAATGAAGGAATCGGAATTAATAAATATCGTAATAATTTTAGGATCCAGAAATGATTATCCTAATTTTATGATATGTGAGCGGGTACAGTGCTTTAGGCATCAAGTAGTCATTTTTCATTTTTCATTTTATTACAGATTGTTGAAGTACAGAATATAAGCTTTCATATGATGTATCATTCATTGAAATTGGAACACATTTGAAGAAGATGTGACCATTTTAATCTTGTTATCTATAATAGTCCAAACTGAGATAATCCCTCCTAAAGAATTTCCACTTCTATAGCACCTCTCAGCTCCAGGTAATGGGCGTGAACAATGGGTAATTTATTCAACCTAGCCACTCCTCTAATCACTCCCCCATTGACACCTTTCAGTCAGCTGTCCACTATATAGAAATTTGATGCAACACAATTACATATTTTTTAGGTATTTTTACTTAACTGGAGTATTTCCTTTGACTTCTACTCCACTACAGATCAGAGGAAAATATTGTACTTTTACTCCACTACAATCATTTTAAACTTGAGTTACTAGTTACTTTGCAGATATAAATTATTACATTATAAAACATACATTAACCACTTTAGCCCTATTTTATACATAGTCTATTTGAAAATAGCTGATCTACAAGCTTACAATGCGCATTGCGACGCGTTGTGAGCTCGTAGATCAGCTATTTTCAAACATTTTAGTACTTATACTTTAGGTACTTTAAGTACATTTTGATACCAAGACTTTAGTACTTTTACTTTGATTGAACACCACAAGAGAATTTGTTAACAAAGACTTTTAGAGCCAAGGTTACAATTAGGAAAAGATTCAGGTTGGGGTCAGAATTAGGATTTAGAGTTATAGGTTCAGGGTTGCAAACGGCAAAAAACACTCATGGGGGAAAAAATGCATTTAAAACGAAAATCCATCCTAAAATGTTGCGGTAAGTAAGTATAGTAGTACAACGTGTATGTGTGTAGTGATCTATGCACCTGCAGGCTGACAGTGAGCTCTCTGTACTTGTTGATGGTCTGCTGGTAATCGGCCATGGTCTCCTGGGCAGCCTCAACTCTCTTGTGGGCCTCGCGGACCTTTCCCCCCCGCTCATGTCCAGCTGCTATCTCAGTCTCTCCCTGCCGTTCTCCTGGAGCTCGTCGTTCATGTCATTAATGGCCTCCTGTTGGGAGGACAGAAGAGGGGACCGACCGTCATGTGTGGGAGTATATACATTGTAAGGCGTAGAACAAAGCCAAATGCAGTGGTGGAAGGAGTACTCAAATCTTTTTACTTAAGTAAAATTATCAATACTACAATGTAGGAAAACTGTTACAAGCTAAAGTCTGGTATTCAAAATTTACTTGGGTAAAACTACAAAAGTAGTGGCATCAAAGTGTACTTAAGGGATAGTTCACGCCCAAAATGCCGTCTTCTACCGATTACTCACCGGCAGCGGTTCTGTATTGATGACCGCTGCCGGTCATCAAATTATTGGCTTAGGAATGCGACGGAAAGTTATTTTAGGGGTAAACTATTCCTTTAAAATACCAAAAGTAAAAGTATTCCTTAAAAATTCCAATTTTGGGCATGTAAGTAAGAATTTTAGGGCTTAAGTGGTTAAATAAAATTAAGTTCATGTGTATTGCATACTTAGCTGTTTGATTGTTCATTGTATAATTAAAGTGTGTAAAATGTATTATTAAAGTAGTTTAGATATGGTGAAATAGTAAACTAGAACATGTTACCCCTTAAAAACGGGAAAGGATCTGTGTCATTTTAGATTTTATCTGCCATTTTTTAACATTTTTGAAAGATCTTGGAAAAACTACTGGTTTAGAAGGCATTTGCAGAATCGGCCTCAGGTCTTAACGATAAAGAGCATTAGCAGTCATCTTTTTAAAGAAAAAGATCTTTTTAAAGAAAAAGATGAAATCATCTTCATTTTAAGCATGTGGTTCATATCCTATACAGGGGAAGACAGTACCCCCTCTTCAAAATGATAGTGATTCGCTCCAACTGTCCGTACCTGTTCTTTGTTCTTGATGCAACATCAATTGAAGAAATCAAAATATGAATGAAATATCATGTAATTTATGTGGTATCGGAATGGCATCCTCGCCAATACAGATACCAGCATTTTAGGCAGTATCAGCAGTTTTTCCGATACAAGTATCGGTACAACTCTGCTTACAATTTGACAGGGAGGCAATGCCATAACCAGACTATGTCTTGTTATTGTAAAAGTACAATGTGCGTGTGTCCGAGGCAGCAGAGGACACATACATATCATTTAAGTCAAGTGGTTTATTTTTAAACCACTTGCTTGTGTGGATAATGGTTATTATGACTATCATGCTGTTGTCAAGTAATTCCTGATTGGAAACCAATTGGGTCAACTGCTGTTGTTTTTAAACAGATGTACACATTTTGACTGACCTGACCAAGGCCTCCTTCAGCCTGCCGTTCTGCTCCTCCAACTGTTTGACATGGTAGCTGGAGGCCGCGCCGTCTGTACCTGGAGGGACAGCATGATGAGAGGAACCCGGTAGAGGTGGGAGAGAAAGATACACACAGGGAGATAGGGTTGATAGAGAGTGTGGCGTAGAGAGAGGAGTCAGAGAGAGAGAAAGAATGAGAGACAGCGAGGAACCATTGGACAGAGAGACAGGGGTGGATGGGAGAGAAAGAGAGACAGATACAAACCATTAAGAAACAAGTGTACATAGATTTTTGCGCAGTGATTATCAACCTTTATCATTTTGAGGACCCCCAGTTTGTTTTGCATGAGGTCGCGGACCCCCATTTCATACGATTCTCATCTCTGGGAGCCCAATCTACATGGCAAGGCATCAGTCTGAGTGTGTAAATGGAACCAAATGGACCACTACGGGTCCATTTGGTTCCTAGCAATCAATCAAGCTGGGGACCCCCTGGAACCCCCCCAAGGACCCCTTCAAGTTCCTCAGTCTGGTCCTACAGGCCACTACATTTGGTGGCCAAGTATATTTAAGGAAATTGGAATTGCTTGCAGAGGGGCTCACTGAATCTAGCAATAATGTTGACATAACAAGTGTGATTAGCAAGAGAGGAATGTTTGTGGCAAGTGTAATGTAAAAAGCTCACATTAGATACGGAAGGATCCACACACCAACAAAGTTCTTCCTCAGACACTTTCTCTCTTTTACTTACATTGGGCGTATAGAAACAAAGATCATTTCAAAGTACAAAAATATACCTGTGTGCATGTCACAGGTATATGTCAGGACAGATGACGGCATGATCAACTTATGACTCATTGTTTTTTAACCATTCAAAATAGTTCAGTCTAGTGTCCTGGGTCGTGTAGATTACTCGCTTCGTTCTAAAAACCTGTCATGCTAAAAATAACGTTGTCCCAGCTAAAACATGACTTGAAGATCAGTTCTGATCAGCAAGCGACATCAGCCAAAGATAATACATTAGGCATAATAAAACTTGTGCCTGCACCTATGAAAATGTACCAACCTTGTACTGCAGTCGATGCCTCCTTCCCTTCAGATGCATCTCCTTCGCGTTGGGATCGTTGAAACTGCATTCACACAGCTTGCAGTGGAAGCGGATGACTTTGCCTTCATTGTTGCGGACCTAAGGAGATGGGTAACACAAAATGTTCAATTCCCTCTAAAGCAGTGGGTTTTAACTTGAACTCTTATAGGATCCAACAGCATGGCTCCAATGTGGAGTTAATTCTGTGTAGCGTGCATGCAAATTGCAAAGTTTAGCACTGATCGGTCCTGTGGTTTGTGACACACAGACCCTCTCATAGACAGGTAGGGTATGGCCGAGCAACGCCGTAAAAATACAATTGTACGGCAGACTCAGAGCCAGTCTTCATTTTAACTCTTTTATACTTGTGTTTGATGGAGTGCAATATAGAACGATTACATCCCCACATCCACAGCACTGGCCTTCCCCTCTGGTTCATGGCCAGTGGGGTTTGTTAAACAAAAAACAGCTGTCTCCCTATTTGGGCTGCTGCAGTTGTGCACACTTTTTTGCCTTACTAAAAAAAAGGACAATTTAACAATAGGCTATAATTTATACTCACAAAAATAACTGATCTACAAGCTAACAATGTGTCGTGATGCGACGTGTTAGCATGTAGATCAGTTATTTTTGGCAAGCAACACCCAAGTGAACTGTCAGAATACCTCTTCAACGTAGTCGTGTGCAGCTAGCACCGCCGCAGACAGCCAATCAGAGACATCATTCTTGATCTTCATCTCATCCGCTTTCGCCGTGGTCTGCAGTTTGTTTCCTCCTGCAAGGGGCGAAGGGGGAGGTAGGGTTCTTTAGTCTCAGACCATTGCTATTGGGCACAAACCCTCTTCCAATATTTCATAAATTGTCTATTTAGTGGCGAAAATAGGCGATGCAAGGTGTTGTGAGTTTGCAGATGGCATTGGATGAAGTGAACAGCCAACAAATACGATAAAACCCGAAATTGTGTCTACTAATGACTTCATCCTTACTGCTCCAAAAGACCACAGCTAGAGAAGTTATTATTTGTAGCAGGGCCTTATTTTTCAATCAAAAGTTACCGTAAACTTACCATAGACATTAGTGAACACCCAACCTCTAATCGTAAATACACAAAAAATGAATTGATTAACCGATAAGAATTTGCAAATCAAAATTTTGATCATGCAAAAACAAACAAAACATCACTATTAACACACAATCCCATTCAAAGATTCTGAGTATTGGTTTACTTAAAACTATGACATTCCATTTTACATTTTACTGAGGAGTCACTAGTCCACAGATGCTTTGACTAATGGACAGCATACAAATGCAATAAATCACAATAAAAAATAATAAAAAAGGAAAACAATGACCGTTTCCATTTGCAAGGGCCAGGAGTGAACTATTGTCCATTTGACTGCATGGTTAAACTAGGTTATACACTTGTCATTCTACAAGGCACAGAACTTCAAGAAATGTTATGTTTGGAAACGCACGCCTGGTCGCCGTCCATCACTACACAAGTTGGCAGAGACTTATCCAGACATTGGCATGTAGCCTTTGAGTGCAAAGCACGCTCTGTGAAACCAGCTTCACTCTTTATTAGTGATGAGTGTTTGAACCACTTTCAACCTGGTGTCCCTATTTTGGGCACGTCATTATAAGTGCAAATTGTCAAAAAAAAAAAATGTTTTATCATTTTTAAAGTGAAAATGGAAGTAGTTTTCTTTATTCATTGTGTGATAAGTACATAGGGGTTCAATGACTTAAACCCTATATACTTAGATGGGTGTGCAAGGGGTCTGTAATTGGCCCCGTCCTTTTCTATCACTCATCAATCTCTGCCGATCTACAAGCTCACACAATGCCTCGTGACGTGTAGTGAGACGATTTTTGTTTTCACTGAATGTTTGCCTATTACGACAAGCCCCGAATAGGGACGCTAGGATTCATGTGGTTGAACTGGTTCAATATAGAGCTATACTAATCAAACAGGAATACAGCAAAAACACAGTACAGAACATAATGGCAACAAGGTGAAGAATGAAGTCATTGTCAAATACCGCCAGGAGACGTCAAAATTCAAAGGGGACCTACTGACCTACTGACCGACAGAGTTGATCTTGGGGGCGGAGGCCTTCTTGACGGGGGGGTGGGGGGGGGCGGTGGAGTTGGCAGACGACAGACTGTTGCCGAGCGCGTTCTTGCCGAGCCCCCCCCGCCACCGCTCACTATGTTGACCGGCTTCAGGTAGGAGGAGTTGTGGGTGGAGGCAGAAGCATTGGAGTGACAGACTCTCTTATCCAGAGCGACTCACATTAAGCAAGATAAACACATACAGTACATAGAATGCAGTGAGCCAGTGTAGTGCCTCAGTACACTAGGATCACAGGTAAACCAAGAACCTAGCATCAGTCTAAACCATGGGTCTTCAACAGGGGGTCCTGTTGAAGACCCATGGTTTTTAGTTTGACTCGGTTCCACAGATAAATATTGTGAAAATAGCAGATTTACAAGCTCACAACGCCTCACACTCGCAACTCGAGGCGTTGTGAGCTTGTAGATCGGCTATTTTCAAAATGTTTGCTTCTTTCTTATATTATTTGCCAATTTGGCCAATGTTTGATCAGTTTATATAGTATAATTTGTTGATTAAATTTTCTTTTCTTTCTTTACTTTTTTTTAGGTGTTAAACTAGCTGAGGGGGGGGGGGTCCCCACAGAGTGAAGTGCTAAGGGCTGAGGTTCAGTCTGAAGAGGTGAGTCTTCAGATTACGACGGAACATTGGAAGTGAGTCTGCAGTTCTAACTGCAATGGGGAGTTCATTCCACAGTTTGGGAGCCAGAAGGGAGAAGAGTCTGGGACGTGTGGAGCGTTGTCCCGGATGTTTTAGGGAAGGTTCTGACAGCTTCCCTGTGTTAGCTAATCTGAGTGAGCGGGAGGGGTTGCAGGGTTGGATCAGGCTTTGTGAAGGTATGGGGTGGGGGCTATGACTTTGGTTGCTTTGTAGGCCAGCATCAGTGTTTTGTAAACTTCTGTAGGTTCTGTAGGTCTGTAAACTAGTTGAAGACCAGGCATGCTTTATTTGATGGGGCTTAAGTGCACATACCGGGAGGCCAGTAAGGAGCGAGTTACAAGTTTTGATATGACTGAAGCCAGGATAAGGAGCTGGGCTGATTCCTGGGTAGGGAAGGGTCTGATCGTTCGAATGTTATAGAGTGTAAACCTACAGGATCAAGTGGCCGCTGCATGTGTGCCTTGAATGAGACTGTCCAGGACAACACCAACAGAAGCCACCAGGGAGTTTGTCTATGGAAATAGTGAGATCCTACATGGGGCAGGACTTACCTGGGAAGAAGAGAACCTTGGTCTTGTCTGGGTTCAGCTTAAGGTGGTGAGAAGATATCCACTGTGAGATGTCAGCCAGACATGCAGCGATGCACTCTTCAACCTGAGTGGCAGGTTGAAGAGTGCGAAACAGAGAGAGAAACAGAGTATTTACAACTGTTACAATCAACCAATAGTAAGGAGCATAGGCCTAAGGATCAGATCCTAGATCAGTGACTATCATGAAATTCCACTTGACGATTAATTGTCTTACAAATAATTGCGATTAACAATTTAATTGTCTTTTTTCTGTGAACATTGGAATATATAAATTACGTTAATTTATGTTTAGGCTTTGCAAACAGAAATTGCATATGGCATATAACTTAAATATACAAAGAAATGAATGATACCAATAATCAAAATAAATAATATACTATGGCCAAAATAGGCCATATTTAATCATTTTCTCTCTTTTTTTTTAAAGTAGTGGAAATAGCCGATCTACAAGCTCACAACGTTTCGCATTGCGATGTGTTGTGAGCTTATAGAATATATATATATATATATATATATATATATATATATATATATATATATATATAACAGAATATAGCACATTTTCAGGTAGGTGACAAAATGTAAGCCAATCAGGAGAGAGCACTGAAAAGGCATTTTCTGTTTAATAAAGAGCTGGAGAGACATGGGAGAGACTCCTTTTACTGAACAAACACTCTATAGGGATGAGTACTATCACAATATAGAGCTATTTAACACTTATTTTAACCAAAGTAACTCACATACCCTACATTTAACAATATGGGTGTATAGAACCTGTTTTGAATCTCAAATAATAATAATAATAACTTGGATTTATATAGCGCCTTTCAGAAACCCAAGGACGCTTTACAGTACACACAATAAACACATTAATTGCCAAAAGCTTGAGTAAATAAGTGTCTCTTCAGTGCGGACTTAAAGGAGTACAGTGTTTGCATCAGGCGGATCTCAAATAGTGTCGTTTTGTGGTGTCTTACCCTCTGGTAACATTCTGGCAGGGTATAGTGTTATATAGGGTGGTGTCAGGGTATATTCTTGTGGTGCTAGGGTTAATTTCTTACCCTCTGGTAGCATTCAACCAGGGTGTGGAGGTCCCTGCATCAGGATCCTGATCCACTCCCTCAACAATGGATCCACACTGAGGTCAAACACAAAGGTCATAGGTCATAAACCGATGCACACAGTGATATTTACAATCCATTCATTTCACTGTTGCTCTTTTACAACAGTAGAATAATGATCAGATCCTGTGGAACAACGTATTTTGAGATGGGGGTCTGCGGCCAAATACATATCATTTTGGGGGGTCCTTGACATGAAAAGGTTTCATGTCATCATACGTTTCACTGATTTAGATAGAAGACATTTGGCGAATCCCCCAGAATCAAATATTTGAGTTACAAACGTTCCCCTACAAAAATATATATACATACAAAGATTTGCACACATTTTCATGATTCTAAAGGGGTTAAGTGTGCACGCGCGCGCGCGCGTGCACACACACACACACACACACACACACACACAGTAACCCTACGCTAAAAACGCCTTCTAAATCCTAACCTACATTTTCAGAAAATCTTCCTAATTTTCCCAAAAATTTAAACAAAAATCCTGTTGCTATGTACATACAGTACATAGCAACATCTAAAATGACACAGATGCTTTTCACGGTTTTAATGGGTTAACCACTTGAACCCTATTTAGCATCCCTATTCTGGTCGAAACATTCACCGTAAAATAGCCGATCTACAAGCTCACAACGCATCCCAGACATTTGGTGTAGAGGGGAAAATGAACAGCACAGAGCCAAACTGTCAAGTTTTGTAAGTATTGAGAGTTTAAGTGGTTAAATGTCTGAAAATACACTAATACATTAACATGAATGCAACACAACACTGATGACAGTGCTGTCAAACAAGTCTATGAAGCTATCTGTGAAAGTTTGATCTGCCACACAATTTCATCTGTACATTGAATATAGGATACCAGGTAAACAATGAACCTAGTATCTTCACTCTAATGTTCCTCCCCGGTATCAGTCTGAACTTCGGCCCATAGGGAGCGAGTAGGAGAAATCAGAAAATGATTTTGATGCTTTTCACTGCAGTTGAAACGCAGTCACTGATTGGCCCGATCATTTTCTGATTTCTCATACTCGCTCCCGAAGTCCAGACTGATGCAGGGAGGAACGTGAGAGTGAATCCACGTTATCAGTCTGGCCAATGCCAGGCTAGTGTTAGGGTGGTGTCAGGGTATATTTTTGTGGTGTTAGGGTGGTGTCAGGGTATATATTCTTGTGGTGCTAGGGTTAAATTCTTACCCTCTGGTAGCATTCAATCAGGGTGTGCATGGTCTATAGAAGGTGGAGTTCCCTGCATCAGGATCCTGATCCACTCCGTCAAGAATGGATCCACACTGAGGTCAAACACAAAGGACATGGGTCACAAACTGATGCACACAGTGATATTTATAATCCATTAATTTCACTGTTGCTCTTTTAACAGTAGAATACAGCCATAGACAGAGCAGCCAGAGCGGTCACACTGGGGCTTGTGGGGTGGTGGGGAAGGTTATTGTAGTTTAGCGCTCACCTGTGGTATGTTGGGTCAACTACGGCCCTTTGTGAGTGATTCAGATTGCACCTCTAATCTACAACTGTGTTCAAAGAAGTTAACAGTGGTGGAAAGTAACTAAGTACTTCAGTACTGTACTCAAGTAAAACTTTTAGGTATTTATTCTATTCTATTCTGGTGGAAACATTCGCCGTAAAACAGCCGATCTACAAGCTCACAACGCATCACAGAGATTTGGTGTAGAGGGAAAAATGAACAGAACCAAGTACAGAGCCAAAGGTCAAGTTTTCTAAGTATTGAGGGTTTAAGTGGTTAAATGTCTGAAAATACACATTAACATGAATGCAACACAACACTGATGACAGTGCTGTCAAACAAGGCTATGAAGCTATCTGTGAAATCTATGAGAAGGTTTGATCTGCCACACAATGTTATCTGTACATTGAAACTATAGGATTCCAGGTAAACAATGAACCTTGTATCTGTCTAAATATCATGCTATCTAAATTAACATTTTTAACATTGTGGTCAAGAAAAAACAAGCCTAAGTAACAAACACATGAGAACAAATGACCAGGGTGTGTCTGCATGGTCGTCATATCTAGGTCAGTCACTATACTGTAGCATCAATGGAGCAGAATGTGAAGGGTCTCACGCTCTTTTCTCCTCCAGGCTAGAGTGTTAGTCCAGTGGTTCTCAACCTTTTCAGCCCGTGACCCCCCAAAATAATAATATTTTTGGGGACCCCCACCCTTTGTAATTGTTTTTTGTTTTTAGTAGTTTGTTTTTGATGAGTAATGGTCTTTTTCTTTCTTTCTTTTTTTGCAGGTATTAAACTAGCTGGGGACCCCGAGAACCACTGTGTTAGTCGACCAGCCACAGCCCACTTTGTAGTTACTAATGTAAGCTGGTTATGGTGGAAATAATGACTGAAGGAGTATGAGGAAAGTGAAGTGCTTGAAGGGCTGAGGCTCAGTCTTCAGATTATGACGGAACATTGGAAGTGAGTCTGCAGTTCTAACTGCAATGGGGAGTTCATTCCACATCTTGGGAGCCAGAAGGGAGAAGAGTCTCGGACGTGTGGAGCGTTGTCCCGGATGTTTTAGAGAAGGTTCTGACAGCTTCCCTGTGCTAGCTGATCTGAGTGAGCAGGGAGGGGTTGTAGGGTTGGATCAGGCTTTATGAAGGTATGGGGGGGGACTATGACTTTGGTTGCTTTGTAGGCCAGCATCAGTGTTTTGTACTCGGTGCAGGCAGCAACTGGGAGCCAATGGAGGGAGCTGAAATGGGGGGAGACCTGAAAACTAGTTAGCTAGTTGAAAACCAGGCACGCTTTATTTGATGGGGCTTAAGTCCACATGCCGGGAGGCTAGTAAGGAGCGAGTTACAGTAGTCAAGTTTTGATATGACTGAAGCCAGGATAAGGAGCTGGGCTGACTCCTGGGTGAGGAAGGGTCTGATCCTTCCAATGTTATAGAGTGTAAACCTACAGGATGGAGTGGCCGCTGCAATGTGTGCCTTGAATTACAGCTGACTGTCCAGGACAACACCAAGGTTCTGAATGAGAGCTGACTGTCCAGGACAACACCAACAGAGGACACCAGGGAGTTGTCTATGGCAGGGGTTTTCAACCTTTTTCATGCCAACGACCCCTAAATTGATATACATTTGGCCACGGACACCCATCTGAATTGTTTTTGTGGCAGGGACCCCCAAAAGCAAAGATTTGAATTACAAATGTGCTTAAAAATATATATTCAAAAATTAGCACACATTTTCAAGATTTTTCAAAAATAGCAGATTTACAAGCTCATAGCGGGACAGTCTGTGCCGCACTATGAGCTTGTATATCTGCTATTTTTGAATAGCCAAGGCTAAGTGGTTAAAATGATTGACCCCCTGGTACCCCCCCAAGGACCACTTGTGGACCCCGGACCACTGGTTGAGAACCACTGGTCTATGGAAATAGTGAGATCCTGCATGGGGCAGGACTTACCTAGTAAGAAGAGAAGCTCGGTCTTGTCTGGGTTCAGCTTAAGGTGGTGAAAAGACAAGACATCCACTGTGAGATGTCAGCCAGACATGCAGCGAGGCTCTTCAACCTGAGTGGCAGAGGGTAGAGAGAGAAACAGAGTGTTTACAACTGTTACAATCAACCAATAGTAAGGAGTATAAGGATCAGATCCTAGATCAGTGACTATCATGATCATGAAATTCCATTTGACCATTAATTGTCTTACAAATAATTGAGATTAACAATTGTATTGTCTTTTTTTCTGTGAACATTGGAATGTATAAATTACATTTATGTTTAGCTTTTAGGCTTTGTAAACAAAAATTGCATATGGCAATATGCACATTTAAATATAAGAAGAAATGAATGATACCAATAATCCACAAAAAATAATATACTATGGTCTATAGAAGGTGGAGTTCTCTGCATCAGGATCCTGATCCACTCCCTCAAAATGGATCCACACTGAGGTCAAACACGAAGGTCATAGGTCACAAACCGATGCACACAGTGATATTTATAATCCATTCATTTCACTGTTGCTCTTTTACAACAGTAGAATAATGATCAGATCCTACAGCCATAGACAGAGCAGCCAGAGCGGTCACACTGGGGCTTGTGGGGTGGTGGGGAAGGTTATTATAGTTTAGCGCCCACCTGTGGTATGATGGGTCAACTACGGCCCTTTATGAGTGATTCAGATTGCACCTCTAATGTGCAACTGTGTTCAAAGAGATTAACAACTAACATTAATCCATTAAGACCGGGAACACATCTGTGTCACCACTTTAACCATTATTGTATACTTGTATTAAAAAATATTGACATTTGTGCAAATCCTTGAATATATATATATTAGTGATGCGCGGGTTGACCCGTAACCCGCGGGTCAACCCGCGGCGCGGGTGGGTCGAGTCAGAATTTCAGTGGTAATTATGCGGGCTGCGGGTGAGCGGGTCAGCCGCTCTCACAAGCAAAAAATAAATACAAAATCACATGCTCTTGTTTTGTCTTTATTCCTAATAAGAATAAGAATAATAACAATAAAACAGTTTGAATATACTTGGGGATTATTTTCTAACCATGATTTTACAGAATAAAAAAAAAATGGCGGGTCGCGGGGCGGGTTGAGCCATAGATTTATATATGGGTTCGCGGGGCAGGTTGAGGCGGGGCGGGTCACGAAAAAACCCGACCCGCGCATCACTTCTATATATATATATATATATATATATATATATATATGATGACTTGATTTGATTTTTTCTTTAGTAAAGTGTCATGCTTCCAAAGGAAGCCCTGCCCATATGGACTTACAGGACTCATATATATATGTATATGTATATATATATTTTATTTTTTTAAACAAACATTTTTAACTCAAATCTTTGCTTCTGGGGGGTTCATGGAACAGCGTATTTTGTATGCAAATATTTGAATACAATATACATATTTTTAAGGGGAACATTTGTAACTCAAACATTTGCTTCTGGGGATTCGACAAATGTCTTCTAAATCAGTTTTTGAAAAAACGTATGTTGAAACGTATGTTGACATGAAACGTTTTCATGTCAAGGACCCCCCAAAAGATTCTAACATGAAGGACCATCCAGTCCAAAGGAAACATTTTAAACAGTAATCGTCATATTGTCTGTACTCACAGTCAGTGGTGTAATTAAGTAACTAAGTACTCAAGTACTGTACCTAAGTACAATTTTGAGGTACTTTTACTTTACTGGAGTATTTCCAATTGTCTATACTTTTACTTCTACTCCACTACATCTCAGAGGCAAATATTGTACTTTTACTCCACTACAACTATTTGAAAACTTTAGTTGCTAGTTACATTGCAGATATAAATGATTACATTATAAAACATACATTAACCGCTTTAGCCCATTTTAAACCTAGGCTACTTGAAAATAGCAGATCTACAAGCTCACAACGCGTCCTGAGCTTGTAGATCTGCTATTTTCAAACATTTTAGTACTTTTACTTTTGGTACTTTAAACACATTTTCAAACCAATACTTTCGTACTTTTAATGTCTGTCTGTCTGTCTGTCTGTCTGTGTGTGCTGGAGAACCCAGTACCCCACATGTCTGTCTGTCAGAGCCTTCTAGGGCTCTAAAGGTCCTATACTTCAACTAAATGTCCATGTCATTACAGTTCTCAGATAGCGTCCATACTCACTCAGAAACGTGTTGAAATGTCTCTCACTCTCTCTTCTCCTCCAGACTAGTGTGTTAGTTGACCACAAGTGTGTTAGTTGATACAATTGTACGGCAGACTCAGAGCCAGTCTTCATTTTAACTCTTTTATACTTGTGTTTGATGGAGTGCAATATAGAACGATTACATCCCCACATCCACAGCACTGGCCTTCCCCTCTGGTTCATGGCCAGTGGGGTTTGTTAAACAAAAAACAGCTGTCTCCCTATTTGGGCTGCTGCAGTTGTGCACACTTTTTTGCCTTACTAAAAAAAAAGACAATTTAACAATATAATTTATACTCACAAAAATAACTGATCTACAAGCTAACAATGTGTCGTGATGCGACGTGTTAGCATGTAGATCAGTTATTTTTGGCAAGCAACACCCAAGTGAACTGTCAGAATACCTCTTCAACGTAGTCGTGTCCAACAGGCTGCACGTCGTTCTGCAGTGCAGCTAGCGCCGCCGCAGACAGCCAATCAGAGACATCATTCTTGATCTCTGGGGCAGCCATGGAGGGTGGCGTTGGCTTGGATATCTCCGCCGCCTTCATCTCATCCGCTTTCGCCGTGGTCTGCAGTTTGTTTCCTCCTGCAAGGGGCGAAGGGGGAGGTAGGGTTCTTTAGTCTCAGACCATTGCTATTGGGCACAAACCCTCTTACAATATTTCATAAATTGCCTATTTAGTGGCGAAAATAGGCGATGCAAGGTGTTGTGAGTTTGCAGATGGCATTGGATGAAGTGAACAGCCAACAAATACGATAAAACCCGAAATTGTGTCTACTAATGACTTCATCCTTACTGCTCCAAAAGACCACAGCTAGTGAAGTTATTATTTGTAGCAGGGCCAAAAGTTACCGTAAACTTACCATAGACATTAGTGAACACCCAACCTCTAATCGTAAATACACACAAAAAATTAATTGATTAACCGATAAGAATTTGCAAATCAAAATTTTTATCATGCAAAAACAAACAAAACATCACTATTAACACACAATCCCATTCAAAGATTCTTAGTATTGGTTTACTTAAAACTGTGACATTCCATTTTACATTTTACTGAGGAGTCACTAGTCCACAGATGCTTTGACTAATGGACAGCATACAAATGCAATAAATCACAATAATAATTTAAAAAAAAAAGGAAAACAATGACCGTTTCCATTTGCAAGGGCCAGGAGTGAACTATTGGCCATTTGACTGCATGGTTAAACTAGGTTATACACTTGTTATTCTACAAGGCACAGAACTTCAAGAAATGTTAGGTTTGGAAACGCACGCCTGGTCGCTGTCCATCACTACACAAGTTGGCAGAGACTTATCCAGACATTGGCATGTAGCCTTTGAGTGCAAAACACGCTCTGTGAAACCAGCTTCACTCTTTATTAGTGATGAGTGTTTGAACCACTTTCAACCTGGTGTCCCTATTTTGGGCACGTCATTATAGGTGCAAATTGTCAAAAAAAAAAGTTTTATAATTTTTAAAGTGAAAATGGAAGTTGTTTTCTTTATTCATTGTGTGATAAGTACATAGGGGTTCAATGACTTAAACCCTATATACTTAGATGGGTGTGCAAGGGGTCTGTAATTGGCCCCGTCCTTTTCTATCACTCATCAATCTCTGCCGATCTACAAGCTCACACAATGCCTCGTGACGTGTAGTGAGACGATTTTTGTTTTCACTGAATGTTTGCCTATTACGACAAGCCCCGAATAGGGACGCTAGGATTCATGTGGTTGAACTGGCTAAATGCAGAGCTATACTAATCAAACAGGAATACAGCAAAAACACAGAACAGAGCATAATGGCAACAAGGTGAAGAATGAAGTCATTGTCAAATACCGCCAGGAGACGTCAACATTCAAAGGGGACCTACTGACCTACTGACCTACTGACCTACTGACCGACAGAGTTGGTCCCCCCGCCACCGCTCACTATGTTGACCGGCTTCAGGTAGGAGGAGTTGTGGGTGGAGGCAGAAGCATTGGACGAAGAGGTGGTGCTGGAGCTGCCCAGGCCAGAGGAGGGGGTCTTACTGGAGGAGGAGGAGGTCTGGGTGAAGGGATGGGTTTCCCCAGCTTGGTGTGAAGCTTCACCACCTGGGGAACGGAGCAGAGCAACACGTTTGAGGGTTTGTTTTCCAAACAACAATGCTCTCATATCATAAATCTCATATTTGGGAACACACATGTTGACATCTTTGTTATAATTGCCAAAACACGTCAAAGCTAAAGTTCCCCTTATGACTTATGAAGCTGTAAAAGGATTGGCTTATGTCTTTATTAAACCAGATATGCAAATATGTTCTGTTTTTTTTGTCCTTCCAAACACCTGAACCAAGCATAGAACTTGCGTACCGGTCAAATATGCATACATCTGTGCCAAATATACACAGTATAGAGACAAGTACACAACGTCCAGTAAGCCTGCCTGTGTGTGGGCGTGTGTATATTGAATGAGGGTTAATATCTTTTGTGACCGTTTACAATCCATTATGTTCCTAAATAATGTGTTTATCGGTGTCAGCCAGGGGTCTATAATGGGCCCCCTCCTTTTTTACCCCTTTACAAATATCTACAATCTCACAGTGCGACACGTTGAAAGATTGTAGATTAATGTAGTTAACCACATTAATCCTGGCTTACCCATTTTGGGCATGCCATTATAGCCAAAGGTTTAAAGACTTAAAAAATATATTTATCAAAGTTCTCAAATTTTGAAAAATAGTCAATGTATAAAACTTCATAAGACAAGCTGTGAGCTTGTATCCAAATGGACCCTAATGCAGTGGTGGGGTCCAGGGACCCTCAGGGTTCCTTGAGGTGGTTCAAAATAGACACATACAGGTCTGGAACTTTTGAGAGTGTACAAATGGAACCAAATGGACCCGTACAGGTCCATTTGGTTCCATTTGTACACTCTCAGAGTTATGAGGGGTCATTGAAATTAAAAAGTTTGAGCACCACTGGCCTAATGCACACCAAACTGGAGGTCATCAAAGTTTTTAAAAAGCTTTGAGAATGACAGCTCTAGGAGGACTTTTCTTCACCATGACGAGTCCAGTCAGTGGCGAGTTGAACGTACCTGTCTGATAGTAGGACTCTGCCACTGTGGGCTGGGGCTGTGCTGCGGCCACAGCTGATGTAGCGATGGGCTGCTGGTAGTATTGCTTGGGGTCATAAGCGACAGCCGGGGCTGTAGACCGCACATACGAATATGTGTCCTAATAGAAATGTGTATGTGTGTTTGTGTGTGCGCGCGCATATGCACCCATGTCATGGAAGGCCTTGAGAGCTTCGCTGGTGTCCAACACTCGGAGGATGAACCAAAGTAGAGGTTCAGAGAGCTGACAGGTGGAAAGAGAACCCTAGGAAAATGGAAAATGAAATACACCACTTTTTAATACGGCCAAAACCCACTGAATTTGTCATAAATTCATTTTTAACCTCCATGAATTAGCATGTGCTAGGAAAATGTGTTGAGCATGCATGTTCTTTTTTCCTGCAATGTCCCACTTAACACTCATGAAGCTAAACACGTTTTACCCCTGAGATTAGGTAAAACAGGTCAATGTCATTTGTCATTTTGACAAACCACAAGGAACGTTTATCAGAAAGTGCAAACTATTTTCCAGAGCATCTGTGATGCATGTAAACCCCAAGCTGCCTTCAACGTGTGCTCTTTCCTCACCTGTCTGCCCATGTAGCCACAGGCCATGTATGTGAGTATGGGCTGCAACATGACCTGGACCGAGGTGGCCCTCTTGCTGAGAGTTGTGAGGATGGTGAACAGGCCGTCGCCCACGGAGATGGCATCTAGACCACCGTGGAAGTTCTCGTGTTTGGTCAGGTGAAGACCACTGGCTCCTACAGAGGGAAAACAACCACCATCAACTGAGCCAGTTTATTAATGAGATTTGAACACATGCAGTAATGGTTTCCGATACAGAAGGCAGCAACATGATCAAGTTAAGTCCTCACGGAGTTGTCTTGCTTTTCTTCAGCTTGTTAACGCGTAACTAGAAAGTTCATCATTTCAAACCGGAAGCAATGCAGTCAGATGGAAAAATAAATAATTGACTTTGACAAAAGACACTTGTCACATTGTAACAGGGTTTCTACACTTGGGTTCACCTTAAAGGCTTATTAGTATTCCTTATTTATACCAATGCATTCCATCAGCCGGTTAATGGCCTAGCTTGTGGCTAGTGGTATAATTATAATAATTGTTTTATGGAGTCTTAGGGCAGGACAAATGGCATAACACTTTCCGCATAAAGGGGCCAGGTATCCAGGAGGGGCCAGATCCAGGACCATTTTAAATACTTTATATATGGACACAAAAACAATGTCTAGGCTTTATGTGGATGGTGTTAATACTTGTGGTAAAGACGACTCCTGCTTCAAAACAGAGACCCTAGGATTACAAGCACTTACTCCATGGACCAAAGTATGTCCATGGATGATGGCAGTGAAACACATAAGTTGTCACTACACAGAACACCATGACAAGACACTCGTACCTCTCATTGGACAGGATGTGCATGAGCTTGAGCAGGAACTCGCTGAACATCTGCGGGCAGGTGGATGACAGGTGCACCTGCAGTCGGGTGAGGAACTCCTGCATGGCCTGGGTGGCAGTGGGGCCCACCTGGGAGCTGTGCTGGCTGGTTCCGTGGGGGTTGCTGCCGGAGAGGAAGCGAACCAGGACATGCACCAGTGTGGGGTCGGACACCATCTGCTGAGCCGTGCTTTCCTGACCACCCAGCCCATTGCTGGAGGCTGCAAAAAAACAAGGAAGTCAGCAGTATCTTACGTAGGGAACCAAGGGGGTAATTTATTAATTCATTCATCATACACATACAAAATGGTAAGGTTGAAAACAACAACACTGACTTAATTCAGATTAGATATATATAAACCTCTTTCTAAAAAAAACATACCAAGTGTTGAGTACTGACCACAGGCCGGCATGTTCGTCATGAGGGTGAGCGAGTGAAGAACCAGACACCAGGTCCTCAGGGAAGTGTTGGGATACCAAGCCAGCACGGTAAGGAAACTGCTGATGGAGGCTGAATACACATACACATGCAGTAAAATCCTGGTTGTTAATATTACTCTGATAGTGTACAAATGTTTTTTGCCTTTAAAATTAAGATAGCTTTTATGGTCTTTCAGTACATTTTTCCCGAATAATAATACAATATTCAAAGAATAGTATGTTGTGTGTGTATTAAAGACGGCCAGCTTGCCAAATCAAGATTTACTGCTGGGGGTTAAGTCATCTTGCTACACAGCATGCTTTCTAACACTGAAAGCCTTTTCTCGTCTCTCCCATAAATCAGTTTTTTCACTAGCAAGCCGGAGAAGATAAAACCTGTTTCCACACAGTACTTTATTTTTTTGACATTCCAAAAGAACTGTGATGAGGAACCACTAGAGGAATCACTGTAGGTCAAAACTTTACACGTTTGAATAGATTATTTTCTCTCATTTTTTTTCATTTTATGCTTTATTTCAGAGGCAGACAGGGAGGAGAGAAATGCAAGACAAGATGGGGGATTCAGATTCAAACCCATATCCTCACGCTCCCTAGGAGCATAATTATCCTGCACTAACTGGCTGAGTCACCAGGCACCCTCAGAAAAGTACATACAGCATTATGATGAACACTGACCTTGGTTGAGTGGGATGGCGGGCACTCGGCTGGCATTGAACATGAATATGTCAGAGCCGCTCTCTTCTGTGCCATTGGAGCAGGAGTTGAGGCTGAGGGTCAGCCACAGCTGCAGAAGGGACTCCAACTAAAGCACAAAACACCTCATCAGTGGGATGGAAACACACCAAATGTGTAAATAAATGCAACTGATGGTGACCTTGTAAGCCTTTGAAGTCAGTTTTAATCTAAGCCTGTAGAAGTGGTATTGAATTCAGGGAGTTTATAGTACAGCTAATTGAAAAGGGACGAAGGTTTCATGAACCCATGGAAAAACACAGACACCTAGGGTAAGGGGCACATTACATTACCGCCACTGTTTCCCAAATACCAAGCTGTGGAGTGTCGAAAGGGAATGGGTGGACAAGGACAGAGTGACATGCCGTAACGCATCATAACTCTCTAACCTTTTGCATGTGTGTTTTGATTGCACAGTATCTGCTGTAATGTAGCCATGCTGTATGGCAAAGATTGATATTTGTTCCGTCTCCTCCTGCCCCGAAACCAGGTTCAACTTGTATTTATTGTTTAGTTTTTAGCGGTGCCAACCGCTCTATATCTGACTTTGTCTGTGTGTCCGTGTGTCCGGGTGTCCGTGTGTCTGTCCGGGTGTGTGTCTGTCGGGGTGTGTGTCCAATAAACAAACATTGATGACAACATCAATACGGGGCTCATCAAAGGCACCGCTTCCTTCACACAGGGTGTGATTTTTGAGTGGTGCCAACCACTCCTATATCTGACTTTGTCTGTGTGTCCGTGTGTCCGGGTGTGTGTCTGTCCGGGTGTGTGTCCAATAAACAAACATTGATGACAACATCAATACGGGGCTCATCAAAGGCACCACTCTCTTCACACAGGGTGTGATTTTTTCTAACTAGGTAGTGGTACTGCATTCTGACCTGCACATGGTGGACCTGCAGCATGGAGAACAGTTTGTTGAAGCAAGCGCTCAGCATGGGGATAGAAGAGGCCTGCACCATCAAGCTGCTGACTGGAGGAGAGGATCCTCCCCCTTGCAGCCCCCTCAGCAGGGAGTCATCTGTCCCGTTGGAGGCCTGGGCCACTGGGGACAGGGGGTGGAGAGAAGAGACACACACACGTCATGTCATCTGGTTTGACTACCAGGAAGAACCTACAATGACTATCATTGATCGCTAATGTTGTACACCAATAGTACCTATTCTGAACCTAAATCAAAAAGGTGCAAGTTATTTCGTAGTGTAAAACACTGATAAGAAAAGGGTGATTAATGTAGATTTTTTTGTCCTATGATTCAAGATTTACTTTATTATCCGTTAAAAACAAGTTACAAACCAATCAATTAATGTATTAAGATTTTAATATTTGCTGCTGCTTCCCTGCTCCGTATGTGTGTGTACCTGTAGGTGAAGTTGAAGTGAGGGCTTGTAGGATGGAGTCGGCCTGCAGAGTGGCCATCATTTTGAGCATCAGCTCTGCTTGCTGTTCCAGCCCCACTTCCAGGCGGGCATCCAATGCTGTCAAGAGCAAAGACGGGAAAAGGCCAAAGATTACTACCAGGATTTACCAGATCCTATTGAACTGCTAAACCACTTCTAGCAAGAAATTGAACACTGTTAAATTCTTCATCCTTAACAATGCCAACAATCAGGCAGTGGCTCTAGGGGTAGAGCAGCTGTCTTGGAACTGGAAAGTTCTCGGTTCAATCGAGTTAAGGGATCCATATCAAACATGCAGAATTTGCAGACACTGTTGTAACAAGTGATACCTGCTAAATCGGATCATGACATTTATTGAGTGCAATAAATGTGGGCATCGCTCAGTAAATGAGAATTTCATACTGTATCTGAGGTTAATGTCCATATCAGCTTATAATGGGTGCCAGCTTAAAGATAGCAGTGAAATTGCAAAGAGAGCCTCGTCGTTACACTGCAAGAGTAAACATTTTTAATCAAGACAGTGCTAATGGCACCTCGTCTGGTCACAGCCATGATAATGAAGATTTGACACAAAATGTCCTTCAGCTTGTAGATCTGCAATTTTCGGCTAATGTTCCCCCCAGAATCGGGGCGCTAGGGTTCAAGTGGTTAATGTAAAAAAAAGTTACAAGATTTGGGTGGATTTGGGCGCTCCCCTGTAGTAACTCTGAGGACCCCCTAGGGGTCCCGGAACCCCTGTTGAAGACCCCTGCCCTAAAGAAATGAAAAGAATAATTGAACTACAATGTCTACATTCACTAGCCCCTTTCTCACCTTGTGACACAGAAACGGAGAGACCCTGTGAGCCGGTCCTTTCCACAGCAGCTGGCGGTTTGGACACGGGGATACCAACCCCTCCTATGTAGGGGTTGTATCCATACGTGCCATAGTCAGCGCCCCAGTAGTCATACCAGGTGCTGCTTATAGGCTGAAGGACAGGAGGGAGGGAGGGAGCAATAGACAAAAACAAAAATACAAAATGTAATCATTCCTTTCTCAACACACATACCTGTACATTTGTGCTTGCATGCAAACTACCACAAGACAGCACAAGACAAAAGATAAATAAATAAAACCGCTACAGTTGGTTTAATAGTTGCCTATGGCTACATTTACATGCAAGAACATTTTAAATTACAAACTGAGAAAGGAAGAGTAACACTTTACCGACGATGGTTAGCTTGGCCAATTGAATGCATCTACACAATTTAATAGGTATTCAGTAGTGTTGTGGAGCTGTGTACTGTGCAGTAACAATTCAAATATCTTTTGGATGGGTTGAGGTCAGTGTAGCTACATTATTGATGCGCTTGGTGTTCATTTGAACTGGTGCTTGAACTGATTTATTTTTCACTAAATCAATTGTTAACTGGAGGGTGCTATGGCCAATACCACTAGCCAAATACAAATACAGTATAGGAGAAAACACAGAATAAATGCAGAGTTGAACAGAGACAAGGGAAGTCAGGCTTAACATACCTTAAATACTTTGGCGGCGAGTGGATCCTTTTCCAAATCAATATCTAAAGGATCAATATCAACATCCATCAGGTCTTGTAGCAAGTCAAAGTCTATGTCTTTATCTTTTTCCAAAGATGATAGAGGTGGAGCACCTTTGGATAACGAAAACAGCTTTAATATTGCCAAGCAAGCACACTAAAAAAACAACCAGCAAGTAAACTCAAACTGGCCTTTCTTTAGAAAGTTACTAGGCAATTTTAAGGCCGATTAAAATCACTGGTTTCTCTGTAATATAGGGAGAGTCCAGACAAAGGATTTGTTGGCCAACACTAGTCGAAACCATCTGACAACTTCATCAAATCCAACCAACTCTACCAAATCTGTGCATTCTTATAGGAATGTCAAAATCATAGAGAAGAGCCAAATTGAGTTGAAGGTGGTTTCTACTACTACATTTATGTCAGTAATTACAGCCTAAGACAGACATAATAGTTTACAAATGGAATACAAATCTAATCATGACCATGCAAACATGACTGCAGTTGACATAAGAAAACGCATGTAATCAAATTGACATGCCATGAATCTGCAATGTTTGAACTCTCACTTCAAAAAGACAAAAACACAAAAAAACTGTACATTAACAATGAAGGCTGTTAGAAAAACCTGCAAATACCCTATAAAAAACAAAACAGAATTTCCGCACAGGAAGCCATACAAGTACTGCAAAACAACACTGTGGAAGAAAACAAAATACAACATGCAGCTATGAAAAGAAGAGGGGAAGGAAGGGAAGAAAACATTTTTTTAAAACATAAAATGCATCACCGTCATCATGATCATACAAATGTGAGGGTTCATGGGGGGAAAAAAATCCATGTGGTGCTTTTGGGAGCGTGTATGTGTTTACGGGGTGGCCTACCAACGCACTTTGGAAAACAGAGGAGGTACCAGGTGTACCTGTGATGATATCAGGCGCCAGGACCTCTTCGATGCTTTCCACCAGGGGGATGGGCGTCTGCTGGGGCAGGGAGTCGTCCGAGTCGGCCCCTGCCCCTGAAGAGGACGACGCGCCGGCCTCCTCCCCCAACGCCCCTTCGACCATCACATCCAGAGAGCCCGGGGACAGCAGTTCACCTGGGGGACGAGGAGGACATAATTGATTACATAAATTACTTTGTGGGCCTTATGTGTCCTTAAAGTAAAGAAAATAAGAAAAAAACTGTAAAACGGTGTCACGCAAAAAAATGCGTTGAGTGCATGTACTGTAGTAGTACCATGTACTGTAGATCAGCTATTTTCGCTTGTAGATCAGCTATTTTCGCTTGTAGTTTTGCCATTTTTTAAAAGCTACTATTTAATGTATCAGTTCGATTAACTGTTGCAACCCCTTTGAACAAATATGACACAAACACCACTTGACAATGTCAATGCATGTCCTACCACTCTTATTTGCCCCACAGGAGCAGAACCGCCTACCTGCCAAGATGTCTTGTAGCATGCAGGTGAGTGAGTATTGGGCCCAGGCTCCTCCCCAGGAGATGTCCCCCCGGTTGAAGTCTGTCCCTACCAGGAGGAGCAACAGGCGTTCCAGCTGTTGCTCCGACACTACCTCACACAGGTGGATGGTGGGTCGGGTGAAATTCGCTATCCTAGCTAGGACCTAGAGTGGACACACACACACACACACACCCACACGAGAGAGAGAGTTCATGCTCATGAAGCAATAGTGAACTGAAAAATATGCATTTCCTTTTCACTTTCATCTATTAGTCCAGGGGTCTTCAACGTTTTCAGGCCAAGGACCCCTTGGCTGAGAGCGAGATAAAGCAGGGACCCCCATTATATATTGTATAAAATATTTATTTTTTCATAGATTTCATCGGCAGCTTCATAGACTTGTTTCACATGTTGGATTCATGTTAATGTGTATTTCCAGACATGTAACCATGCACTTAAACAATACTTAGTAAACCTGACCTTTCACTCTGTACTTAGTCTGCTCTTTTTTTTCCCTACACCAAACCACTAAAGTTTGGCTAAAGTTCTCCTCAGAATAGGGATGCTTGGTTGAAGTGGTTAATGTAAAAATCACAGAAACATTTGGCGGACCCCTGTAGTAACGCTGAGGACCCCCTAGCGGTTCCGGACCCCCTGTTGAAGACCTCTGTATTAGTCTACAGATTAATAGTTTCATAAATGAATACATCAATTATTAGTACAATACAGACCATCAATCCATCTCTCTTAAAATCACTCCCAGTTCTTTCACTTTTTAATGGCCAGTAATCCATCATTTAATATGGAGGCAGTCAAGAAATCATTTAGGGTGAATAAGATGCAAAAACGTGTCCAAATGACATCTGCTTGCAGACTGACAGGAGGAGTCTAGAAATGCTATTTAATAGGTAGATTTGGGACCTTGCAGACGAAGAGCAGCAGGTCGGCATGGCACGTGAAGTCCATGGAGAGCAGGAAGAGGGCCAGCTTCTGCACGACGGAGATGCAGCGCTCGTGGGCCAGCGTGAAGGGCAGGGGTTCCACCTCGGGGGCCTCCTTGGCCGCCGTGGCCTCCGTGTCCAGCGTGAAGCGGGGACACTCGGCGGTACGCCGCAGACGAATCAGGTCCTTAAAGTGCTGGGATCAAAGGAGCAGTGGGAGAGCGAGGCACGAGGATACCAAGAGTTACTAAGTTGAACGAACATTTAATCATTCTCCATGTTAACCCATGTTCAGAAAGCCAGTCACAATCACAAGTTCAGCCGTTTTAAGAAAGCTAAATAAGGTCTTTCATTAAATTAGGGTAGCGTTGAAGTAGTTTGTTTTCATTGTGGTAGCAGATATGTGATGATTTATGTGGAAATGCTCACCTTTGATGTGGCCTGTTTGAGCTTGGCCTGCTCCACCAGGAGTTTATAGGAGGAACCTTTGTTGCTCTGGATCTTTTCCTTCTCTATCTGCTCCACCAAAGCTTTCTGTTTTGCTTTCAATAGATTTAACTGCTACAATGAAAAGGGCATGATAAATACACAATCCAACACAACACATTTCACCACCGTTTGAACTCTGTGAGAAGCTTTTAGGCCCTGTGTCTTCTAGGCATCTTGTGTGAGCAGAAAAGTGCCAAAGGCGCTGGGAACAACAAAAATGCTCAGAGGCACAGAGCCAGTAGTGTAGCTATCACTACCACGTAACATACGCATAAACACACAAACTCAGCATGAAGATTTAATGTCTGGCCGATGAAGGAGCACATAGAAACGTTATTGTGGTCCATGTAGTATGACTCCAGATTAAAAAGGTACGACTAATATTAGTTTATTACTGTGCAATCAGAGTTTGTGAAAAGTGACATTGAAAAGCAGTGCCTCCATGAAATGATTGTTGCATCGGCACGTGTTGTGACCTTGTAGACCATCTATTTTGACTATTTTTTAAAGTTTTAAAAATGTATAAATATTATGAAAATGTTTATAAAGATCCTGCAGCTCAGAAAATGATGACACTTTTTTTAATGCTTTAATCATGCTTTAATCTGAGTGTTTTGTTTTACGTACTCAACAACAAAGTTGTTGATCGGGATAAAGCTTTTCTAATGGTGTTGGGATGAGACACATTTACCTGCTTGTGGTGGACCAGCTTGTTGCGGATCTTGCGAGAATAGAGTCTGTCCAAGCTACTGTTGCCTTTGGTTGATCTGCTAGAGTTCTGAGACTGCAGACTGTTGTTTATAAAACTCCACTGGTTCCCTGCATTTAATCATGGTGAGACGGATGAAGAGGGCAGAGGAGTTAGTTCAATAACTTTCACTTTTGAGGGGCACTTGCACACAACTCTGACAAAGGCAGTAATTCCCAGGTTACAAAGCTCAAGAAAAGGCAAATACTTAATTTCAATAGTCATAGAATGGACTTATTTGTGTCAAACCCCTTCTTGCATCCAAAATATTTGTTGCACCAATAAGATTACTAGAAAAAAGCTAACTTTGAGTTCAATTAATTGACTTTATATCCCTCACTTCAAGTTGGTAATAATGTTGTCTAGACACCAGATGGTTATATTGGTGAATTATGTAGGGATTTAAATAAAGAATCAGACTGGCATATGGTTAAGAGTCTGAGGAAGGCTGACACACACAAAGTATTTCCTTGACAGCCAATAAAGAAATGACACCAATGAAAATCTAAGCACACAGACTATGTGAACCGGTCCTGTCATCTCAGTTCTCAGTGGTCGATTGCAGACAGTTCAAGTACCTGTGAAGGTCCTGTCCCTGTCCTTCCCTCCAAGGTGCTTTTTAGAGCCTGCAGCCTCGTCCTCCACACTGGCCACATAGTCCAAAAGTCTAGACACCAGCATCACCACCCAGCTGATCATGGGAATGTCCAGCACACCTTGAAAACAAGCGCATACACAGAATGTGATTTTAACACTCTGGCCAAAAGCAGACAGCAGCATTTCAGATATCATGGTTCAGCACACAGGTTACAATTAGGTCAGCATATCTGGGAAAACTGCTTTCACCTACAACTGTTTCAATAGCTTTCTATTTTGGTAAGTATTTCATCTCCCTCATTTAACTTGCAGTACCTTTAAGGAGTAGTTCAAAAATCGATTACTCACCCCTTAGAGACTTGAATTCATGGATATTTTTTTGTTTTCGTCGCATTCCTAAGTCAATAATTTGATGACCAGCAGCAGTTCCGGTAGGAGACACAAAGAGACTCTTTGTGTCTCCAACCGGAACCACTGTTTGTCATCAAATTATTGGCTATATCCATGAAGTCTCCATGGGGTGAGTAATCAATAGAAAAAAAGTCATTTTGGGGGTGAACTACGCCTTTAAAGGAAACTTGCAGTCACGTTGCACAATCTGCCAATTCAATGATTTTCTTCTACAATAACGTTATATTAACAGCTTGAAGTTTCTTGAGCCACTATATCATGAAAGGAAATTCTATAGGTCAAAATGATATATATATAGTTACACTGTTTTGAGCTCAGCTATCTTGTTCATTTGAGCAGACAAGACTCTAGCATTAGGAGATGAGGTCATCCCCTTTGAGGCTCTTAATCTCTCACACTTCCTCAAAGGGAGACACTACTGCTGTAATGTTAATATAGTGCTTTAAATGATTTCATAAAGTTAGTAATGTTTTGTGGTCTTAACTATCTTATATTATTATTGTAATGCTAACAAGTGAAATGGATGTTTCTCTGTACATCCATAGTCAGGCCAGTTTAAAGCAAACAGACAATTAAAATATATTCTCAGTGCTTCAGCCACACTCAGATGAAAGTTGCATAGAACTCTTATCGAGCAGGAGTTTTAGGGAGGATAGATACAGCCCACAGGTGCCCTGAAGGGAGCCAAGGTCGTCTCCCATGGCAGCCGTGAGAGACCGTGAGACAGCAGGGAGGGGGTCCTTGCCCACCCCAACGATGGGTCGCGAGAAGGGATGGGAGCCGCATGCTCGATCCCCTACGGTGGACCAACAGCGACTCCTGTTGATGATTTTTATTCATGTTTTAGTATCTAGATGCCAGTCATATAAACGCTTGGAAAATAATATTAGGGCATTGCAAACTTCTCGACTAGCTCGAGAGGAGTGTATCTTCAGAGCTCTGAATTGAACTGTAACCGCTGGTAGAGTATTATTTTTGTATATGACAATTCATTCTGGTTGGTTAATAGGCTCATCAATAATTGTAAACTAGTTTAAGGATAATAAACCATTTTGATTCTTACAATTGTAATCACCTGTGTAGCAATTATTTCAAGGGCTTAACTCCTCACACTATGGAACCACTGAACCAGGTACCTTATCCTTCTCTAGATTTACTTTTATGGAGTTAAGGTTCAGTTGATGTTTTTAACAATTGGTGCCTTGAAACCCGTATTGGTTCGTGAGGAGGACATCCTTTGGCAGGTCTTGACTTTCTTGTCTCGGTTCTGAGCAAACTTGCCCCGGGGTGAGAGATAAGGTTTGCTGAAACCTGTTTCGACTAATTCAGTGATTGGACACTCTAACCTGAGTTTGTTTGACTGAGATAAGCAATTGTCGTAATTCCAAAGCATTGACATAAATTTAGCTATTGTAGGACATTGATTTATAACCAAATTTAGCGGTGTTAATGAATTGTCATTGAGCTGTGTGTTTTAACTGTGCAAATCCTATTGTCAGGGGCGATAGGGAAGACATCTCAGGGAGATAGCCAGATTCCGGGAGTTTGGTATAAACTGTTAATTTCTGGGTATTTGACAGTAGAATAAATCGTCAGGGGCGATAGGGAAGACATCTCGGGGAGATAGCCAGATTCCGGGAGTTTGGTATTAATTGTTATTTCTGGGTATTGACAATACAGTCGTCCGGGGCGAAAAAGTAATCTCGGGGAGGTTATAAGATAGACTCGGGGAGTTTTAGTGAGTTATTTTAACGCACGGGTGCGGTTTTTACTCTGATCCGGTATCTAGTCGTCACATAAAGTGCTGTTAAAATCACATATAAGGGATTTATGGGCCAGGGGTTCATACAAAATAACTTCGGGGGAGTTATTACGCTCGGGGAGTGTAGCATATATTATCAATTGTGTGGGAAGGGTGGATTCCTCGCATGAAGCGCGCCGTGCTATGTGAGTTTGCATTTGGGGAAAAGCATTGGGGGGTGTGTACTCGCGACAATCAATCAATTGTCGCATCTCTTCTGTCTATCTCTTTCTAGTTCACTGTTAAATCATTGTATAACATACTACAGTTCATTGCGCTAGGAAGTGTGTGCCGTTTTAGAAAGTTGAAAGAAAAGAGAAAAGGAAAAAAGTGTGTTGGAAAGCAAACAATCTTAAAAAGTGTGAAGAGGATTTGTTGAAACCCCTAAATAACACTTATCAGCAGGGGGACTATAGAAGAGGTTATAGGGGTCCCCGTGACATGTCCCAAGTCAGGTGTTTTAACTGCAATGGTATGGGGCACTTTGCCCGTGATTGCATACAGCCTAGGCGGCAGCGAACACACGGTGGTCAGAGCCAGCAACATTTTTAGATGAGGCAGAATGGGACAGACCAGTTATAGGGGTGTTAAGGCAGGGGGAGGACGGTTACAGGGTTAAGCAGGACCAGCATAGAAGGCAGAGAAAAGTGATTAGAAGAGGGTATGACAGCTAGGAGAGAGGTCAGAGTGCATGCACGCACGGACACACACAACACACAATTGCTTAAGTGGCAGTACACATACGAAACCATACATTTCACACAAGGGAAGCAAAAGTTTGAGGGAAGTAAATAATAATGATGGTATGATTGCTTACTGCCAAATTATAATTGCCATTTTTCAAAGTAAATAACCCGAATGCTGAGGATAATTGCGTTCACATCCGGGGGGTCCACGATGTTTATGGTCTGGACAATTTGCCTTTTCACATGAAGTGACACTGTCTGCAGCTCTTGGACGTGACATTACAGGCGGGAAGGGGTCAGTCTATACGAACTGGGATATAAACAATGCTGCAGGATTGTTTGCAATGCACATGCGAAACGTGCAGGAGAAGGAACTGTATCGACTGAGCATTTGGGGTTGCTCTGGAAAACATAAACTGTTGTACATTTGTCTTCTGGCAGGGGGACTGAGGAGTGCTGTCACGTGACCATTTACCGAGCCACTGGAAGATGTTAAACCAGGCTCTCTGGCCCATGCATGTGAAAGCAAAATTTCCTCTGGCAAGTTGGTAATTGAATTATTAAATGGTCAAAGTAGGGCAGAGTGCACCTTTAGTTGTATGTTTGAAAAAAAAACAAGAAAAAACACAGGTTTTTTTTGTTTTTTAAGGGGGAGAGAGACAAGTAGCCTACTGATGTATTATAGCACAACATTAAAGTCCACAGAACAGAATGGAGAAAACTCTTGCAACCACACATACTGTAGTATATGAACATGGCCAATACAGAGACATTGTTGTACATAGAAAATTCACACTATACAGTACACTGACTGGCACCCTGACCAAAGATTACAAGTAAGTGAGGTAGTAGTTAAGAAAGTAAAGGTGTGCATGCATGTACGCTCAGGGTTTAGTGCACGATGAGTCAGCTAGATGGGAGGTCAAGTGAGTCAGCTAGATGGGAGGTCAAGTGAGTCAGCTAGATGAGAGGTCAAGTGGAGGTTATGAACAGACAAGGTAGTTTAGTTGAGTGTATTTCTATTAAAAGTTCAGAATTAGAAGAGTACTAAATCAACGGAGTATAGTATGGAATAAATTAGAAGTGTTTACATGTTTCTTAAATGTTGGAAAGGATTTTGAAGACTTAAATGGCATCTAGTAAGTTCAATAAGTAAGTGTGGAATGTGAGGTTTAGAAATATGACAAAAAGTGGAATTAAAATCCTCTAAAATTGTCTTGTAGGGTAGGAGGAAATATCAGAAGTAATGAAATAAAATGTATAATAAGTATAAGGAGTGGTTTGTTTACATTTTTATATTTGAATATAAAAAAGTAGGTTTGAAAAACATGTACTTTATAAGCAATAATGAATAGTTAATAAAAAGAGGTGCAGTGGGCTCATACCTATTTGAGTGTGATATCATTCTAAAATATATATATCCTACTATAATTCTAGTAACCTCTGTCTGTCTGTAGTGGTGTCACAATGTAGTGGTGTCACAACCCGGTTCTCCTCACTGGCTGGACCAATTGCTCTGATTTTGCCCACAGTCATTGACCATTACCATCTGAACTTAACTGTGAAGCCCGTCTTTCAATTTCATCAAATCTCAGCTTCTTATTAGCGTTTATGTGTCAAACAATGTCGCCTCCCGGGTTGCCAGATCATGTGCGCATATCCCCCACGGATATGCGTCGACCGGGTATGGTCTAGTATATATAATAATAATAAAAAATAAGAACGAGGAATGTTTTTAACAAGTGGCAGATGGCGCAGCGCATGTTTAGTTGAGAGTGAATACAGGCTAAAAATAATTTAGTCAGATATGATGGAGGTGTAGCAGCCCAAAACAATATTACAATAGTGTCAGTAATTAAAAGTTGGGGTTGGTGGAAGCATTGCGATTGTATTAACTTTTGTACAATCATCTGTTAACTTAAGTGATCATTCCCCATACAAACTAACCACAGGCGAAACATTCGAGGACCATATACAGGTCTGAAGGGGGACGCCCCTGGACCTGAGCAAAATGTGTAGAAGAGGTATTACAAAGTGTACAGACCCTAATTACATTGAAAGCCTCTATTTTTTCTAACAGACGCAGGAGAAACGGAAAGGAGCCCTACCCAGAGCCCAGCAATATTCAGTGTTTGCTATATTTTCTTTATAAAATGCTTGATTTATTTGCCAGGGGTTGAACTAGAGGAGGTTTTGTCTGTCGATCGGACGGTCTGTCTGTCTGTCTGTCTTTTTCCTCCCCAGCCAGTCAGCTAAGGGGGACACTGGAGCAGTTTGGGTGTTTTGGGGCGTTGGCTGTTCGCAGTTGGTAGCTGGCATGGGAAAATGTGTGTTTTAATCATTTGCCTAACCTAACCTTTTATCCTAACCCAGACACACATGATGAACACTTGAAAATGACTTGTGACATAACACTGTAGATGTTCTTCATAATTTCCCTTATTGGAGTTCACCTACCTTTTTTGGTAGGTGAGAAGGGGGACTGAAAGGAAATTCTATAGGTCAAAATGATATATATATAGTTACACTGTTTTGAGCTCAGCTATCTTGTTCATTTGAGCAGACAAGACTCTAGCATTAGGAGATGAGGTCATCACCTTTGAGGCTCTTAATCTCTCACACTTCCTCAAAGGGAGACACTACTGCTGTAATGTTAATATAGTGCTTTAAATGATTTCATAAAGTTAGTAATGTTTTGTGGTCTTAACTATCTTATATTATTATTGTAATGCTAACAAGTGAAATGGATGTTTCTCTGTACATCCATAGTCAGGCCAGTTTAAAGCAAACAGACAATTAAAATATATTCTCAGTGCTTCAGCCACACTCAGATGAAAGTTGCATAGAACTCTTATCGAGCAGGAGTTTTAGGGAGGATAGATACGGCCCACAGGTGCCCTGAAGGGAGCCAAGGTCGTCTCCCATGGCAGCCGTGAGAGACCGTGAGACAGCAGGGAGGGGGTCCTTGCCCACCCCAACGATGGGTCGCGAGAAGGGATGGGAGCCGCATGCTCGATCCCCTACGGTGGACCAACAGCGACTCCTGTTGATGATTTTTATTCATGTTTTAGTATCTAGATGCCAGTCATATAAACGCTTGGAAAATAATATTAGGGCATTGCAAACTTCTCGACTAGCTCGAGAGGAGTGTATCTTCAGAGCTCTGAATTGAACTGTAACCGCTGGTAGAGTATTATTTTTGTATATGACAATTCATTCTGGTTGGTTAATAGGCTCATCAATAATTGTAAACTAGTTTAAGGATAATAAACCATTTTGATTCTTACAATTGTAATCACCTGTGTAGCAATTATTTCAAGGGCTTAACTCCTCACACTATGGAACCACTGAACCAGGTACCTTATCCTTCTCTAGATTTACTTTTATGGAGTTAAGGTTCAGTTGATGTTTTTAACAATCATCTTAGTAATACTTGACATCTTGGTATTTTCACTGTTCTGAGAGCTACCTCCTCAAAGCAGTGCCTTAGGTTATACTTATAGCCATAACAAATCTAAGTAGACAGCCCTAAATAGAGGCAACACCCCCAAGTTTTCAGTGAGCTCAAAACCTCACCTCTTGGTGAAGTCATGGACTCAGAGGTGAATTTCAATTGATTTCAAAATAATACTACCGATTTATAAAATATTGAATAGTGTAGGGCCTGAATACATTTATGATCTTCTGCTACATTATGAACCATCAAGAACTCTTAGGTCGTCTGGGACAGGTCTGTTTTCTGTCCCCAGAGACAAAAATAAACATGGGGAAGAAGTGTTCCGTTTTTACGTATCACATATCTGGAACAAACTGAGAAAACTGCAGGTCTGCTACAGCTGTCAAGTTCTTTTAAATCAAAGCTGAAGACTTTTCTGTTTGCAGGCGTCTTTTATTGAGGCTTTTGATTCATTTCTTGTACTGCACTGTACCATTATTCTCGTACATTATCAGTTTTATTTTAGCTTATACTTATTGCCTATTCTCTTAACTCTTTAATAACCATTTATAATTGTATTCAAATGTCTTTTACGATATGCGTTTCTTTTAAACATCGTCTTAATGCTCTTAATGTTCTCAATTCACTTTGAATTGCCTTGTTGTTGAAATGTGCTATGCATAAACTTGCCTTTGTCTCAACTCAGAGGCCTTTGAGAGCATTTATGTGTTCACAGTGTGGCAGTAGAAGTTGAACTTGGCTCAACTTCAGTACAGTGATTTTTGACCGGGCTTGCTTGTACAGCACACTGAGATACTGCCAGCTAGTAGTTGTGCGGAATGGTGTGTCAGGTGTTTCTTCTTTACCTTCAGTCCTCCTCAGGCTGGCAGCCTGAGGCTGCTGTAAGGGACACAGCAGGTTGTCCAGGAGGTTGAGCAGGCCCTCTAACACACCACTGTTGCTGAGGGATCTTTGGCCAATGCAGGACAGGAGCATGAACACCCTGGGGTAGATGAGCCATAAACATCATGGAATTACTATCAGCAAGTAATTGACCATTTATAAGCCATGATAACAATTTGTCAGACACAGGACATAAACAGAACTGTATTTTACCAAACCCTATATGTTAATTTTCTTCTGATATGTGGCAAAAAATATGGAATGCACGAATAATGCTGTAAAACGACACGTTTGGCATCACAAAATGTGTGTTTTGTGTATTATTTGCAGAAAATGACATAGAAGATAGGGATAGTTGATGATCCTACCCTACAGTGGTGACCTGTTCATCTTTGCATCACAGTTTCTGAAAGGTACCTATCATTACCCAACATATCCTGAGGTTGTGAAAGGTTGGGGGTGTGGCTATCCTTGGGGGCGTGTTTTCAATTTTTCATTGCTGTAATACAGTAGGTGGACAGTGGGTGGCAGAAGAGAGCTAAAATGTTTAAAGAGGAAAGCAAATGGTCTTGCCTGCTCATCTGCCATCTCTGTGTCTCAAAAGTAATCTGGCGGATAATAATAAGGGTAATAATAATAATAATAATAAAAAATCTAGATTATTTAATTGTTCAATTATTTTAAGTAACTAAAAAGTAATATGTAATATATTGCAGAATGTCCTGTTTTTTACCACAATATAAAAATACTCTGTTACAAGTAAAAGGCCTGTGTTAAAAATATTACTGAGTAAAACTAGGCTACAAAGCCAATACAAAGTATTGGCATCAAACTATGTGCTTAGTTCGTTTTCAAATAATTGTAGTGGAGTAAAATAATAAAATAACTTACTTTACACCACTGTTGTCACTGTTGTTCTTTAAATCTAATTTGTATTATTAACGATAGATTGTAACATCTACAAAGTACAACCGACAGACAGACAGACAGACAGACAGACAGACGTCTTATATTATTATTATTATTATTATTACTATTACTATTATTACTATTTGAAAATATCCAATCTACAAGTTCACACGTTGTGAGCTTGTAGATTGCTATTATCTCTCTCTCGCTCTCTTTCTCTCAAAAGTATTGGTATCAAAACGTAGGCTACTTAAATTAAAAAGTAAAAGTTTTCAAACACTTTCAAGCATCGCATGCGTTTGTATATATACTACTAGTACGTGCTGTTCTTCAATACAGATCAGATAGCCTGAGTAAATTGTAACTAAAGTTTTCAAACGCTCACTGTGCATCGCATGCGTATGTATATATACTATAAGTACAATATGCTCTTTGATACAGATCAGATAGTCTAGTGGTTATAGATAACGTTATGTGATTGGACAGCCCGGGTTCGAATCCCACTTGATGAACTTGTCGAACCGCTCTGTTTTGAAAGCTAGAAACTTGAACTGTGAAGGTACAGGGTAAAGTATTTCTCTACAAAAGTAGCAGATCTACAAGCTGTTCTTTCTTGTTTGAACTGAATTAAAAATGTCCTGTCCTTAATAAATAAAATGTAAAATGCTGGAAGTAGAAGTTAAGTGGTGGATATGATACAGTATGGGGGGGGTATTGTATGTTTTACTCCACTATAATTATTGGAAAACTTTAGTTAGTAGCCAACTTTGTAGATGTTGGTTATTATCACAAAACACACTTCAGCCCTATATACATTTCGGGCATTTGATAAATAAATATGTTTTATTATGAGTATTATTATAGTCAATATTACTATAATATGTATTAGTTAAATACGTTTGTAGGCTCCTACTTTGTGTTTTTTGCAGGGCTTTGGAATAGCAGCGCTGGCGTTGCATATTAGACAAACGCAGGAATGGGGGGAAAAAAAGTCTTCCTCCCATTCAGTATGGAAGTGGTAGGTTTTCGGGTTATTTTTTGCCATGCACATTTTTTGTAACTTTGTAATACTATTAGTCCCCCCAGGAATCCGCGATTCCGCGATCGCGGAAATTATCACGGATTTGAAGGCCATCCGTGGATTTCAAAGCCGTCCGCGGATTACAAGACAGAGTGCAGAAAACATGAAAAATCTTGGTAAAACACCGCCGTATGGAGAAGTATTCTCTCTCTGTCTCAGGGCAGTGCGAGCTTCTGCTAAACTCCCCCCTCCTCCCCCCCCTCTCACACACACAGACACGTAGAGGGAGAGAAAGTGAGAGTGCTGCTCTTAACTACAGCCTAACTTCAAAGCAAGTTAACGATGGCTCGTTCACCCCAATTTGACCACTATGCAATCAACACTGAACAGCACTAATTAATGGCAGCTGTGATTCTTGTGTCTGTCCGTGCAGCCAGATATCAAGTAGTTCCCTGTAGAGCAGGGGTCTTCAACGTTTTCAGGCCAAGGACCCCCTATTTGAGAGAGAGATGAAGAAGGGACCCCCTCTACATTGTATAAAATTGTGTTTCAGATAAACTTTTGCTGCTCTTTTTCCCCTCTACACACCTATAACTCCAAAAATAGCCAATCTACAAGCTTATAGATCTGCTATTTTGTCTATTTTATCAACGACACCCAATCAGTCTGGGCTACACTGTAAAATCCCCAGTCTTATCTATAGGCAATACTACAGTAGCCTATGCTGAAAATTGCCCATCTGCAAACATTATTGGGGAAAGGGAAGGGCTTTCTTTGAGGGGGGGAGGGGGGTGTTCTATCAATGTATTTGTTCAGATGCAAATCCAGCCCGGCCGATTTTGAGATTTGAAGTAGGCCTACATTTTCATGTGCATGCAACAGCACATGGTTTATACAGGTACATGGGTGACTAAATAAAATAATATAACTACACTGGACAACATACTGCATACCACTGGAATGGACCAGTAGTCTACTGGAAGCGGAGGCTCTCTCTCTCTCTCTCTCTCTCTCTCTCTCTCTCTCTCTCTCTCTCTCTCTCTCTCTCTCTCTCTCTCTCTCTCTCTCTCTCTCTCTCTCTCTCTCTCTCTCTCTCTCTCTCTCTCTCTCTCTCTCTCTCTCTCTCTCTCTCTCTCTCTCTCTCTCTCTCTCTCTCTCTCTCTCTCTCTCTCTCTCTCTCTCTCTCTCTCTCTCTCTCTCTCTCTCTCTCTCTCTCTCTCGTGGCAGCAGCTTCTTCATTATGCACTGAGGCTAGCTGCATGGGTCTGAACGCTGGACAAACTTGTTCTGTGAGAACAATGGCCAAGCCGTGAAGCCACAGTCAAGGTCATTAGCATACAGAGGACCATCACAATTCAACAGCATCACAACTCCGGTAAAACACCGTTGTATGGAATGGAGAAGTATATCCAATCCGTTGTGTCTCTCGTCTAAGGCATTGGTTCTCAAAGCAGCTAAATGATAGATTAGGCACCAAATGGACCCTTATGGGTCTGTAACTCTGAGAGTGTACAAATGGAACCAAATGGACCCGTGACATAGATTTTACAATATTAATTGCGGTAAAAGAAATGCCATTAAATGGGGGATCTGTAGCCCTAATGCATGTCAAACTAGGGGTCCTTGAAATTAAAATGGTTGAGAATCACTGCCAGATCTGTAAAACATCTTCTCTTATGGGGGTCCCTGGTATATCTTTTTAAATGGAGCGGCTGCATTCCTCCCCGCACCCCTTCCCCCTCACACAGCACTTCTCAACTGAAGCGAGAAAGGAATAGCTCTCCTTTGTTGTTTTCAGTGTCCGTGAAGGGAGCTGACCGGCCCTTCTTGATGTCAACCTAAAAAATCTCCCTTTTAAGAACATTTTATCAACGACACCCTATCAGTCTTGGCTACAAATATCCCCATTCCTCTCCGCCCCCCCACCCCCCCCTCACACAGCAGCGTATTTGCCTCTGAGATGTGTGTAGAAGAGAGTAACGTGTTGCGACCAGGGTTGTCAGATTTTGCGAGAGAAATAAGCAATCAGGTCTATGAAAACAAGCCCAAGCAATCAACACGCTCAAAAGACGTGGCCAGTAAGGCCACTTGAGCACTATATACTTAATAAACCTACAGTGTACTCTCAACAAATAAAAAGCAGCCCGCAATTACCAATATATATTTACAAGCAACTTTATAGGAAAACAGGTCGCTTATAATAAGGATACATGGCAACACTGGTTGCGTTATCGTGTCATTTCATTCAGTGATTATTGTTGTCACAGAACAACTTTGGTGACTTTTAGACCTTCACATGTAGGCTACAGTCAGCGGTTAGAGGGGGATGGGGGTAGTCATCCCAATATAACAATGATCCAGGCGGCCTGAGGTGTGAATATAGGTCCGCCTGCTTGTGGTGGCTTGTGTGTCACAGATGCATTAACCACTTCAGCCTTATATAAACGTTGGCTATTTAAAAATAGCAGAACTAAGCTCACAAGCTTGTAGATCTGCTATTTTCATGTGAAACGGGACATTCTGCATAACGAGTACTTTTACTTTTTAATTTAAGTACGTTTTTATACCAATACTTTTGAGAGAAAGAGAGAGAGAGAGATAATAGCAATCTACAAGCTCACAACGTGTGAGCTTGTAGATTGGATATTTTCAAATAGATGTAGGCTAAAGTGGTTTAGCCTGCTGGGGACCCCTGGAACACGCCCAAGGACCCCCCCTAGTGATGCGTGGGACAACATGTCTCTGTCTGTCTGTCTCTCTGTCTCTCTCTCTCTCTCTCTCTCTCTACTCCACTACATCTCAGAGGCAAATATTGTACTTTTACTCCACTACAATTATTTGAAAACTTTAGTTACCAGTTACTTTTCAGATATAAACTATGATATAATGAAACATACATTAACCACTTTAGCCCTATTTTATACATAGGCTATTTGAAAATAGCCGATCTACAAGCTCACAACGCGTCTCATCGCGACGCGTTGTGCAGCTTGTAGATCGGCTATTTTCAAATATTTAGTACTTTTACCTTAAGTACATTTTGATGCCAATACTTTTGTACTTTTACTCAAGTACATTTTTAATATTGGATTTTTACTTGTAACAGAGTATTTTTATATAGCAGTATTGGTACTTTTACTTAAATAAAGAATTTGAGTACTTTTTCCACCACTGGTGTACCGTCACTTTAAAAGCGCAATTTATACTTCATCGTACGACGGTGTCACGCACCAAACATAGCAGATCTCCAAGCTCACACTGCGTCTGTTCGCACCACGTTGTGAGCTTGTAGATCTGCCATTTTCGGCAACGATAGACTGAGAAGACGACACGCTCTCAAGCAACACTAGTTATTCATTCACAGGGAGATCCCAAACGGATTATTATCAATTGGATTCTTAAAATTGTCAACGGAGACTTGCTACCTTGGGTAGAAGAGGACGAGTGAAACTTTTGAGCGTTTCACTAGTTGACGCCATTCTTTCACCGCTGCACCGCACATGTAAACACAACGACGTAACCACCCAAAGTGTACAAATGGAACCAAATGGACGCTTACAGCCTTTAATGGACCCGGTTTTCGAGCTCCATCCCTATCCATTATACATACATATATCTATAACGCGCTGGCCAATACAAACTAATAGACGAGTGCGCTCCGCTGCGCAACTGTATCATATTCACCATTTCCACTTCCAGCATTTTATTGATTAAGGACAGGACATTTTTTTATTCAGTTAATTTGCTGGACTTCAGCTTTAACCACTAGGCTGTCTAATTTGTAGAGGAACATATAGTACGTAGGCCTTCACGGTTCAAGTTTCTAGCTTAAAAAAAAAGCAGTTCAACAAGTTCATAGCGTGGGATTCGAACACGCGCCGTCTAATCGCCGAACGTTAGCTTTAACCACTAGGCTATCTGATCTGTGTTGAAGAGTAGGAGGTACTAATAGTATATATACAGACGCATGCGATGCGCAGTCAGTGTTTGAAAACTTTAGTTACAAGTTACTTTGCACATTTTGATTATTATTACAAAACATACATTAACCACAAGTTATTTTACTCAACTACAATTATTTGAAAACGAACTAAGCACAGTTTGATGCCAATACTTTGTAGCCTAGTTATTATTATTATTATTACCCTAATAATAATAATTATTATTATTAGCCCAGATTATTTTTACATTAATGAATCAATGTATTTACTTAAATTAATCTATTCATAAATAGACATATACCTTCTATAATGTAGCCTATTATGACATGACGATTTTGACAACATGTGAAAAGGGACTTTCTGCATAACGAGTACTTTTACTCTTAATTTTTTTAAGTACATTTCAGTACCAAGCGCCACCTCGTGGCTTAACGGCCACACTACACGTTCTGATCATTTCAATGGGAGGCGCTAAGAATCTGTGGGCGTCAACTTTAAAAGGTACCTAACGGCGCTGATGGAGTCCTATGGCGGCCAATAGGCGGCCGTTTGAAGATCGCGCATGATTGGACTGGTGACCACTGTATATCACTCTTAACACTGTCTACTGTCACGTCATAACAATTAATTTTAATAATCAGTCAATAATTAACAGATTTGAAAACTTCATTATGAAACGGAATAGTGAAGCTTGTGTGCCCTCTCTTGCCTGTCCTGGGGAAAGATGAGCAGCTGTTCTGAGTTGTACAGCTCCTGCAGGACATTGGAGAGGAACTGTCCCCACCAGCGCTCGCCACCACACAGCTGCACCAGCAGCAGGCCCGCGTGTAGACGGATTTTGGGCGTGCCGCTGATGCACAGGTGCTTGAAGAGCTCCTCACAGGCCTGGGCGTGGAAGGTGCTCTGGAGTACCGAGGGTACCGCGTGGCCTAGGAGAAGAATGGAGAGAAAGACAGAAAGAGGGGGAGAGAGAGAGTACAGAGAGACATAGGGAGGAAAGACAGAGCGGAACGAGAGATATATAAGGAGGGAGAAACAGATGAAGGGAGAAAGAGAGAGTAGACAGAGAGACAGAATAGGTGTTAAGTGACTGAATAAGTATTTGACAAGAGCAAAATGTCCGAATGGCTTTAAAAAACTAATCATGAGCAAAAGGACTGAGTTTTATCATTCTAATGACCATTAGTCATTAATCGAAATATTAATTACAACGGCCATAGCTGAATGGTTAGAGAGAGAGAGAGCCCGCCTGGGAAACCGAAGGACCACTGCTCCTGTTACTAAGGATGGGTTAAATGCACTATATTATTATCATTATTTCAACTGCACCACATACTATAAGCATAGGGCTAAACTTGCGCTGTGTCATTGAACTTTCATAAATGTAACCAAAAACAAATAATCAAATTGCAGCTTTGTCCTGATCCTACCTCCAACTCATCTGCCAAGTTTGATCTAAATCAGATTTAGAACCGTCTGCCATAGCGATTAAAAAAAGACAGGGGCGAGTGCAATACACCAAGGTTATTATTGATTTTCATTTTTCATTAGTTTCTATTTTTATTTTATTTGGAATATTTGTTTTCAATTTAAGTTTATTTTTAATACATTGTTAGTGGATTTACAGTTTGCTTTAGTTTTTATCTTTTTAAAAGGCTTAGTTTTACATCATAGATCCAACAAGGAAGCCACACCGTTATTAGAACCGTTCTTGTTCCTTACATACTGTATAGCATTAATTCACAAGCATCAGTCATTTACATATCTACGGCAGAGGCAACCAGGGGAGAGCCAACCACAAGGCTAGAGAAATAATGAGGCTACTGTAGGCATTTTTTAACATGCCTTCAGTGTACTCTGGATAGAGGCATAGGACAATCAAAGAAACGGCGAGAGCCTGCCGCTAGGGAGATGATGCATTATTCCCTTTCATGAAAGCAGCCGTGTGAATCTGCACAACGGTGCACTATGTTAGATTAGACGACTGACTGTTAAGGAGGACATTGTTTAGTATGTTTTTTACAGCTCCAAGAGTTCCCCAGCTAACCTTGGACAACTTTGAGAAAGCTACTTTTATTCAACTGCATGGATATAAGTGTGGCTGCCAAATGTACTTGTATAATTATCTATCTATTTACGGAATGTGTGTGTGTGTGTGTGTGTGTGTGTGTGTGTGTGTGTGTGTGTGTGTGTGTGTGTGTGTGTGTGTGTGTGTGTGTGTGTGGCATAATTTGTGGGCCGTCTAACCGATGCACCTCAAACTTGGCGTGAGCAAGACACTGTGTCCCCCAGATTACAGAGGTGTGCAGTGTCTTGGACCAACGGTTTTCCGATAACCGAAAAAAACACAAATATCTGTGTCTTGACAGTCCATGGGTCTGCGGAGGACATACTGAATCTCTGTGTAATTGTTCGCAAAGCTTTGCGTTACATTATGAGCCTCTTTGTCAACATAAGTCCTGCATTGCTCCCGATTTACATCCAAAAGTGTGGTAACGGGTACCAGTGCCACACAGGGTACTCTAAAAAAGGGGTACAGCGAGAACTCTGACAACAGGTACAACGGGATGGGTATTGCATAACAACGGTGGGGCATACATTCCCAATTTACAACTTGCGTGGTCCCCCCTAAGTACATTTTGGGGCATAAAATATGCATCTCCAATGTCCATTAAAAGTAGGTCAAAATACTTGGGTGCCTGGTGACTCAGCCACACACCATACTCTATTCTCCTAGTGAGCGCGTCTTACACTGCTCTCCTCACTCTCTGACCTTGTTTTCCTGTCTCTCTACACTGACCTATCAGAAATAAAACAAATTTTAAAAATATATTTTGCTTTGAAACCACATCATCTTGTTGATCTAGACAAAAACTATCCAACACTCTCAGAGTCAAACGTGTACAATTTCATTTTCTGTTAATTTCAATTTCTGTTAAGAACATAAGAATGTAGTGCACACTGTGCACCCCTATTACATACTGTATGTGGCTGCCAATTATACTATATATCTATATATAAGTTGTCTATTATGACATGTCCATAGTAGGGATGCTAGATGTCATGTGGTTAATAACACATGCAGTTAAACTCAATCACAAAACACTCAAATGAATCACAGCCCCCCCCACCCAAACCCATCACCCTGCCTGAACCACCCACCATTCTCCTCACCGTTGTTGGAGTGCAACAGGCTGAGCAGCGTGTCCAGCAGGTAGCGGATGATGGTCCTCAGCTGCTCGGTGGAAGAGTTCTGAATCAGCTCCTGTGCATCTGCGACCGTGGCCCCGGCCTCTGGAAGCGTTTTGCGTCCGGCGCCCAGGGACACGCGTAGCCTCTGGACCGCGTGGTGGGCCAGGTTGAGTTGGAGCTGCAGCTGGATGCAGTCCTGGTAGGCGGAGAAGACACGCTGGTCCTCCTCCAAAGCCTTGTCGGGCTTGCGCAGGAAGTACTGGGCATTGTTGGCGCTGTTGAGCGGCGGCAGGTCGATGTTCTGCAGCAGCGTCTCCAGCCTGTGGCACACCAAGTTATACCTGGATGGGAAGAGGGACGAAGAAGAGACACATCACTGCACTTTCCATGGACTCTAAAGGGCTTCAAATTGTGCATATTCGCCCGAAATGTCATCTGTGTGACTTCAAAATATAATTGTGAGTATTATTTTGTGCGAATAACTGTTGTGGTACGACCAAAACGGGACGACGAATTAACCAAAATGAGCATTCCTCTTCCCCTGAAATGACTTGCCTTGTGAGCCGACAGCTCCAATAGAATGGTGATTGTTTACTCATTGACAAGATGGAGTGGAGACGCCACTGGGTGCTGCTGTGCAGACATTCCAGTACTTTATGTGTAGAAAGTAATTATTTTAAAATAATTTCAAGCTGTGAAACGAGAAAAGTTGATTTTGACAAGAAACTGTCTCTCACTGTGACTACATTACGAGTTGGGGCTGCTCCCTGTGAGCATGTGTGTGTGCGCCACTGTCGGAGCTGTTCCTCTAGTCTAGGCAGAGACAAGAGTCTCTTAAAATTATTTTATAACTTCCAATTACATTAAACAAATGGGTTATGAAAGTGATTGGAATCAGTGTGGACGGTACTGGCTTGTGTGGTCAGCTGCTTTCACCATTTTATCTAACTTGTAAAGTAACCAGAGTGATGTAACTGTGGGAGTGGTTCATGTCCTGGCTCACCTGCACTGGATGTCCTCCTGCAGTGCCACCATCATGGCCAGGTGCTGGTCCACATCTGGCTGGCTGGCTGGCCGCATCGCTCTCTCCCCGCAGCGGGTCGTGCATTAACTTCAGCTCACTCTCCCATGGTAAGATGTAGGTGTGGCCATAGTAGAAGCCCAATGGCATCTTGGCCCGGGCATTGGTGCTACCGTAGCGTCCAATGACAGTGATCTATGTGAGTTGAAATCAAACAAGAGCTTAGATTAGGAGCCACTATGAAGACCCAAAAACATAAAACACACACTTCACGTACTGTAAGTCAATTAGCAAACCACAACAAACTAGCTGCAATACTTTGGAGATCACCCGGAGCTTTTCCCTTGCTGTTGATTTTATTGTTATCTTGTTCCAAGCAGCGATCCGCCTCATGACAAAAGAGAGACGGCCGTTACCATACCACTTGAGAAAGAGGTACTCTAACCCACCGTTTCCCAAACAGTGTGTCGGGACCCATATGTGGGTCGTGTTGTATGGGTCACGCGAGTAAATATGTTTATTTTGTGTTTCCAAACTTCCTCATTTTTTTTATTATTTCAAAAGATTATCAAAACATTCCCAACACATTCCCAACAAAAGCATACAAATACATTTAAAAATCAATTAATTAGAGGGGGAAAAGTACTTTAAAGAATTTGTGAAAATAGCAGATCTACAAGCTCGCAACATGTCGCATCTTGTGAGCTTGTAGATCGGCTATTTTCACTAGTTTGGGTCGCGGGGAGACATATTTATTTTGGGTCTCGAGCTAAAAGGCAGTGGTGGAAAGTAACTAAGTACATTTACTTAAGTACTGTACTTAAGTACAATTTTGAGGTATTTCTACTTTACTTGAGTATTTCCAATTTCCAATACTTTTACTTCTACTCCACTACATCTCAGAGGAAAAATATTGTACTTTTACTCCACTAGAATTATTTGAAAACTTTAGTTACTAGTTACTTTTAAGATATAAATTATTACATTATAAAACATACCTGAACCACTTTAGCCTTATTTTATACATAGTCTATTTGAAAATAGCAGATCTACAAGCTCACAACGCGTCGCAGCGCGACGCGTTGTGAGCTTGTAGATCTGCTATTTTTTAGCATGTGCGACAGTGAAACGTGTCTGGGCGGAAACAATTGCTTGACAGTTTGGTTCCGCATCGACAGTTTCTCCACAATTTAGAGTCAAATGTGGGCATAAATATGATCCTAATATACAATTGAGAGTGGCGCGCATGCGCGACCGACACGGTACGCACGACCGTGTACCGTCTACTCTCATTACGGTCCTTTTCAACCCCAAAACAAGCCCCAAAAGAAGCGCGACCATCCGCTTACAATAAGCGGACATGGCAGTTGCCAGGTTCGGGGAGAGAAACAACAACAAACAACAAAACCGCGTCGTCCTCTAACATTAGTCAACCCAGTACAATGCTGCTCGGTGCAGATAAACACTTGTTGAACCAAACAGTGCGTCAAATGAATGTCTATTTACTGCTAGTAAAACAGTCACATTACAACAGCATCTCCTTCTAGAGTTAAACTCATGTTACTCTATACTACGTTGTTTGCCATTGTCTCAGTAAAGTCCACCAACATATAAAATATCATTGTTCTGTCTCCTGTACTATGTCTACTGGTCTTGTATGGTATTATTAATACAACCGTTTTTGTATGGATAGTTATATCACCACTTTTAACAGCCTGCTCAGGGACTACAGATGAAAGCTAGTGTAGTAACTGAGTAATAATACTCAGTAATATGTAATATGCCTGACTACGCCACCTCCCGCTTGTGGAGGGGGCAGGAGGAACCCCTGAACCTTAGAATGTTCAACACAGTGTACTATAACCACTTTCCCTTAGACAGGAACAATTTACCGGAGGCAGTTTGTGTCAAAATATAACATACCTTATTAAACAATTATGTAATGACATGGATTATTAAAATATCAGGCAATAGTCAATAGGGCAAGGATATAAAGTGACAAGTTATTTTTCTCTTCTAATAAGGAAGGGCGGGTCGGCCCGTACACACAATACTAACAGGGTACTATTGGGGGAAAGCGAAGGGGACAGGCCTGGCACCAAACTCATGCAATATAAAATAATTATAAAAGTCAATACAAAAACATGCAGTGTCACGATTTTACATACACACCAATAAAACCCAAAGGTCCCACAGTGCAGTCCCAAGAGAGGAATGGAAGCGTGTGTAACAGGGCGGACCCGGCCTTGAACACGGTTACTGTAACATAAGAAGAAGAGAGAAACAATTAAAACAATGTCACTATAAATGCAAATCTAAAACTACTGCCTAACTACTGTACCTCAAATGAATAAACTCAAATAAACAAATCAAAATCAATCAAAATAACAGTGGAAAACAGTGGCTGGACTGGTCCCTTTAAGGAAACAGACAAAACACATTAGTTGTCAGCCCTAGTATTTGAACATAATGCAAACACTGTTTTCAAATCATTAAAAATAACAGCATAGACCTACTTTGCTTTGCAGTGAATGGACACACATGCAGCACAATGCAGGGACAAGGGCAGGGGACAATTCCAGCACCACGGCTACAAGAAGAAGACAGTGATGTTACAAAACTGAAAATACATTAAAATGCACAAAGAGGCAACACATAAAATCAATACAGCTGTACCAGTATCTCCAGGTCTCTAATCACCGCACAGCAGCTCACTGGTGGTCACTTCGTTTGTAAACTGAAATAAAATAATAAATACATGTGAATAGAATAAAACATAACAATGTGGATACAAATTAAAGTGCTATAGGCATGGTAGCATCCATGTGCTCAAACAGTAGGCGAACAAACAAAGTAATAGCATGTGCTCAAACAAACAATAGGCTAGCAGTAGCATTAGCTGCAACAAACAAAAGGGTAGCCTTACAAATGTTATAATGTGCTACACAAAGATGAGCTTTGGCGTACCATGTGTTCTCCTTCACCCTTGCTGAAAGGGGAAACACCATCCTCTGCAGCAGAGTCAAAATGGCTCTCTACTAGGAAGAACTAGACTTTTATACTTCCTGGTCATGTGACCAGGTCAGGTGCAGTGGGTGCACCAGTCACCTAGATTCCCACACTAGCTTCTGGCTAACTCTGGTTCATTACACGGATGTGAAAACCAACATGTTGATTAATGTGCACTGTGACCCTGGTAAATACATAAACATGATAGCAATACTGTTGATAATGTAATCATTTACCTCACTGCCATGCGGAAGTTGTAGGCATACGTTTATAGCCGTTAGCACTGGTTAGCCTAGGTTGTTTTTAACCCAGTTTCAGAGGCTGCTTAAAGTTAGTTTTAGCAGATCTACAAGCTCAATTTTAACAGACAAGATATAACAAATGCAATGTTGATTAAAAGCTGAACGTTCATGTAGTCCAAAAAAGGTGGGGAAAAATAATAAATAAAGTAATAAAGGCGGGAAAAAAGTATATATCAAGTAATATTACTCACCTCAGCCAAAAGACGACGAAATGAAAGTAGATCAGTGATATATGAACCGAAATCAAGTAGAACAGTTTCCAATAGTAATCTATCATCGACCGGAGAGACCTAGTATCGAGCGACCTAGCATCCGCTGTAAACCTTGAGAACTGAGCCGAGCTCTGCCAGAGCGGCGTAGTTAAGGGGAGGGACAACAAAGCAAGGGCTGTGATTGGTCTGACAAGCAGACATGCGTACATGCGAGAGGGCATCCCCGGGAATGCCCTCTCGCGTGTACGCAAGCACAGCCCCCCCCCCCCGCCCACACACACACGCTGTTACACGCACGCACATGCGCACGCACCCAAACAACTATATGACGTGCACACACGAACACGACACAAGCCCCGCCCCCCTTCCCCACACACACACACACACACACACACACACACACACACTATTACAAGCACGCACATGCGCACGAACCAAAAATAGATACATTTGTTTTCAATGCAAACGTCATTTCACTAATTTAAAAGTTAAAGAGAAGAAGTTAGCGAAATATATAACAGCAATAATAATAATAATAGACATACATTGTAATATTTATTTAACAATGAATATCAATGAATCAATTATATCAATACTGCAATTGTAGAAACACTCTGTTACAAGTACAAGTCTGGTAATGAAAATGTACTTGAGTAAAAGTACAAAAGTATCTCGTGTGGTAGATTGTTGATAGTATTACATTCTTCTCAGTTAGTAAAGTATGTTTACTAATGGCAGTGGATATGAATGAATATATTAATCTATTATTTGAATAGCTTGAATGCACAACATGGTACGTATGTCTACACATATGAAACACAATGTTATACATTATACCAGGGATCTTCAACAGGGGGTCCTCAGAGTTACTACAGGGGGTCCGCCAAATCTTTGTGCGATATGATTTTTCTTTTTTTATATTAACCACTTGAACCCTAGCATCCCTTTTCTGAGGAGAACTTAAATAGCAGATCTACAAGCTCACAACGCCTCGCAGTGCGGGCGTTGTGAGCTTGTAGATCGGCTATTTTTGGCAAAGAGTTATAGGTGTAGAGGGAGAAAAGAGCAGCAAAAGTATATCTGAAAACGCCTGAAAACGTTGAAGACCCCTGCATTATACAATATATGCTGTACCACCCCCCAACGGGGGTCCCTGGCCTGAAAACGTTTAAGACCCCTATGACTGCCACATTTCTGTGCCCTTGAATTAGGTGTTACAGTGAATAATAAATCTACAGAATGAATATATGCTTCCAAAAAAGATGCACACCTTAAAGGATTTGTCTCTCAATGATCAAGTTATTTGAAACTTGTCCGCCATCTTATCATATAATGTAATCATCCAACTATATTACATCTATGGTCTTGTATAAGATCATCCTGAACATTCCTCAAAGCCCCTTTGTTTAACTCATCACCCTATATCGGTTACATTCATCAAACAGGTGGTATACCTAGTTTGTGTAATCTGAATCAGAACAGAAAGTCAAGACTAGTGTATAAATTATGTTAACACACAATCACACACAAACCTGAAAATAAGTATATTTAAAACCAAATCTTATCAGATGGGGGTCTGTGGACAAATACATGTTAATCTTTTGTCGAAGCAGAAGCAGTACTCCCTGTCATCGTCGAGAAGGTGAAGGTGGAAAACGAAGAAGACTACGTCCTCACACTCTATGGGAAATGAAATCACTGAGTCTGAAGGGACAGCAGTTAAATAAAGAATCTTTATTTATATTTCTAATTAAAGTTACAATTGTGTCCTTTCACCAGACTCCCATGAACTACCAAAAGACAAAGTACAAAGTAACCAATAACGAAAATCATACCAAACATTAAAAACACTTATATAGCTTTACATATAAAGCTCTAAATTGTCTGGCACCTTCCTACCTCTATGACTGCCTAGAGAGATATGTTCCAAACCGGCCCCTCAGGTCTTCAAGTGCTGACCTGCTCGAGGTGCCTACAATGACATATAAAAAATACGGTGAAGCAGCATTCTGCTTTTACGGACCAACAGTGTGGAATAAACTCCCATTACACCTAAGACAGGCAGCCTCTGTCGATAGCTTTAAAGCACAGCTCAAGACCTATTTCTTCACTCTTGCTTTTAGCTGATTCTTTGGTTGATTTTTAAGTCCTCACTGTATTGCCTATTTTAATGTTGTTTTATGCTTTTGCTTTTATTTCATTTTATTTTTGTTTGCTTTATTGTTAAATTGGTTGTAACTGTAACTGTATTCTTGCTCTGTAAAGCACTTTGCGCTGCATTTCATGTCATGAAAGGTGCTATACAAATAAAGTTTATTATTATTATTACAATCAGCCCATCGTAACTGAAATAAAGAAAGTACAAATAGTCAAGGGAACCAATAAACTCTTGTGCTCTGCTGGGGTGCTGGGGGGGAATAGCCGAGAGCTGGCTACAGCTCCTCTTTATAGTGTCAGGCTCTAATCACACATGAGCTGAGAAGGGGAGTGACAGGTGTCTAGCCAAGACCAGGTCAGCATAGACACTAGGACAAATAATCATTAGTGAACACATAAGCATAGAAAGACTGTAGACTGAGGTGTTAATATTTGGAATTAACATATGCTTTATCGAGAGTGAGTGCTACTGTGATACTTCTTAGCTGTTGAATTTGAATCACTCTGCTGGGACGTGCATGACAGATTTCAGTGAAGGCCTCACCCAAGTAATGCCATTTTTTAAACTTTAGTAACTTTAACCTGGTTACTGTACTTAGGAACTATAATGTATAACAGAGAACAGGAAAACAGTTACTTTAATGCGTTAGTTTAATCCCATGTTTCTCACTGCAGCATAAAGTCTGTCAAGTGCATAAGTCTCACTTTGGTCTGTCGCTAGACAACATGATTCACTGCAGTGTAGACTACATGTTGTCTTAGCTTGGCTTACTTAACTATTGTTTGTTTTACAGGTCAATCCTCATGTCATTTGTGCTCATATATGCATTGCTGAATGTTGTAATTAAAATGATCTGAAATTAGTGTCATTAGTAAATGAGCACCTTCTTAAATGTGCTAGCTTGACTCTGCATTATTCTCAATGAAGGGTCCAGCTACTGGAAGCAAAAATGCCAGGAAGGTGCTGGCTGTGGATGAAACGGCCTTCAGGTAGTGGTGCGAAAGACAGAGTCGGGTATTGTAAAACAAAATATCTTTTTTTTTTAATTAACAGTTGCTTTATCGAGAGTGAGAGCTACTGTTGAGTGAGTTTTTAGCTGTTGAATTTGAATCACTCCATCAATAAGAGAAATTGTTCCTCTATGTCTAATATCAGGGATATTTCTTGCTTACAAACTGATGGCTGTGCAATGCAACTTAAACCATAAGGCATGCAGTAGGCCTAAGATTGTATTTTCAGTTTTTTCACAGCAGCATTAAGTCTGTCAAGTGCTTAAGTATGCACTATAATCCTGCTTCACCTGTTTTTCACTCCAGAATGTTTGTTCTCAAAGCTTAAACTTGATCTGCTAATGATTTGTGAAATGTCTCAGTTCCAGAACTGAGCCGTCCGAACTGCAGTCCCTGAGGCAGCATGTGGGCGACCTTCTAGATGGAGCTCAAGGCCTGCAATAGGTCACACAGAAAATTCAAGGTGTAGTGTCTGGTACCCAGGAGCCGGTGGAATCACAGGCAAAATGCCTGCCTACTCTGCAGAGGTATTGTTTCCATTTTGCATCGGTAACACAGTAATAATCCAATATAGTATTGGAATTAGTGTTGTGACAACTGGCTTGAACGGTTAAAATATATTGACCGTATATAAAATTTTGACGTAAAAGAAAAAAATATGGATTGAGAGACAAGTAAATAAAATGTTAAGACTTTGCTTTTCAGGAAATAAAACAAAGAGAATCAAAAATCATTCAACAAATATGAATGGAGTCAGCTATCTATACTAGCATAGATAAATGTCTGATTTTCAAACCCAACTTTTTATCAAACCAAAATTGTATCTATTGATGACATCATGTCACAAGACGGACATTTGTCCACCTAGAGTAGTCCACACCAGTTATGGCTGGGAGGCATGCGTTAATCCGACAGACCTTTTCTCCGACTATGTGGCATCCGCGTGCGGTTAGGGTTAGGGTGCGGGTTTGGTTCGGGTTTACTGTTTAATGTCGGAGCACTGCGCTGTCGGACTAAAGTACTGCACCCGTTATGGCTGGTGTGGACACTGAAAAATGTGTGTATAATATCAATGATAAATGATAAAATGTGTGTTTTTCTTGCGTGTATTTTTTCTTTCTTTTTCTAAATAGAACCAATGACACAGCCCATGCTGTCCTCCTGCTCCAAACGCCTGGCCGGGTGTCGCGTCTGTATTGCAGAGCGGGAGAACGGGCCTTGCCCAAATGCAGAATGTCAGAATGTCTGGAAATATCTGTACATCTGTAGAGTCAAGTGAAGAGACCATAGATCATAGTTATACTGCCACTACTTTCAGCTCATTTGCATTACAACATACCATTTGTTTATCGCAAATGAAATTGCAATCTCATAAAACTTTTAGTAACCAGGTTAAAGTTAAAAAGATGGCATTACTTGGGTGAGGCCTTCACTTAAATTTGTCAAATCTGTCCCAGCAGAGTGATTGAGGTCGCCCACATGCTTGAGCTCATACCATACCTATGAGTGCTGTCGCTCCACCCTGAGTTTGAAGTGCTGTCCGTCAAGTGTAGGCCACCTGGTTGTGCCTGAGCTCATAGGAGGGCAGGTGGGAGGCTATCAGCACCTGGGGGAGTGTAAAATAATTTGACGCATCAATTATTTTCAGTTGGTCATGAATTAATATAGCTGCTGCAGGATGCATTAAACCTTAATGCATCCTGCTAAGTCACCCCTAAATAATTAAGTGATTAATTAACATTAGTCATTAATAGAAACGTTTGGTTCCATTTGTACACTCTCAGAGTTAAATTAACATTGATTTTTATAATATAAATTGGGGTCCCAGAGATATAAATGCCATTAAATGGGGGTCCGTAGCCTAATGCATGTCAAAATGGGGGTCCTTGACATTAAAATGGTTGAGAATCACTGCTAGAAAGCCGTATAAACCTTCTCTTATTGGGGTCCTTGGCTTATCTTTTGAAATGGGGGTCCGCGGGCTAATAAGAGTCAATTTGGGGGTCCTTGACATGAAAAAGTTTGAGAACCACTGGAATAGAGGTCACTATTAGAGGATTTACGGTATCTTCCATGTCAGATTCTCATTCAATACAAGGCCTTCCAGGCAAGTGCCTGTGCGTGCGTGGTTGTGCGTGCGTGGTTGGTTGGGCGTGCATGTGTGGACGATTAGTGTCGCCGTGCGCCCAAGTCTCCCGAGTTTGAGCTCATTAATGTGTGAACGAGAACAAAGTCGCATAATGTACTTCTGAACCTGAGTATGTAGCCCAGTGGTTCTCAAACTTTTTCATGTCAAGGACCCCCAAATTGACAATTATTAGCCCGCGGACCCCCATTTGAAAAGATAAGCCAAGGGACCCCCATAAGAGAAGATTTCTACGGCTCTCTAACAGTGATTCTCAACCATTTTAATTTCAAGGACCCCCAGTTTCACATACATTAGGCTACGGACCCCCATTTAATGGCATTTCTATCTCTGGGACCCCAATTTATATAGTAAAATCAATGTTGATTTCACTCTCAGAGTTACAGACCCATAAGGGTCCATTTGGTTCCTATCCATCATTTAGCTGGGGACCCCCTGGAACCCCCTCCAAGTACCCCTGGGGGTCCCCGGACCCCACTTTGAGAACCAATGCATTAGCCTACTATGCAACAACAAAACACAACAGTATCACATGAACAAACCAGTGACAGACCAGAGCAGTTTCACTCCAAACGCACCAAATACAAATTATATAAGAGAATAAGCCAGCAGTAACCTAAGCCTATAATGCCTTAAAAGTGATCATATACACATCTGATGGCACACAGACATACACAACAAGGAAGCAAAACAAATAAGAAAGACAAGTGCCGTCTTACCTTAAGATGAACTGTCAAACAGTGGCACTGACTAGAAAAACCTTCTACTGCTGCTAATTAACAATAATGCATTGCACCTGTGCTGACCTACTGAACCGGGGAATATACCATTTGTCAAGATAGGGGGAATACAATTTTTGCGGAGAATATAATACCATGTGAAAGCCATCATTTTGTTCTAATTTGCATTTGCAGTTATTTTACAGTAATTCAATAACATAATAATCAATGCTGTAGACATAGATACATTCATGATTTTATTCCCCAAGGCTCCCCATGGAGCCTTGCTATACTCAATTGACACCCCTGATATACACCAATAGTGGAAAAAGTACTCAAATATTTTACTTAAGTAAAAGTATCAATACTGCAATATAGAAATACGTAAGTAAAACCGGAATTCTAAACTGACTTGAGTAAAAGTACAAAAGTATTGGCATCAAAATGTACTTTAAGTACAAAAGTAAAAGTACAAAGTAAAAAGGGTAAAGTAAAAGTAAAAGTACTCATGCAGAATGTCCCTTTTCAAGTTTTCAAATGCATAAAAATATTTTGAAAATAGTTATAGCCGATCTACAAGCTCGATCTACAAGTCGATCAACAAGCTCACAATGCGTCGCGATGAGACGCATTATGAGCTTGTAGATCTGCTATTTTCGGCAACACCGTCGTAGAACAGAGCATAAAGTAAACGTTACAACAATTTTATTTTGTAAAAAAAAAAGAGCGGAAGTGTTCGAGTTGCGTTTGATGTGAGATCTGACACATGTCATGCTTTTATTTTGATGAGAAAACGGAAGTGCTCTCGTGGCATACGGTGTGAAGCTTGATGTATGAAGCAAGATGTATGGGAAATGTAGTCCTTAGAATGTAGTTCTTTTAGCAGCCATGGTGTATAGGAAATGTAGTTCTTAAGAGTAGTCCTTGTGGCCATGTCCGGTTTTATTTTGAAGGGAAAACGGAAGCGCTCACATGGTTTTTGATGTTAAGCATGACACTAAACTGTTTTAATTTGAACAGAAAACAGAAGTGCACTGTGCTCTCATGGTTACTAACTTTTGATTGATTGATGTACTTTATTTAGTAAGACATGAGAACAGTACATGACAGTACATAACAGTACATGGAAGTACAAATTCGCAATACAAGGTCTACTAAACTGTATAGCTCATTAAGCACTTAGCTTGTTTAAGATGAGATCCCCATGCACACAAATCATGTTGACATATAAGAGACAGACAGATATACACACTACTATACAGAATGTCATACAATCAGTTTACAGGTTACTGGTATGAAGTATGAAGGTTGAAAAATATGTACAAAAAAGAATGAGAGGGGGGGGGGGGGTAGGTTAGGTTAGGACATGGGGTAGGTTAGGACTTGGACAGGGGCCATTTTTGAATTGCAGCCTCCTGAAGGGGGTGCTCCTTCCATTCCGACATATCGCCACTCCGACTAGTGGCTTCCGCGTGCGGTTAGGGTTAGGGTTAGGGTTAGGTATAGGGTTCGTCAACGTCGGAAAGGCGACATGTCGGAAAGGCGAAATGCACCCCTCCTGAAGGTGTATCTTTAGGGCATTTTTGAAAGTGAGTAGGGTTTTACACTCCTTTACTCCTTTTGGTAGGGCATTCCACATTTTAGATGAATAGCATGAGAAAGAGTTCATTCCCTTTGTTGTGCCAAATCTGGGTTGAACATGGTTTGTGGAGCTGCCTCTGGTGTTATGATCATGGACTTGATTTACATTTTGGAAGTATTTTGACAAATACAGGGGGATCCCAATGTTGTGGTGTATCTTGAAGACCAGGCCCATAGCAAGTTGCTGTACTCTGTCCTCAACCCTAAGCCATCCAAGCCTAGCAAAATGGGCATGGGTTAGATGGGTTTTGTAATTGAGGCCAAGAAGTAGCCTTACAAGTTTGTTTTGGGATGTTTGGAGCCTTGTTTTTAGGGCCTTGGAGGTGTTGTGATACCATGAAGTGCATGCATAATCATAATGACCTTGTATGAGGGCCCCTACAAGAATCTTCAGAGTATTCTTACTGACTTTACGAACAAGCCTCCACATCCTCCGTGTTATTTTGTGGACCTTTTTGATCGTCTTTTCAGCGTTTTTGTCACCTGAGAGGTTTGCCTCCAAGATGGAACCCAGGTAGGTAATTTCCTCCTTTCTTGTGATAACATTTTCACCCACTTTGATCGTGAAACTCTCAGCCTTTCTAAGGTTAGGGTTGGACCCAAAGAGGATGGATTCAGTTTTACCCAGGTGTAATGAGAGTTTGTTGTCGGAGAGCCAGATGCAGATCTTGTTGAGTTCAGTGCTGAGAGTTTTCTCAACCTGCAGCCTGTCCCTGTCCGAGACCAGCAGAGCCGAGTCATCTGCGAACAGGAACAGTTTGCAGTCGCAAGCTGAGGACATATCATTCACATATATCAGGAACAGTAGTGGTCCTAGTATGCTTCCTTGAGGAACACCACAAGTCACTGGGAGGGGAGGGGACTGGGTGCCGTTTACTTCCACCACTTGCTCCCTCCCTTCCAGGTAGGATCTCATCCAGTTCACCGACGTGTCATCAAAGCCTATTGCTTTGAGCTTATTGATCATAATTGGGTGATTAACGGTGTCAAAAGCCTTCTGGAGGTCCAGCATGACCATGCCGCAATATTTGCCCTTGTCGACATCTTGTTTGATAGAGTCGTTCAAATAGAGAAGGCATGTGTCAGTGGAGTGGTTTGTTCTGAAACCAGATTGGAATTCGTAAATTAGATTTTTTTCGGCAAGGTACTTATCAACCTGTTCATAGACAATTTTTTCCATGACTTTCGAGATGGAGCTAAGAATAGAAATAGGGCGGTAGTTGCCAGGGTCTAATTGGTTTCCTTTTTTGTACAGAGGGGTCACTCTTGCTTTTTTGAAGTCGTTAGGGACCCGTCCCTGTATGATGGAGAGGTTTATTATGTGGGTAATGATTGGGGCAATGGAGGCGGCTGAGTCTTTTAGAAATTTAGCGGGGATGTTGTCGGGACCTGTGGCTCTGTGTTTTTGGAGTGCACTCAATTTTTTAAACACCTCATCTGTTGACACAGGGGAGAGTTTAAAATCATCTTTGCGTACACCCTGTTTATCGTAAAATGAATCAACATACTCTCCACCATGACTCCCAGAGTGAGGGGGTAGTTTTTCAACTAACTCTGAGGCCACGGTCGTGAAGAATATGTTGAGGATTTTACTCACTTCCCGTTTGGATGAAATGAGAGTGTCATTCACCTTGAGGTTTATGTTTGTAAACCTGGTTTTCAATTTCTTGCTGCAGCCTAGTAGGTTGTTGAATAGCTTCCAGAGCTCACGTGGTTTGTTTTGATTTTCCTCAATTTTGCCATCGAGGTAGCTTTTTTCTGCTAACAACAGCATGCCATTAACCTTGTTTCTTAGCATGTTTTTCTCTTTTTTGAGTTTCGCTACGTGGGATTCGAGACCTTTATTGAAGCTTTTGGCAAGTTTGATCCTACTTTTATGATAGTCAGAACACTTTTTGTCTCTGACTTTCATGGTAGTAAGGATATCCGAATTCATCCATGGAACCGAGCGGGTTTTGACCCTGATGGTTTTCATGGGAGCCACACTGTCCAAAATTTGAATGAATTTGGTTTTGAAACCAAGCCAAGATTCGTCTACCTGTGTGCTGTTTAGTACGTCGGACCAATCCTGTTCCTCCAGTCTGTGATCTAAGTCCTCACTCTTGTAGTTTTTGAGGTCTCTGATCGTGACTGTTTGGTGGTAACCGGTCTTAGGTTTACGTTTCTTTCTGGTGCAGAAGATCATGTTATGATCAGATATGCCACAGGTAGAAACACCACTATTGAGGATTTTGTCCTTGTCCGTTGTTAGAATGAGATCTATGATAGTTTGAGTGGAAACACACAGCCTTGTGGGCTGAGTGATCAGCTGGTGGAGTGAGTGCCGATTACAAAACCCCCTGAATGACTTAAACACTGACGCTTCCTTACGGAGCATGTCAGTGTTAAAGTCACCAAGAAGTACTGTCTCCTCATTGTCCACTTTAGCTAAACATTCATCAAGTCTATCATAGAAATCAGTCTGGTTAGGAGGTCTGTATATGGTACCGACTAGCACAGGTTTAGCATTTTCAAAAATGATCTCGACCCACACAGCTTCAATGTCTGCATCATTCAGGTCTTCGCGAAGGATGCAGACATTGGCCGCGTTTCCCAAACGAATTTGAGCTCCTGCGTAGCCTAGAAGCTGCGTAGGTGCCTCCACGCATCTGCGCAGTAGCAACCCCGCTGCGCACTATCTTCGTTAGTAGCAGCTGTGTGTGCCCAACGTCTCATCTAAATTGGCTTCAGTAGACACCCATCTTCGTAGGTTCCGTTTCGTCTGTGCTAAAACTACATTCGTGAGACAGCATGCACGTGAAGAGATCCTGGACGTAGCCTACGTAAAGCCTACGTCAACTACGTAGTGCTATCCTACTATAGTTTAAACACCCTTTGCATACATATATCTATATATACAGGATTTTGCAAAAATACTAAGATAAAGTCGCACCTTTATCTAACTTACCTTTATATGAATTGGACACTTACATTTTTATAGGTACATTCTGTAATGTATTAAAATGCATTTTTTTAAGGTGACATTTCAATGATCTTAAATAAACACTGCGGCCATTGTTCGCCGTTCAAAAAAATTCAGAGGATAGAGGGGGCGTCCCCCTGTATGATTGACAGCTTAACGCGTAACGGGCGACGCCTCCCCCAAAAAACAGACATATATACAACAAACACACTGCGACATGCCATGTTGATAGCTTGCAGATCTGTTATTTTGGGTAGGGCGAGCGGCTGCAGTGCTTCGTCCTCTATGCATGAACCCGAAGTTTACAAATCGTACTCTCACGGATAATCCGATCATCTAATAAAAATATTAAGCACATGCCAAGTTAACTAAAGGTATATAAATGATGCTGAGCTAAATATGTTTCCTTAATTTCGAAGTTTTATAGTTAAACGTTATGATGAAAGTGCAGTTCCTCTCACAAAGTGACAGCTGTTGCGCTCGGCGAGCGCAACAGCTCGCCATGTTTATGAATGGTTAAAACATCTTTTGAAAATAGCAGATCTACAAGCTCACAACGTGTCACAAGCTTGTAGATCTGCTATTTTTTCTGCTATCCGTGAGAGTACGATTTGTAAACTTCGGGTTCATGCATAGAGGACGAAGCACTGCAGCCGCTCGCCATTTTACGCACCGGCCCGGCCCGGCCGTAATATATATATATATATATATATATATATATATATATATATATAAATATATACATACACACGTGTGTGTGTGTGTGTGTGTGTGTGTGTGTGTGTGTGTGTGTGTGTGTGTGTGTGTGTGTGTGTGTGTGTGTCGGTCTTTTCATAGATTTCATAGAACGATGGGTGTTACAGGCGGCCCAGGGCGCTCGTTACAAAATGCTTCGTAGGACAGTACTCCCCTCCTACTGTGGGCGGGGAGTATGCTGCGCGCATTCTGTCTCACGAATGTACTTTTACCACACACGCAGCCAGTTTAGATGGCACGCAGGGGCACAACCACCTGCTACTAATGAGGGTAGAGCGTAGGTTTGGCCGAGTCCCAGCTGTGTAGGAGACGCTTGCGCAAGCTGCGTATGGCCACGCATGACCTGAAATCTACGTGCCTGCTATGGTACTGCGAAGCATGTGACGTCACACGTTAGACCCGTCGTCGGACCTGCGACGATGCTCTACGCACGAGCTCTTTGGGAAACCCGGCCATTGTCTTTATGTACATACATGCATACGCCGCCCCCGTTTCTGTTCCTATCTTTTCTGAAAAGTTTGTAGTTTTCAATCTCAATATCAGTATCATCTATCGTATGATCAAGTTTCGTTTCAGAGAAAGTTAAAATGTCAACCTTACCATCATAAAACATCTGCTTGATTTGTGTTAGCTTGTCTCCTGCAAGGGAATTCACATTGAGGTGTATCATGTGCAAGCCAACGCCAAACGATTTTTTCATTTGTTCAATGAAAAGATGTCTGTCCACTGAGAGTCCACAGAGAGGAGCAGTGTCGGGGGGGGAGGGGGGTGTTGAGGTGTTAGCGTCCATCAAAGCCTCTGTTTCGCTGTACGCGGCCATCTGTGGGGGTTGGGGGGGGGGTGGGGGGTTGGGCATCGTCTGGTTCTTGTTGGTAAGCAACCAGCTGTGGGGCTTGGGGGATGGGGGGATGGGGGGTTGAGGGGGGCCTTCGTCTGTGTCCACGGGGGTCCATCCTGGTCCGTGTGCCGCCTGGAAACGCCAGATGTGTCCGTGGATAGGTTTCTTCCGTTGCGCAGCGTCTCTCCGTCGCGCGTCGTGGTGCGTCGAGTACTGCTGCGGTGTCGTAGTGGTCCGAGGGTGCGTTGGCTTGTTGGGACCGAGAGCTAGCGGCGTGGAGTTGTTGTTGTGCGACGTTGTCGCTGGCAACGATAGCAACGTTAGCAGCGCTAGCTTCGTTGGCCAAGTTTGCCTCTCTCGCCAGACGGGCAGAAGTTTGCCTGGTGGTAACTGGGCCTGGATTAACGTGGATATCACCCGACAGGAGAAGAAAAAGGATGATTAAAAATCTTCGGTCCATGCGTCCTGTCGGGGGCGCGTACTTTCTAGTCGAGTCCATGGTTAGGAGCATATGGAGAGCTCCAGCCGCAAACCCCAGATGTTTTGATTCTGTAGTGTCGTCGAGTAGGTAGAAGTCCGAGTGTTTTTCGTTTTTCATTTCCCGTGGATTACCCTTTTCTGTCTCCATCAGGTGTAGATTTTGTGGATATTCAAGGAATGAATCCGTCGTCCACGAAAGGATGAAAATGAAGAGTAAATCCAGTGAAAAACTGGCAAATATGTTGCCATGAGAGCGCGTCTCCAAGCGGGAGCGCGGAGAGCGCGTCTTCATGCGACTTCTCATCTCGGCGACTGTTTTATCACGGTGTCGCACGGTGTCGCGCGCCGAAAATAGCAGATCTACAAGCTCACAACTATGCGTGTCATTGTGAGCTTGTAGATCTTAACAGTTTATGTTGTAGAAAGTAGCGCCATGTTGCGTCATCTGGTTCTTAAACTGTTAATAAAGTATCCAATCAATTCCACTTGTAGTGATTCATTTTGTCCACATGAGGGCGACAAAGACATATGAATACAGATGAACGGAGTCTATTGGCATTAGCATAACAATGAGCATTAGCTTTAGCTGTTGTTAGCCTTGTCTTTGCTTTATAGCTATTATTAAGCGTTGTGTGTTTTATCGTTGTATTAAAGGACAGCCGATTGTGTATTTAATTACTTAATAGTTGTATTATTGAAATAAAGAACAGTTTTACCACGAATGCAGGACTTTTTACATCATTTTAAAAAGCTAGCTAGCAGTCACAGAATTCAATAGATGGCCGATTTCTGTGTAACAAACCGGATATCTCAACCAGAATTGGGTTACTTCATGAATGTCACAGAATTCGATAGATCACCAATTTCAATGTAACACACCGGAAACCTCAACCAGAATCAGGTTACTTAGTTGCTAAACAAACAAACAATACATGTTGAATTTCTGCGTTCTATAATGATGTTTATGAACATTGTGTTCAACATATGAAACATATATATATATACATATATATATATATATATATATATATATATATATATATACATATATATATATATATATATATATATATATATATATATATATATATATATATATATATATATATATATATATATATATATATATATATATATACATATATATGTATATATATATACATATATATATATATATATATATATATATATATATATATATATATATATATATATATATGTATATATATATATATATATATATATATATATATATGTACACATATATACATATATATATATATATATATATATATATATATACACATATATATATATATATATATATATATATATGTACACATATATACATATATATATATATATATATATATATATATATAGTGACTTTGGATGAGTGCTCCTGTTAGAGTCCTCCATGTATTCTTACTGACCAGAGAGGAGATCCAGTACAAAAGTCTTGTTCTTTGGTTGACTTTTTTGATTACTTTAGTTGCCATTTTATCACTGGAAAGATTTGCCTCTAAAATGGAACCCAGGTAACCCACTTTGAGTTGTGGTGCTGATTCTACCTCTTCTGTCCTCCTTCTGTCTGTGTGTAAAGAGGTTTCATCTGAACATGAGGAGAAGAGGAGCCCCTGTCTGGTCCAGGAGGAACCACAACCTCCACAGATTACACAGGAAGAGGCTGATGTGTCAACATGGACATTACTACATAGGAAGACCAGGTGCAACACTCTCTCAGGTATATAAAAAATAAACTGTATATGTGCAACAAAGTAAAGTTGAAATCTCAAGATGGTTATTGGACACATACGTATGCCTGTGCCTACTTAGATAACAGGTACCTAATTTAAGTAGATTTTAATGAACGTCTGTATGAATGCTGAACCGTGCATTTAAAGAAACTACTTGTTGACACTTGAGCTGTGCTCATATTTTCTCATGTTGCCGCGCCATGTTCAGCCACCTGGTGGCGCTCTTTTCATTCAATCAGACAGGTGGTGGCTGGTCTCACATATGATCAGAGATCTCTGCCTACTAGGTCTGGACAATTAACTGAAAAGATATCGAAACCAACGTTTCATTTATGCTGTGTTCACGCTGGCAGATACAAAGCTACAGTCCACCATTCATTTCAATGGAAGCCAGTGACATGAAGTTACAAAGCTACACCTGATGTTTGTAGCTGCTACAAAATCTACAAAGCTACAATCCAAGTTGAGCTGAGCTTCAACTGCAGATACAAAGCTATAAAACGACAAAAGCTACATAAATGTTGTGTAACCATTTCCACTCACCTTCGCTCACAAGTTGTACAATGGTGGTGTGCAAAAATAGTGAAAATAGCTGATCTACAAGCTCAGCTTATAGATCTGCTAATTTTCACTATAAATGTTTTTGGGGAATTATTCATCGTAATTGAGCGAAATGTTTCATGATATTGATTAGAAGTGTAAACACAACACATGTTTAACCACTTGAACCTATTCTTGTTCTTTTTTTGAGACCTTTTTCATCCCATGGGGCAATTCAGTTTCAGCTTTACCCAGCTGAGTGCTGCCCACAGAGGAGGGCAGAGGGGGGAGCAGTTAGGGGTTAAGTGTCTTGCTCAGGGACACTTCGACACATGGCTGAGGGCTGGAATCAAACTTAGGACCTCTAACCATTCAGCCACAGTCAGGGAACATAAACAGAAAATAGCCAAAGTACAAGCTCAGACTGTGCCGGCCTTGTTGTGAAGTTATTTAAAAAGCCATGCATTTATTAAACCTTGTACATAGCAGGGTGTTGAGTGAACCAAAACGTGAGCTTGGGAGAATGTTTAGCTGAACCTTGGTGGGAATCACTTAACACTTTTTCATTGTGTATGTATTGTATCGTTTATGCTGTCATCAGGGCTGGCTTCCCTGAATAAATAAAGGAAAAAGAACACACAGACAGACAAAACAAGGAAAACATTAATAAATGGTGATTTTTGCAGATATGTCGATATGTGGCCGTCAATCGCATGATTATGAAATATCGGCCCTAATGATCATCTATGATGATAGACAGCAGTAGTGTACACAAAGATTCAAACATTTGATTACAGTACAAAACTGTTCAATTTCCACCACAAAGTGTATTGGTGGAATGGAATGGTTGCAGCCAATATACAAATATCTTAGATAAATGAAGATAGATCTATGGTTTAGGAGCATTTATTTACAGCGTAAGTTACTCCAACTATCACACCTATGAAACAGAGGTAACACTAATGAAAAAAGAAAATAAACATGTTTTGCTTTCATTGTATCTTTTCTCCAGACTTCCTGCACCTCCCTGTGTGTAAAGAGGAGGTTCCCCTGAAGAGGAGAGGAGCCCCAGTCTGGTCCAGGAGGAACCAGAGCCTCCACACATCAAAGAGGAGCAGGAGGAGCTACTTCGAAGACCAGAAGAGGTTGATAGGCCAATGCTGACGTTACTAGCAGTGAAAAGTGAAGGTGATGATGGTGAAGACAGAGACACAGAGCCTGTAGCCAGCACCTCAACTGAACACATGAAAACACAAGCTGATGTAGAGGACTGTGGAACATCACATCCAACTAGTGATGACCAGCTCCTCTCTTCACACTGTTCTGAATCTGACATCACTGAAGACAGTGATGAGTGGGAGCCCAGTGTAGATCAGTCAAACACACTGAAGTCATACAAGACACAACATGTGGAAGGACAGAGATTGTCTTTGAGCAACAAGCTGTCCCAGGACCTGAAATCATCGAAAGAAACTCACTCCATGCAGAGTCACACAGGAAGAAAATATTTAGTTGTACAGTGTGTTGCAAATTGTTTAATCTTAAGGGAAATCTAAAGACGCACATTTGATTACTCATACAGGGGAAAAGCCATTTACTTGTTCAGTTTGTAACAAAGGCTTTAGTGCCAACTCTGATCTAAAAGTACACATGAGGACTCATACAGGGGAAAAGACATTCACTTGTACAGTTTGTAGCAAAGGCTTTTGTCACACACACATGAGGACTCATACAGGGGAAAAGACATTCACTTGTTCAGTTTGTAACAAAGGCTTTAGTGCCAACTCTGATCTAAAAGTACACATGAGGACTCATACAGGGGAAAAGCCATTCACTTGTACAGTTTGTAACGAAGGCTTTTGTCACACACACATGAGGACTCATACAGGGGAAAAGACATTCACTTGTACAGTTTGTAGCAAAGGCTTTCGTGACAACGGTAATCTAAAAAGACACATGAGGACTCATACAGGGGGGAAAAACCTTTAGCTGCAGTTTATGACAAACACTTTGGTCCAAATGCACATAGATTCATACACAGAGAAGCTGTTAGTTAAACGGAAACAAATGCTTTTTTCAAAGGATCAATCTGAGTTAATAAATGACATCAAACAAACGTATGATCTATCACCATTATTTATAGGTTTTGCCTTCATTATTTAGGATTAATGAGCAGTGAGAATGCATTGTATAATTGTTATAATGTATTACAACTATGAGAATTATTATGAAACAAGATCCTGGCCAAAATAAAAAGTCTGTGAGTGACCTTTAATTATGAAGCTGTGTGATACTTGACCTTATACATTATCAATAAGTAGGTCGGGAGGTGGCTTATTGTTATATAGAGTTAGCGTCCACTCCATATCTCTTTGCCACAAATAGCATATCTACAAGTTCACAATGTGTTGTGAACGTGACGCATTGTGAGCTTGAAGATCTACTATTTTGGCTAATGTTTCCCCTTAGAATATGGACGCTGGGGTTCAAGTGGTTAAATCAGTAACTGTTTAACAGGCTATGTGTTAAGGGTTAAAGATGCTATTTGTTGTGGCAGCTCAGGGGGAATGGAGGCAGGCCTGACAATAAAGTAAGGCCTTTGTTGATTTGTTTCTCAAATCTAATCTTTAGGACTGACTGTTCACACTGTTATTTGCAAGTGAATCAGATCAGATTTGTGTATTCAAAAATAGCCGATCTACAAGTTCCCAATGCGTCGCATTGTGAACCAGAGCAGCGTTCTTCTCTGTGGCTGAACAGCAGCACTGCAGCAGCTCATGGAATCCTACAAGGAAGTAAAATGTATAATAGGCTAAGCAAGAAAGGAAACACGATAAATAGATCCAGGGAGAAAGCATCGCAAAGTATTGCCGACAAATGAAATGCACAAGTTGTCCAAAAATATGCAATTAATTTATATACAAGTCCATAAATATATAATTCAGTTAGGCTTAAACATGAGGAGTTTAAGTGAATGTTGGATTATAAACACTTATTTTATCATTTCTAAAATCGAAGATCTACAAGTGAAAAGCTTGCCTTTTGGCGGCCGGGGGTCAACGGGGGGTCGGGGGTCAATGGGGGTCCGGGAGTACCCGCCCCCCCGTATACTCCCGGACCCCCGTTGACCCCCGACAGAGGTCCGGGGTACACGGGGGTCCGGGGGTCCAGGGGGGCGGGGGTCCACGGGGGTCCGGGGTCCATGGGGGTCCGGAGATCCATGGGGGGCCGCGGGTCTACAGGGGTCCGGGGGTACACGGGGGCCCGGGGGTCCACGGGGGTCCGGAGATCCATGGGGGGCCACGGGTCTACGGGGGTCCGGGGGTCCACGGAGGCGGGGGTCCACGGGGGGCCGGGGACCCCCGGCTGCCATAAGACAAAAAAAAATCGGGCTTGTAGATCTTCGATTTTCGAATTTAATAATTGAATGAGGATTGAATAAGTGTGGAAAAACTCATTGGTTTACGATTGGAGTCATTGGACTAACAGCTATTTCACAAAACTTGAAGAACAAGGCACTGGATTAATAAAGCTTGGCTGTTAGCCTGGTCCGGACCAGGCTAACTTCACAGCTAAATTGCCATAGTAACTAAGGCAGGATTGCATCAATTTTCTTTCGTGAAACCGGATCATGGATAAACATATCCAGGTTTACAGGCTAAATTAATCTGCCGAGCTAACTCAGCTTTCGTGAAACCGATTCCTGGATAATTTAAGCTGGAGCCAGTGAACGTCAGAAAGGGACAAACGTAAACACAAAATAAAAGAGGACAGGAGACACAGTGGGAGGGTTTGAGGAGGGAGACATGCAGTTTAAAGGGAGAACAGAGAGACAGAACACAATAGAATACACATATGACGAGAGCAGTCCAACTCTTGTCAGTGTTAAAGGAAAACCACAGGTTTTCAACCTAAGCTACATTTTTCTGATGTGAGGATCAATAACATAGTGTTGTTTCACGATATCGAGCATACGGAAGGTACACTCGATATAATTACATGATATCATGAAATTTCACGTCATCATTTCACAGAGATATACACAAAAGACACTTTTTGCTAAAATATATTATTGATGTCTTCGCATCAGAACATTGGGATTTAGGTTGAAAATCAGCTAGGGCTGCAATTATCGATTATTGACGTGATTAAAAAAAAAATATATCGATTAAATCTATTAGTCTGGTTAACCATTTATGCTCTATTTTATACTTCGTCCTGATACAGCTGTGTGGTGCAAAAAGAGCAGATATAGCAGATCTACAAGCTTGTAAATCTGCTAATTTTGCCTATAATGAAATGTTCACAACAGGGACGCCAGGTTGAAAGCGATTAAGTATTGCAGCCCTATCGAACTTCACAGTCCATTTTTGCTGCTGTATTTATTTTTTCATATAAATGAATTATTTCATTCAAATCGATTATGTATTGTATAATCGATTAAATTGATCAATCAGAATAACTGTTGCACCCATAAAGTCAGCAAAGTTTTCCTTTAACAGCACGCCAATCAGCCACTGTCTTGGCAGTGAGATGAATTTTGTGAAAATGCAAACAGTATGAATTTAACCGTAACAGTTACGATGCCGTCTGTCAATTTTACTACACTACTGAAAATGACATGGAAAAAACAGCATTTGAACACAGATAAATGTCTACATTTCTAAATGCGTGAAAGCAAAGCAAAATTAAAAAAGGTGCATTAATATGGGGCAGATAAATTAATTAACAGATACGGGAGACGGAACACAAACAAAGCAAAGGATGCAGACAGGACGAAGAGGAGGACACGATAGAATGTGCGTGCAAGAAGTTTAAGACATTTGTCTTGTGCTACGCAACAAGAAGCCCTACATCCTCAGTGTTCATTTAACTCTGAGAGTTGACATTATGTCACATGTTACATTTGTAAACTCTGTAACCTGTTTGTAAACTCTCAGAGTTAAATGAAAGCTCAGGGTTTTATAGTGTAGGGTCAGAGTTAAATTAACAGTCAGGGTTTTTTAGTAGGGTCAGAGTTAAATCAACAGTCCAAACAATCTTCTGATCCATGTTGGCATTCTTTTTTAACCCTGCGTGGCATTCATAAGGAATACTTAATCAGCTGAATTAAAAGTGTCAAAGACACTCGGTTCTTCTTGAGAGCCCTCACAGGGTTAAAAAAATCTATGGGCTAAACCGCTAAAACATGGAAATCCCACAACGATCGGGGCGATCACACGACAACAATCAATCACCATAACAGGAGGGGCTGATCACAGTGATCAATCAGGGAGGAATCCATATCAATCACAGTGCCGGGGAGGGTGGGGGGGGGACGACGACAATGTGACGAAATCACTGTCCCGAGATCACAGAGGGACTATTCAACACCGTAGGGAATTCCCAACACAAGGAGGTTACAAAGAGAATTACACAATATGTCCAACAGTACAACAACAACACACACTCAAGTCACCCAAGGGTCAATCGACACCAGAGACCAGTGGTGGAAAGTAACTAAGTACATAAACTCAATTACTGTACAATTCTTTACTTTACTTGAGTATTTCCATTATATATATTTTTTTAGTTTTATACTTCTACTCTACATTACATCTCAGAGGCAAATATTGTTCTTTTCACTCCACTACAATTATTTGACAGGTTTAGTTACTAGTTATTTTGCAGATTTAGATTATTACAAAACATGCATTAACCACTTAAGCAATATCTTATATAACAAGCTCAACTACAATAGCTTGTAGATAGTCTATTTTCAAATTTTAGTATTTGTACTTTTGCACTTTGTACAGTACAATTTTGAATACAGAACTTTTACTACTAGTATTTCTATATTGTGGTATTGCTACTTTTACCTAAGTAAAACATCTGAGAACTTCTTCCACCACTGCAAGAGACTCACGTCACGGTCACACAGTACTCCACTAGAGGATGAGGGATCAGTATATGATTGGTAGAGGAAGAGAGGAGGGATCGGCTCGATTGGTTTTTTATTGGTAGTGCACAAGGGGAGGGATAGGTTTGATCCATTTGTGATTGGTAGAGCACGAGAGGAGGGATCGGTTTGATCGGTTCGTGATTGGTTTACAAGGAGTCATTAGCAGACCTGGGTCAAAAATAGCACTTGACGTTGAATGTGACACATGAGATGCCCTTCATTTGGAGGTCGAGGAAAGCTTTTGATTCGATATAAAAGGTGTAGGATTCATTTCACCGATATATCGTTGTGGAATTTGCAAAACAGTGGAAATACTGGAATTCGAGTATTCTAGTGTTGGATATAATTTGACAATTCCAGTATTAGTGTTAGATATAATTTGACAATCAGCATTATAAAACCAAATCATCCACTTGGTTTGTTTTTCCAATTGAATTGAATCCAATTTGTGGGGGAGGTCTTGAAATTGTTCTGCAAGACAATGCTCTGGCAGGGAACAATTCCACTGGTCAGTCAACCCATCAGAAGCTGAGTACAGGGGGCAATAATTATTAGAAGCAGCTTCCAGCCACTATGGCACTAATGGCACTAACTAATCTTCACAGTTCATTTGACGATATCCTTAATTTATAGCTTTACACTTTATTGCAGGCTAGTGCCGTGTAACGATAACAGCTGATCTACAAGCTCACAACACGTCGCAATGTGGCACGTTGTGAGCCTGTAGATCTGCCATTTCTGGTGCACGACAGTGGCACGCAACTTAAGTATAAACCGAAAGCTCCAAATGCAGCTATGGTTCTATGAATCCCAAATGACCCCCAGAGATGGTGCTTTTTCAAGCGGTCAGCAGGGATGAAAATAGAATGGGCTTTATAGTTTAGAGCAAATCCTGCATGAGTTGACTTCAAATTGCCCGTTATTATTAACAAGTCATGAGCTATTCCTGTCCAGGTCTGGCTGCTGGTGACCGAAGGGGGGGAAAGCACATTGTGATCTTGAGGCAGAACCACAGAGCGCACGCTGAAAAAGACACCAAAACTACTTGTGCTATAAGCGGTGCTGAGCATAATACTGTACAACTTACCTGGAATACCATTATCTCACTGGTGCATTTATGTGTATTACAGTCACCTGTTTGAACTAGGGCACTTGAAACAAAAGTGTGGGAGTGTAGGTGTTTACTAGAGTTCTATTTTTAAGCGGGCGCGTGTTGCTTACGCTGCCTGTGGGTAAAAGGAAGTTCTATAAAGGGTTTCATATCATGAGTCATAAGACCTCTGAGGTTCAAGTGTTTTCCATAATACACAGCAAAAATCGAGCGTTAATTTAAATCTGAAAATGATGTAATTCTTAAAGTGAAGACACTTAAAAGGAACTCACTGTCATTAAAATGAGTATACAGTGTCCTCTGACAATATCCGTTGGCCTCGAGGCTACAGTGTGTGGGGTACAGTTTAGGACACTGGTTTTCAACAATGTGGTCGGGGGCCAATAGAGGTCCTTGAAGGAGTTTCCAGGGGGTCTCCCCAGCTAAATGACTGATAACCAAGAACCAGGTTTTTGCCGTGTAGATTGGGATCCAAGAGATACAAATTGTATTAAATGGGGGTCCGTGGCCTAATGCATATCAAACTGGGTGTCCTTGAAATTAGAAAGGTTTAGAATCACTGATTTAGAATAAGCTAAACCAGTGGTTCTCAAACACTTTCACGTCGAGGGCCCCAAAACTGATAAGAATAAGGCTGCAGACCCCTATTTGAAAATACGTATAGATTATTTTTTCGTTAGATTAGATTTAAAACATAAAACTATATTGTGAGTGGGGAGATAACAGTGGAGGGGGTGAAAACTGCAGAGTCATTCTTAAATGTTTGCTCTTCTAGCCAGTGAAATAATTTTGTCCACGTTCAGAATCGCGGCGCTAAACGATGTGTCTGAGAGTGTAATACTGTAGTTGTGAGTGTGTGTGTGAGTGTGAGTGTGAGTGTGAGTGTGAGTGTGTGTGTGTGTGTGTGTGTGTGTGTGTGTGTGTGTGTGTGTGTGTGTGTGTGTGTGTGTGTGTGTGTGTGTGTGTGTGTGTGAGAGAGAGAGATGTGGCTCTGCTACTGTACCTTGAGGTGTGAGACTGTGAGAGGCAGTTCTGGAGGAAGATGTGCCAGTTGTTGAGGAAGAACTGCTTCAGATGCCTGACGCCAAACTATGCTTCCTCATGCTTTCTATATCTATGCTCAAGCTTGCTTAAATATATTCTAATCCAATCCAAATGTTGTCTGACTGAAATACTTATTTATCTTATATTTAATTCTCTATTTACAAATGAGGGTCTAAATTACATTTAAGGCCAAATATTTCTTCAAATGCTACATTATAACAGAACCTGTGATAGATAAACAAACTGAAGGGTAACTTTAGCTCTGATAATGATGTAACATGTATGTTCACATCATGTTCAAGGTTTAGCTGCCTAATGGACCTGTGTCCATCTGGGGGTCCTTTAGGAAGTAGGGGGTACAGGAAGCTTTCACGTAGGATATAACCCCCCTTTTGTGGCCATAAAAGTGTCTTTGAGTACTTAGAAAAGCACTATATAAATTCCAGATATTATTACTATTATTATGATTATTATATGGAGCTGACTGACTTGTTTTCACCTGATAAAAATAATGAAAATGATGCTTTTCCTCCTCAGACAATTTAACTTCTTTAACAAAATGAATGTTTGTGTTCCAGGAGCTTTGTCTGGAGCTGAGGTTCATGGTTCTGAAAAGACTCTCAGAGAACATTGTGTTCCAACCTGAAGCTGGTGTCTCCATCATGGATGTGTGTCTGTTTCTCATCCTCCTCCATCTTCTTCTGACCACCTGAAACACACGTTACAATGACATTTTTCGGTTAAATTGCAGTTATTAAGGGAAATTAATAGTTTTTTGTCTGGTTAAAAACGTCTCTAAAAACGTCTAATATAATGCATGTTTTACCTATAACTTAAATATTAAAAAAAAAAAAACGGTTATATTGCAGTTATTAAGGCAGATAGGCTAATAATGCATGTTTTACCTCTAACTCAAACAACAATAAAACCAGCAATCTGAGGACAACAGTAACAACACACTCTCCCAGCCTGTCAACTTGTGACTGTCACAGTATTTCCACTACACAGGATCTACAGGCTATTAAAGCCAACAGCACACATTTAACCAAATTCACCCACAAATACGTTTAAGCCACTTCTATTAACCACATAATAAAAGGCAGTGCACAGTTAAAAAAAGCCATGTCTTAACTTGTGCCAAGCGTTGCCTTATATTCCTTTGTGTTGCTAATGACACAATATGTACTGTTTCTAATCTAGCCGTTTTTAATTAACGGTTTAATTTGGTTATTTAGAAGCCTGTATCCGTTATCCTGTTTTTCAAGCCACCGCGGAGTGTTCAAAAGCTTCCTTGGTTTACGCGTCACAAAGTGGCTGTGATTGGTTGAGATGCGCAGAGAGGGTTTCAGAGCAGGAAGCCATGCCCATATATGTCTATGGCCATGCTTTCAAAGCACGTGGTTCTCAACCTCTGGGTCGGGACCCGACATGATTTTGGGGAGTTCCCCAGATCACAGTGAAGTGACAATTCAAGGACTTTTAAGACCTTTTTAATACCTAAATGAAAGGGGGAAAAGACCATTACGGAATCAAAAGTATCTAACAAACTATACTATAAAAAACAATCAAACATTGGCCAAATCATCAAATACTATAAGAAGTAAAAATTGTGAACTTAGCAGATCTACAAGCTCACAATGCCTTGCAACGTGAGGCATGGTGAGCTTGTAGATCTGCTATTTTCACAACATTTATGTGGGGAACCGAGTCAAACAAAATGTAATGCCTCAACTACAACATTGCAAGTGCTTGTCAGGGTGAATGAGATGTAAAAAACAAAACATATATTAATGTGTTTATACTGATGTGTGATGTACGGTGTCACGCCGCAGTTCACTCACACTCACTCACGGGGCGGGCCGAGTCGTTGATTTATATATTGTTTTGCGGGGCGGGTTGGGGCGGGTTCGGTTCCGTGGCGGGGCGGGCAGGGCGGGGTATGAAAAACCTGACCGTCGCATCAGTAGTGTGGGGACTCATTTTAAACAAGCTCAGTGCTTAATGAGTCTTCCAGTTTAGTAGACCTTGTATAGTGAATTGTACTTCCATGTACTGTTGTCATGTCTTACTAAATAAAGTACATCAATCAATCAAAGAAGGTTGATGCTGCATCAACAAAGCTCTCTGGATAATAAGCGGCTGCCTGAGGCCTGTGTCTCACCTGTCAGTCCTTGTGGGGAATCTCCCCGGCCGGTCTCCAGCCAGAGGCAGCTTACCATCAACCTGACAAAAGGAAAGCCCAGATACATGACTGGTATATCCTGTTGACACTATGACGACAACAGCCCCGCTAAACAGACTCCAGTCCCTTCACTCGTACAACAAGGAGCACAAGAGACGCTTCGTTCTGTCTGTGAGGACATGTCTATATAAACGTTCTGTCTCTGAGGACATGTCTATACAAACGTTCTATTCAATAGGGAGAGAGTATGAGAAATCAGAACATTATTTTGATGCTTTTCACTGTTGTACGGACAGCAGTTGAGACGCAGTCACTGATTGGCCCGATCATTTTCTTATTTCTCATACTCACTCCCTATAGGCTGAAGTCCAGACTGATACCGGGGAGGAACGAGAGGGTGAATACACGTTATCAGTCTGGACAATGCCAGGCTAGGGGTATAACACGGAGGCAAAAGAAGAAAAGGAACAGGTGTACAACACAAACACTAAGGAAGAAGGGACATTACTAGACCTAAGAAAGTTCTCTGGTTGGGAAAGAGCAGCTGCCAAAGCCATTGCATGTCTGAGGTGCCATGCTCAACAAATGAAGGGTCTTACACTTAAGAAAGGTGAAGCCACACGTGTTGTCAACGTAACAGAACCTGAAGGTCTGGAGGGCTCTGGTCTGGAACGTCCTGCATGAGATGAGGAGAGAGAGAGGACATATATAAATATTAACATTAAACTGAATGACTGTCTGGTTACCCTGAATGACAGCTCTGTCACTATTACAATGTCTCTCCTCAATATGAACACAATTTGAATGTCTCATCTCTATATAATATACACTTTAATATCATTAAAGTGTACATTATATTATGTCTACATTCTCTACATGTCTAGTTCAATGTGCATAAAGTACTTAGGTCATTACTGTGTTTGGTCACTAGATGGCAGTCTAACAACATATAATGGACCAGGTTCTCAGTCTAACTGAAGTGATTTCTCCAACTAGATGGCTGTATATAGAACAGTTAATGATAAAACATAAACATAATAATTCTACATATTATTGTGTTCATTGTTTAGTAAACAGATCTTTCATAATGTTTCACTGATCATAGATTAAAGACTTTATGAACAAACAACATATTTATTATAGTTTAATCTCTACCAGTGAACAGGATGTAAAGAGACTCTCTTACACAATGATCACTTTGTTATTAATTAACTCTGGATCAATATTATACTGATGTTTCATTAGATTATATTCTAGAGACACAGACTGTGTTCAGTTGTAATAAATTGTAAATGCTAGTGATTGACCAGGATAAGACAGATAATACATGTTAGTGAACATAAAGTTAAACTCATCTTGAGAGATAAAGGCTCTGGTCCAAAAAAAGATCCATTTCACTTTGGGGTGTGTGTCTTTTTTTATTTATATATATATATATATATATATATATATATATATATATATATATATATATATAGTGTAGCCTATAGATGTGAGGAGTGAGGACACATTTACACACTCACTTGTAAACCTGTTATGTAAAGTAGTGATTTGGGTATTTGGGAGTAGTGATTTGGGTAAATAGCAGATCTACGATACGATACGATACGATACAACTTTATTGTCAGCTTTCACCGAAATTTGCTTTGTGTCCATGACGTCACCGTTCAAGATACAGGCAGGACATACACAATACATTACACAAAGTACATTACAGGACATACATCACAGAAGCAGACAGAAACAAGAACAGTAGAACAAATCCTCTTGGTTTACCGACTTTGGTTTAAAAGCAGAACAGACTGATGTACAAAAGAGTTCTTTAGCCTGTTTTTCTTATATTTAGGGACTCTAAACCGCCTCCCAGAGGGCATCAGTTGATATTCATCATTTAAAACATGTAAGGGGTCAGAGGAGATGCTCTTCGTCAGTCTAAGCATACTATTGATCTGGGCCTCTTTAAAGGAACGTAACACAGCCTCGACTGGCCTACCAACTATTTTAGCGCAGATCTTAATTTGGCTATACAGTTTGTTCTTATATACCATTGATAGGCTGTTAAACCAGGCCGTGCTACAGTACAACATCACAGTTTGAACAACAGACGTATAGAAAAGAGACAAGATCTGACTGCTAGCACCAAACGATCTAAGTCGGCGTAGGGAGTACATACGCTGCTGTATCCTCTTACAAATATAATCAATATGAGATGACCATGCTAAGGTGGCATCTATCATCACCCCCAGATATTTGTAAGATGGGACCTGTTCAATAGCTGAACCATGGATTGTCATCGGTGGTGTCTTATCACCGGGAGCAGGACCAAATATAATTTCCTCAGTTTTCTTAGTGTTGATAATCAGATTATTTTTGTCACACCACTCCACAAGCCGGTCAACGCTACACTGGTACTGTTTCGGGTCATCACTGTCAGTCATCAGAGCTATTAGCGTAGAGTCATCTGAATATTTCAGAAGAAACTGATTTGACTCGCAGGTGTTACAGTCTGCCGTGTAAAGAGTAAACAATACAGGAGAGCTAATGCAACCTTGGGGTGCACCAACTCTGGTCCTGATGGGAGAGGAGAGTGTCTTGTTTACCTTTACATACTGAATTCTGTCAGTGAGGAACTTAAGATAAAACTGAATAACAAAAGGATTAATGTGTAACTGAACCATTTTAGTGAGGAGCAAGTCCGGCTGTATTGTGTTGAAAGCAGAAGAAAAATCTAGGAAAAGTCCTCTAGCATAGGTTTTGGTTTGTCAAGATGTTTAGAGATGACGTGAACCAATGTGACAACTGCATCCTCTGTACTACGACCCTGCTTGTAAGCGAATTGAAATGGGTCCTGTGAGTTAAATATCTACAAGCTCACAACGCCTCGCAGTGTGAGCTTGTAGATCTACTATTTTCACAATATCTTTCTTACGTAATCTAAATATAAACATACAGATACCCTGTAAACACTTATACTGTATGTTGGTTTGTTTACTGTTGAGTGACAACATTAAAGATAAACCCCTAAATCATTAGTTGGGTCCAGACCCCCCACTGGACAAGTTGATAAGGTTGTATACCTCAGAGTCATGTGTTGTAGGATGTGGACACGGTGTGGTCTAGCTGTCTCTCCTCTCTGGGTCTAGATGGTTGTTTCTTCATCTGGTTGATCTGTGGTGTGTTAGAGGTCTGTAGCAGCTGCTAGTTCTGCTGTCTCTGCTTTACACTGATGTCTGGTGGATCCTCATCACCTGACTAGTCTGTGGAAATAATAATAAACTTTATTTGTATACAGGAAGCACCTTTCATGACATCACATGCAGCACAAAGGGCTTTATATATTTAAAAAAACGACAAAAGAGAAATGCAAGCAAAAACAGACCAAAAACATGATCAGGAACAAATTAAAAGGAGGCAAAGATCAAATTAACTCATTTTGTGCCACATGACGTCTAAGACGTCACGTGGCCTGACGCCCCGTGCGCCACATGACGTCAAAGACGTCATGGGAAAAAAAAGAAAAGAAAAAAAAAAACATGTTCAGAACCCAAAATATGATGATTTGAAGATGTGCTGCTCCATCCACTCCTTGTTTAACCTATAACTTAAAAAGGCTGTATCTCGCTTCCTAAGCACTTTTTTTTTTTACAATGAATTTTGCCTGTGGCACTCAGAGCCAAACTGCCATAAATAAGCATGGCATTGAATGAGTTAAAACAATACAGGAAAATACCAGGAACAAAACAACAAATACAATGTAATCAGCTAAAAGCAAGAGTAAAAAAGTGGGTCTTGAACTTGTTTTTAAAGCTATCTGTGGTCGTTGTCTGTCTTATATGTAATAGACGCCTTATCAGACAACGTCACACTGATATGAAACAGTATGCGCGCACAGGTCAGCAGCAAAAGAACCCCACCGCTCATAAGATGTAATGTTAAAGTGGTCACAGCCTCACGTGTAAAAATGCTTCCCATCAAACTTTCAGATGCTGTTTTTCTCCCAGTATGGAGGAAGAATGCTTAGGATTGTTACAGTGATCTCTGCCTCTTGACATATATAATCCTTGGTTTCTGTTGTGTGTAAATAATGATAACAACTCAAAGCAGTTGTCCTCCAAACCCCTCCTCCAGTGTCTGTCATAAGAACGGAGGGAGCGCTCTGTGATCATGACACCAGAAGGTCTTCCACGCAGAGAACGGCCGAGAATAGCAGATCTCCAAGCTCACAGCAGTCGCATCCGTGACCGTGACGCGGTTGTGAGCTTGTATGTCAGCTGTTCTCGGTGCGCGATGAAGTACATATGTCTCGCTAGGGCGCACCTCACTAGCCTACATACAGAGGAGGTTGAATGAACTGAAACCAGCAGAACCCCAAAACAGCAGGTTTGGGGATCTGTTGGGAATTCATTACATGTGCGTCCAGTCTCAATGTTTGTAAACAAATAATTGGTCTATGGGAGCTTGTTCCAACATATTTTATATATTTCATGTTTGACACCTTGAGGAGGTCAGCACTAGATGACCTGAGGAGACGGTTTGGAACATATTTGGACAGGCAATCTAAAAGGTATGAAGGGGCTTAGAACAATGAAGTGCCTTAAAAACTATTAAAACTATTTTAAAATCAAACACTACTGTATGTTGGTTTGTTTACTGTTGAGTGAGAACATTAAAGATAAAACCCTAAATCATTAGTTGGGTCCAGACCCCCCACTGGACAAGTTGATTAGGTTGTATACCTCAGAGACATGTGTTGTAGGACCTGGGAGTGGTGTGGTCTAGCTGTCTCGTCTACGGGTACAGTTGGTTGTTTCTTGATCTGCTGTGGCAGAGGTCTGTAGAGGCTGCTGGTTCTAAAAACACTGCTGTCTCTGCTTTACAGTGATGTCTGGTGGATCCTCATCACCTGACTAGTCTGTGGAAATAATAATAATAACAATAAACTTTATTAGTATACAGGAAGCACCTTTCATCACATCACATGCAGCACAAAGGGCTTTATATATAAAAACAACAACAAAAGAGAAATCTAAGCAAAAGAACATGAACACAACATTAAACAACACAAACATTCAGATTAAAAACATGATGAAGAACAAATCAAAAGGAGACAAAGATCTAATTAAAACAATACAGGAAAATAGCAAGAACAAAACAACAAATACAATGGAATCAACATAAACACAAGAGTGAAACAGTGGGTCTTTGAGCTTGTTTTTAAAGCTATCTATGATGGTTGCCTGTCTTATACTGTATGTAAGCAGAAAGATGCTTCAACATGTTTTTAATAATACATTTTTGAAGGTTAGTATGATGACCTGAGGGGACGATTTGTAACATATTTGGACAGGAGATCTAAAAGGTATGAATGTGATAAACAATTGTGCCTTAAAACTATTAAAACACATTTAAAATCAATCCTAAAAGTTACCAGGAGTCAGTGTAAAGATATTAAACCTGTAGTGATATGTTTTCTCATCTTGGTTATAGTTAAAACTCTGAACAAGTTGTAGTGTGACTCTGTCAGTGCTTTACTTATGAAGGACAGAACTAAGTACATTACAGTAGTAGAGACATGCATGAGAATGTCATGCAACTTTAGGTATTTATTATACATCTGTTCTTCTTCTTGTATTGTATATGCTGCTGCCTTGGAACAGGAAACACAGAGGCCTCTATACATAGACACCATGTACTGTAGGCAGAACCTTTGTTAACACACTAGGTAAGGAGGGGTTGTCACTTATGTATGTTTGAACATTGGTTGGTTAGAGTAGTTAGGTAGGCAGACCCCTAAGGTCAGCTGATCAGTTGCTACTAATTGAGCTCACGACTAACAAAAGGTCTAGAGGCGACCGAGCCTTCACTGTGGACACCCTGAGGCTCTGGAATAGCCTTTCTTTTAATATAAGAGCCTCTCAGTCCATAGACATTTATAAATCACTATTAAAGACTTCTACTACTTATTTTCCCTGGCCTTTGAACACAGTTAAACAGTTACATCACAACTATTGTCTGTACCACACTATGTTCTGCTATGCATGTTTTAATCGCTGCTTGTATTTATATGGTATTTTTGCACTGTATGAATTGTAACATTGTTGTTTTTTGTTTAACATTGCTCAACATCCGGTTATACAAACTGTGTTTCATTATGTTACCAATCCATCCCTATACAGTGAGTAGACCTAAAACGGTTTCTAACACTGATAAACCCTCTTGTCTGTGCTGTAGATACTGGTGCTGTGGTCTGTGGTTGTCTTATCTCCTATCAGAACCTCTCCCTCCACCAACAGTACAGATTTGTACCTTTTTACACACATCCTATCAAAATGGCTTTCTTCCTGCTCTCAGATGTTTGACATGTTAGAGGTTAATAGAATGTAAGCAGACGTGTTGAAACAAGAGTTTAAATCACTTTTTTATTCAGCCTGTGTCCAGTCAACCTCCGTCCAGCAGGTGTCAGTACTGCTCCCGTTTCGGCCGCAGAGGGAAAATGGCAGAGAACTAAAGAAGCTTGTTTCAACCCGTCACTTAAAGTTTATTGACCACTAGAATGTCAAACATCTGAGCACAGGGAGGACTAGCGTTACTTTATGGATACTATTAAAGGAGCTCCTGTCTCATACAGAGCTACTGAGGAGATGAACCTGTGGTTGGACCTGGCTGACGCGCCGACACTATGTTTGATCTGATACCAAACCGCTCGCTGTGACTCAGTGTTCTAATGATACCATGCAGGCATTTCTTCATGCAAAAAACTATTTATTTACTTCACCGTGCAAACAGCATCTTTTGGGGTTCCATACACTGATCAGATAAATTAATTTGTGCCACAGGCTGTTTGAATAGCGGTAACCTGCAGTAACCTAAGGTCAAAAACCTTTGCCCTTCCGGGTCAAACCTCTTGGGAAAATACCAGGAACAAAACAACAAATACAATGTAATCAACTAAAAGCAAGAGTAAAAAAGTGGGTCTTGAACTTGTTTTAAAGCTATCTGTGGTCGTTGTCTGTCTTATATGTAATAGACGCCTTAACAGACAACGTCACACTGATATGAAACAGTATATGCTCGCACAGGTCAGCAGCAAAATAACTCCACCGCTCATAAGATGTAATGTAAAAGTGGTCACAGCCTCACATGTTAAAATGCTTCCCATCAAACTTTCAGATGATGTTTTTCTCCCAGTGTGGAGGAAGAATGCTTAGGATGTTTACTGTGATCTCTCCCTCTTGACATATATAATCCTTGGTTTCTGTTGTGTGTAAATAATGATAACAACTCAAAGCAGTTTCCTCCAAACCCCTCCTCCAGTGTCTGTCATAAGAACGGAGGGAGTGCTCTGTGATCATGGCACCAGATCAGAAGGTCTCCCACGCAGAGAACGGCCGAGAATAGCAGATCTCCAAGCTCACAGCGGTCGCATCCGTGACGCGGTTGTGAGCTTGTATGTCAGCTGTTCTCGGTGCGCAATACCGTTGCGCGATGATGTACATATGTCTCGCTAGGGCGCACCTCACTAGCCTACACACAGAGGAGGCTGAATTAACTGAAACCAGCAGAACCACAAAACAGCAGGTTTGGGGATCTGTTGGGAATTCATTACATGTGCGTCCAGTCTCAATGTTTGTAAACAAATAATTGGTCTATGGGAGCTTGTTCCAGGCCGTTGGCCCATAACAGCAGAAAGCTGCTTCAACATATTTTTTATATTTCATTTTTGACACCTTGAGGAGGTCAGCACTAGATGACCTGAGGAGACGGTTTGGAACATATTTGAATGAGAATTGAATAAGTGTGGAAAAACTCATTGGTTTACGATTGGAGTCATTGGACTAACAGCTATTTCACAAAACTTGAAGAACAAGGCACTGGATTAATAAAGCTTGGCTGTTAGCCTGGTCCGGACCAGGCTAACTTCACAGCTAAATTGCCATAGTAACTAAGGCAGGATTGCATCAATTTTCTTTCGTGAAACCGGATCATGGATAAACATATCCAGGTTTACTGGCTAAATTAATCTGCCGAGCTAACTCAGCTTTCATTTAAGCCAGGATAGCCGAGTAAACCCGGTTTAAACCCGGTTTATGCCTAATCCAGGTTTCGTGAAATAGACCCCTGGTTCTACCAGATCCAGGCTAAGCCGGACTTCACATCAAATCAAATCAAACTTTATTTATAAAGCACATTTAAAACAACGGAAGCTGACCAAAGTGCTGTACAGGGTTGAGACAAACAAAGCATCAACATAATTCAATAAGCGCACGTAGGCGCACAGACAAAAACAATACATTGTTAAGACACAGTAGTGGATCAAGGGCAATTAAAAGCCAGAGAGAAAAGGTGGGTTTTAAGGAGGGATCTGAAAACCCTATGGACTGGGCGGATCGGATGGGGAGAGGGAGGCCGTTCCAAAGTGCGGGGGCGGCAGCAGCAAAAGCGCGGCCACCCCTGGTCCTTTCATTGGTTCGAGGGACGATCAGTAATGACTGATCAGCAGACCTTAGGACCCTGGCTGGAGTATGTGGTTCTATAAGCTCAGCGAGGTATGGTGGAGCTAGCCCATGTTGAGATTTAAAAGCAAATAAAAGGACCTTAAAATTAATTCTAAAATTGACCGGGAGCCAGTGAAGTGAGGCTAGGACTGGACTGATATGCTCACGTCTTTTTGTGCCAGTAAGAAGGCGGGCCGCAGCATTTTGGACCAGCTGTAGGCGCCTGATAGATGACTGTTCTAGACCGGTGTAGAGGGAATTGCAGTAATCGAGTCGTGAGGAAATGAAGGCATGGATAGCTATTTCTAGTTGTGGTCGGGGGAGATAGGCCTTGACCTTAGCGAGAAGTCTGAGTTGAAAGAAACTAGCTTTAACAACGGAACTGATGTGTTTGTCGAACTTAAAGGCGCTATCCAGAATTACATGACGTGTCAGCTTGTGTCTAGGCCTAACCCTTTGTGTCTTACAGTATATATACCATCTGTATTTGTACTTGTGACATAATAGTGATGTCCATACATGGTATGTCCGTTTGTCCTTAGGTTTGGCTGGGACCCGTCCGTTTGTCCTTAGGTCCCAGCCAAACGGACAATACCATGCAGGTTCTAAATGGGACCTTACACTCAAAGAGTTATGGTGGTCCTTGAAATTAAAAGTTTGAGAACCACTAGTGTTGTAATTGTATAGCAGACATGAAGTCCAGATACCAGCATCTGACAGAGTGACAAATCGGTTCCAAATGTGATGGAACAGATTCCGGTTGCTCAATGTTGGATCCGGTCCATCCGGTTCTGGACCCCAACTCTAGTCATCATCATCTATGGGTTGACTATAATCCCTCCTCAGCTTGAGAGAGACACATTTGACACGGCAGTAAGCATCAGAGATCTGCCCCACAGTTTCCCACGTGTCCTTCTCTTCGCAGTAGCACTCGATGTTACGGAGAGAACTACATGAAGAGACACAAACAAACAACCGTGAGAGACATGTCTGGTGTGGACCAAACGACACCTTTTCTCAGACATTCATGTCGGTATTTACCGGCCATTGACCGGTAAAATGTTTAATTGGCCGGTAAATATAAACACCACCGGCCACCGTGGCCGGTTGGGAAAATGAGGCTATTTTATCATTTAAGCCTATTATTAATATTATTATTTGCATTAAAGTAGTTGGCTACAACCGTTACAATCATAATCATTTAAAGTTTATATCATGATCTGACTGTGGTTTAATTCCGACAGCCTGCTCGGTTGCTGCTGTGCGCTGCAGTTATAGAATAGCCTATTTGTTGTACGATGGTGTCGCGCGTTGAAAATATCAGAGCTACAAGCTCACAGCACGTCGCAACGCGTCGCATTGTGAGCTTGTATGTCTGCTATTTTTGAGCACAGCTGAGAGACACAGCTGGGTCTCCTCCTGATCAGCGCTGAGTAGGGTTGCTCTGGCTCGCTCGGGTGTTGATAAACAGAACCGGGATTTTCTGAGGTGATAGAACCTGTACCAAGCCGGACCCAATTGTCGATAAAGGGACCCGTTCCGAACACGTGTGGGTCGTGGATATTATGCAATCACAGTGACTGTCTGTCTGCAATGGATAAAGTGGTGAAAGTTGGTGAAAGCAACTATAGAGGCAAGTAATCAACCTCGCGCAAGGCCACATCATGACATATATAATTAACGTTAACAAAACAAAACAAAACCTACTTTTGCATATCAAGGTTGAATGAGAATCGATGTAAAGCCCAAAATATATATTCATTTGTTTATACTGTGCGACGGTGTTGCGCAGGGAAACCACAGCCCGAAGGGTAATTAGGACTCGCCCCAAAACACCCTCGCCCCCATTTTTCAGTCGGACCAGCGGTTCTTGTATTCTTGTATTTGTTTTAGCCTACTGAGGATAAGGGTAGATATAGGTTTAGGATTAGGTATAGTTTTACTGAGGTTAAGATTAGGAATAAGGTTAGGGTTAGGCATAGTTTACTGATATGTTTAGGAACACCAGGCGAATACCGCCGGATTTTCCCCGGGGCGACTTTGTTTGGGGACGAGCCGCGAGCGGGAGTTTTGGTATTCGACTCGCAGCAGTTCACTCATGCCCACTTTATTCATTTCATTTTTGGCAAGCAACATCTCTGCATGATATAGACTATAGTAGATCATATAATTTAGTTATCTATAAAAACAGGAACAGATTGCATCTGTGATAAAGTGGAAAGAAGCGCAGCTCTAACGTAACAAGGTGTAATGATCAGTTGGGTGCATGTATGCAGTGCAAATACGCATGTGACGTTAATTATAATATATGGCCGGTAAATGTATTCTTTGGCCGGTAAAATATAATCCTGCCAGCCATGGTGGCCGGCCCAAAAAATGCCTAGCGGAAACCCTGATTCATGTAGCAGCAGTGTCATACCTATTATAATCGTCGACAGCGAAGTCCTTCCCTCCTAGTACGTAGATCAATCCATCCACCACAGCCATGCTAGGCGAGAAGCGTTTCACTTGCATGGGGGCACACATGGTCCACTGGTTGGTCTTAGGCTTGTAGCACTCCATCCTATTTTCCATTGTCCTTTCATCATCATACAGACCACCTATAGACGAACACAAATTAACAGGATAGTAACTGTTAGTGTGTTTTATTAGGTGAGTCTACTATGGAACTAAGATCAGTGGTGGAAAGTAACTTAATACATTTACTCAAGCACTGTACTTTTACACCACTACAAGTCAGAGGCAAATACTTTATTTTATTTATTTTTGCAATTAAACAGTTTACTACTTACGTATTAATGTTGCTCATTTTGATTATTTATACTAAACAAACATTAACTGATAAATGATGATTATTATTATAGGTTGAGCTACACAGCTACTCCACCTGTACCAGATCTAACATTACAGTGATGAATACATTAATGCATTACTTATTACAATTCAATATACAACTGTGAAACTGTGAAAGGGGCCATTCTGCATATTGAGTATTTTTATGTTTAGTATTGCAAGTACATATGAATTTTATGCCTATATTTTTGTACTTTCTCTTGAGTAAAAAAATATTTCTATATTCTGGTATTGTTATTCTTACTCAAGTAAAAAAGAAAACAGAGTACTTCTTCCACCACTGACTAAATAGAAGTAAGATACCTGTAACATAGATCTTTCCATTCAGAACACAAGCAGCTGATTTATTACGTGGAATCTGCATAGGAGCGACTTCTGTCCACACTGATGTTTTAGGGTTGTACTTGGCCACCTCAAAGAGCATTGATGCACCACCTAGAGTCCAGGAGGACACACACGTCAAAACATTGATCACCGTCAACAGGAGAAGCATGAATACATAATAATACCAAAGGATTTGTACATTTTCAGTGAACCATTATGCTTGACATACACTAACACTACATGAAAAACACAACTTCATGAAACCCAGCAGGCTGAACCAGAAGATAAATATATCTGTTCCATACCAATAAAATAGAGCTGTCCAACTAGTGCGACCACATCACAGCTGTTAGAATCGTAATGCGCTGCCACACCGACAGAGTGCATGATCTGCCAGGTGTTTGTGTTGGGGTCGTAGCGTTCCATCGAGTTGGCAACCCCCCAGCCCCCCACTGCAAACACATATCCATCCAGCATCACCAGACCTATGTAACATGTGGAGTTGAGCAGAGAAAAAATAAAAGTAAAAATGATTAAGTGATTACCTTGGCCATAGGCGCCGATCCTGTGGGTGCTCAGGAGATCGAGCACCCCACGGGAGACAGCGAGCACCCACTGGGAATGCGCCGGTCGGACGGTTAAAATGCTTTGTAACATGCACACTGCGCAGGATGCATGACGGCCGGTCTGGGCCGGTCTTACGGGTCTTATGGGCCGGTCTTATACCACACGTAATGCTGAAGAGATGTCTGTCATTAATACTCTCTCTGTACTCTTTAAAGTCTGATTATTAATTCCTTGTTCCAAAAGTTATCATCCGCCAATAATCAAATTGCACAACTTCGACTCCCATTGGCTAAATCATAAATCAGCGCCCCTGACCTTGGCCATATGCACTATGCTGCATCTCATTGGGTAACCAAGGCAAAAACACTTTGCGGTTATTCCAAAACAAAGACAGGGCAACAGCTCATTTTAAATGCTGGAAATGTGATTAATGTGAAAAAACTATCTATGATCTATGTTATAATTTGGCATTCTCATAAATAGGCATGCAACAGTATACCGTATTACCGCGGTATGAACAGCCACGGTATTGATACTGTGAGATTTCCGAGCTCACAGTATTTATTTATGTATTATTGCATGTGCATATGCACAGCTCCACTCACACAAGCCGCAAGAGACTTGTGATATAATAAACCATTTCACTTCATAAGCGGTCAGTCACATAATACAATTTCACAGTCAGTAAAAGCCCTGCTTGGTTTTGATTTAAACATCAGCTGCAGTACATTGAATGGGAGTTTCCTACCTGAAAAAAAACCCCAGATCATATTGTATTCCATTGGCTGCCTCTTGATTTAGTCCAAGCAGCTAAAATAGGTTTTTTTTTTTTTTTTTTACAGAAAAAATGCTATAATGCTCAAATGCTCTCAGGCAGGATGCCATCTGTGCCATCACTAGTTGTTGATGTGTGACTGACTGATTATTACTGTGCACATGTACTAAATAAGACTTTGTGTTTGAGCATAAATATGCATTTTGAGAACACAATGTTTTTTCCCGCGCGGCGCATTCCTCCCCCACACCTTCAGCTGCTGGCTAGAGGAAACACTGAGACGCCTTTTAAAGGGATAGTTCAGATTTTTTGAGTATTTTCTGTAGGAAATACTTACCATTAATGTAGTGGTTGCAAAGGTATTAATTGATTGCCCGAGTCCCGTGGTCAGAGTTATGGTCCGTTTCTGATAAATATGAATGTAGTCGTCATTTGTATTGTTGACCTATTTCTACCATATAGAGCAGGTTTCGTTCAATTTCGACCCCTCTGTCACATGGTACTATTTTTTGTGTCATATATTTTGTGAGTGAGTAGGCTGCCGCGGCGCAGTGATTCTGGACACAAACATTAGTACCATGTGACAGAGGGGTCGAAATTGAACGAAACCTGCTCTATATGGTAGAAATAGGTCAACAATACAAATGACGTTAGTTTTTTTAATTTATTTATTTTTAATGAGCGGCCCCCACAAAATCTACTAATCTACCGAAACTACTTCATATTTATCAGAAACGGACCATAACTCTGACCACGGGACTCAGGCAATCAATTAATACCTTTGCAACCACTACATTAATGGTAAGTATTTCCTACAGAAAGTACTCAAAAAATCTGAACTAACCCTTTAAGAACCTGCTCATTTTAATACATTTCCATATAATTAGATATTAAATATAAAAGCAACTGATATTGTCTGGAATTATAATATCTGAAATGTGTAAATTTGGTTACAGATTACAGATCCTAAATTGATTGACTCTGATGGTAATCCTCACCTGATGTAACCACAGCATATCCGTTTACATCCACGGGCAGTCGTCCAAGAGCCTTCCACTGATTGGTCAGGGGATCAAAGCTGAAAACTTTATCAAAGCCCTCTAAAGTTTTAGTCTCTCCCAACGTCACGATCACTTCAACAAACAGAGGAGAAGGAGCAGGTGAGACAGAGTAGATTTAAGAGTTGAAGGAGGAACCAAATGTATTTCGTTGAACTATCAGTGTTGTAGCCCCAACCCTCTGGAACCCTCTCCCCATGGAGATTAGAACCTTTTGGGATAGAGCTTTCAGTGTTGTAGCCCCAACCCTCTGGAACTCTGTCCCCAGAGAGGCAGCACCAAATTAGCAGTCACTGAATGAATCTCATGGAGAAAATTGGTATGCATTTTGACATGTATAAAAGCGCAAAAAACTAAATGAAAGCTTGAATTGTAAACTTAAAAATATAGCTGCAAGCAGCGATAATATGGGGCCAGGAGAGAGAAAGAGAAATGATAATTCCTTTAACAGGTCAGTTCATGAAAGTCCTTGCGGTCTTGTTTCCAATGAGGGCCTGTGAGCAATTAGGGGTTAAGAGTCTTGCTCAGGGACAAATTTCGTTTCATCGACACATTTGCTGACCTGGCCTGGAATCGTACCTGGGTCAACCAGAGCCTCTGGCTCCCGAGAGAGAGAGAGAGAGAGAGAGAGAGAGAGAGAGAGAGAGAGAGAGAGAGAGAGAGAGAGAGAGAGAATAGATTGAAGAGACAGAAACATGGAAACGGAATCGATTGAAGATAGAAACGGAATAGATTGAAGAGACAGAGACATTGAAACGGAATAGATTGAAGATAGAAACGGAATAGATTGAAGAGAGAGAGAGAGCCATGGAAACGGAATAGATTGAAGATAGAAACGGAATAGATTGAAGAGAGAGAGAGAGCCATGGAAACGGAATAGATTGAGTCATGTTTTTTGCAATTCAACTTAAATGAGTCTGCATCAAGTGAGGCTTGAACCGGCAACCTTGCGATCATGAGGCACTCTTAGGTAGCTGCAACACTACCTATAGTGCTATAGCTTTGTCCAGGCTGATATCGTCTGTTGAGGATCACAAACTCTTGCCTTCTGTCATGACCCAAGCCCCTGTTTCACTAACACAAAGATCATTCGTTCACAAACCATTTACCAATGAAGAAATTGTACATCTCCTCAGAACCAAAACTAGTGAAAGTAGCCGATCTACAAGCTCACAAACCATTAAAAGTTGTCAGATTGTACATCGGCTATTTTCACAATGAAGTATGTTATACATTGAAAAAACATACTCTCATTGCTATCTGAAAAGTTGTGAGATTGTAGATCAGCTATTTTCACAATGAAGTATGTAAAAAACACTCAATTAAGTATTTCATGTTATCTTTAACAATTGCAAATGTATTCATTGATAGTCATGTTGTGTGAAATGCAACTTAGATGAAGTCTGCACCAAGTGAGGCTTGAACCTGTGACCTTGAGGTTGTGAGACATACACTTAAGCGGGACGCTATTGGACCAAGAGACAAACCTCTGAAAAAAGAGATCACACTGATCATACAGTTTCACGCAAATAGCTGAAAAATCCTGGGTTTAAGTGTTTTTCAAACTGCTCAAGATTGCGGACAACCTAAGGGCGGTGCTTACTGGTCAACGTGATAGATGTGTTCCTCATTAGTCAAGGCACATGTGTAAGCAGGTCTAATGGCTGTCGGCCAAACGAGGCATGACTTTTGCCTGTTTAAAGTTTCAATTTTCAAAAAATTGCTATAGCGCCCCCGTTTGACCAATTGGAGTAAGATTGGTTTCAGTGATATTTGGAATGGCCCTTTACATTTCTGCAAAGTTTCAAAGAATGGTAAGTCTGCATGTATGAGTTAGGGGCAGATGAATAATTGTCATAAAACTGCAATATTCATTGGCTCATTAAAGCTTCATTTTTTCACTTATGGAAGATATTTTGCAAACGTTTTTTGGTATAGGTCCAAAGTTCATGTGTAAAAAGTTTCGTGCAGATTACTCAAAAATCCCAGGAGGAGATAGGTTTTAACTGTTTTTCATATAATTCAAAATGGTGGGAGATCTAAAGGTCAGAGGTCAAAAGTCAGAGTGTGAAAGTTGTTCAGCATGAGGAGACGCATGTGTGCATCGAAGTTTCATGGCTGTAGGTGAAACAGGGCATGAGTTGTACCTGATCAAAGTTGGCATTTTTCAATTGAGTGCTATAGCGCCACCTTTTGACGAAAGATTGTGAGAATTATTTCTTGATCGTTTTTCATGACCATCTATCATATGGCCGAGTTTCATAAAAAGCGACTGCACGGTTCAGCCAGAACTGCCAAAAGTGGCAGAAGAAGAAGAAACGGAATAATGCCAATAACAATATGGGTCCATGCTGGAAGCCTGGCCCCATAATAATGAAATCATGATGCAACTAGAAGGTCTTCACCAGATCAGGTAGGTTATTGGGGCCTCGTGGTGGCGCTATAATAGGCCAATGTGAAAAGGGTGGCATTTCTTCCTCGGCATAGTGGGAATGTGCGTGCAAAATTTCACGGAAGTTCATGATTTGAGGCATTTTGTTCAAAACCAATCCTGCAAACTTTGGAAGCCAATCAGGAAGGAATAATGAAGAATTGAACGGATCCGTCTTGATCACATGACCAACATTTCACGGCAATTGCACACTGTGTTCATGATTTGAGGCATTTTGTTCAAAACTGACCACTCCTGCAAAATTTGAAGCCAATCTTAGCCAATCAGGATGGAATATGAAAAATCCGAAAGACCCGTTTGATTTAATGACTATAGAGATACTGTGTATTGATTTGTGTGATGTTTGGACAAAATCTGTATGAATAATAAAAAATAAAAAAAAGGTTTTGCAGAGATCGGCCTCCTGGTGGCGCTATAACAGGCCGATCTGAAAAATTTGGGGGCAGAGATTCTCTTCTGACATCCAGGGAGTGTGCGTGCACAGTTTCGCTGCAATCAGACCAACGGTGTCGGAAATTAGCTGTTCAAAAAGAGCTAACGGACAGACACACGGACAGGGTGCAAAACATTAGCCTCGAGTGGCCAGACAATATCACTGGCGAGGGCTTTTCTTTTTTTCTAATGGCAGATACATCTGGAACCAAGCTGGCAAAACATAGTCTTGGCCATGCCTTCGGCCTGGCGGAGACAATAACCATTATGAAGCCTGAATAACAAACCTATTTTTTATTGGCAGATAAGCTTTTTCCAGCATCATCAGGGCCAACATGCATGCATGTGTTCAGCAGGGTACCTGTGGTCCTGCGTGGGCGTGATGTGTTACAGTAGGGACGCTCCTTGGCTTCAGAGATGAACCTCTGGCTCTGAGGCTCAACCACAGTGAGGAGGTAGGAGGGACTGACGAGAGGCAGACGGATGTGCTGTAGCACCTAAAAGAATGCATAGAACACCAAGTATTTACTAATCCAACTGGAACAACGTTATATAATAACTATGCATATTACCAGCCAGTAGCACACATACAGTAGATGCCAAATATGTATTGGAAAGTTACTCTAGAAACTAACATGCATTTAGAAGACCCCTGACACATTGATAGGCAGAGACCTCTGATCGTCTGGTAAGGTGAGAATAAGAAATGACTGACCTTTTCAAAGCTCTGCATGCGGGTAGGACACTTGTCTAGCCACAGCATGGCAGCCTCAAACACCATGTCCTCCTTGGGCACATTGAGATGGTCACTGGAGAGAACCTCTGTCAGTCTTTCTACATAGAGAGACAGGAACTCTTCCTATTGGTAGAAAACAAAATACAGTAGATTAGAGACCACTGTGACTGGCACTGTGACTGATTGAATGTTTCTACCCAGGTCTGGGTCAGTTGTGGTGGTGGTAGGTTGAGTAATAATAAAAATAAATAATAATAAAAAAAAGTTTTAGCAGATAAAAAAACCAACAACAGACAAAATCAACTCGGGAAATGTATGATTCCTCAATCACTGACCTGCTGGTAGATGACACTGAAGTGTTCCAGTATGTAATCCATGCTGTGTTTCACCAACATTTCACAGGAGTGGTCATCAGCAGAGCAGTAAGTCTCTACACAGTTATTTATGTCCAGGTGACACATCATGTATTTACAGCAGGCCTCGCGAACAGCAGTGACATCAAACAAGTCTGATGCTGCTAGCAGGGCCTAGAACAAATGAACACAATGTCTTTATTAAGCACTGACGTCATGTCGGACAAACATGGATGGACACAATGAATGAGGTTTATTATGATAATACATTACCTTCACATTATCAGTAGAGATGGAAACCTTAGAAGTGTAGGCATAGTTCACCAGCAAACCAATCATCTGAGGCTCCACTCCTCTGATGGTCACCCTTTCCTGTGTGGACTCCTTCATACCAGATGTAAACATGGCCTGTGCAGGTTGAAAAGCTGAATGGTTGGCTTGGGTGTGTTCATGGCTTAGGCCTTTCTTATTTACATTGTGTCAACGGTTAATTGAATTAATTGGATATAGCATGGAAATAGCATGATGATCGGTTCCCCTTAAGCAGAATTGAAATATATTTCCTTAACAGCAGGTCAATAAAAGTGTCAGTGTTTCCCCTATATGCATTTAACAGTGGCGGCACGCTATGCCTAGTTTTTGGTTGCCACAGCTTGATTTTTTAAGCGACGAGTTGTGAGCTTGTAGGTCTCCTGTGAAACGGTTCTCCCTAGGGTAACATCTTTCTATGGGTTACAAAGGTTTCAGTAACCCACTAGGCTCCAAATAACTTTTAGGCAATAGCTTGCCTGTAGATCATCGCAGCATATCAAATCAAGTTGCAACAGATGTATTTGTTTTGTCTAGAGTCGCGCTAAGTCCATGCTTTTCCAGTTTTGGTATTTACAGTACAAAAGCCCCCTCGCCCCCCACCCTCCTCACTTCACTATTTTCAACCCAAATTCTTGAGCTAGAGAAACAGGTAACAAAATTATGCATAGACATTTGTACTTCATTTGCACTACTTTTCTATGTGGTTAAATGTGCAGGTTTCTCAGCTGTTCAATAAGCCTCATTAATTAGCCCACTTGTCCCATCGAAGCAGCAGGCCTTTTCAATTAAAATATATCCACGCTGACGCTGGTTGTAGCTGCTATGGTAGAGCTTTCCAAACGCAGAGCTATGTGCGCAGTGGATAGCTGTACTATCTCTGCCCAAATCACCTGTTACAATGAGGAGCGATGATTTGGGAGTGGAAGGTAACTAACGCTAGTTGCAGAAAGACCCCCTTCATTTGGGAGAAAAAGAAAGCGGTCGTGGTATTGCGTCACTGAAATGATGACTGATAAACAGACATAAAGGACTTGAGCTGAGCTGCTGTTTTGGTTGTCAATAGCCAGAGTGAGACTGTCAATCTTAGACACACGACTTAATGTTTTGAGGAAAATAATTATAATATTTTGAGGGAAATAATTTAAATTAAAAAAACAACGTTATCCTAGGGGAAACACTGAGTGTGTATTTACCTCAAAGTAAGGGCTGAAGGAGGCCAGTACATAACGATGGCAGGGGACCTCCTGTCCCTCACAGCACAGAACCACATCACACAAGGTTCTGTTGAGACGCAGCCTGTTGAGACCCTCTAGGACCTTGTTGGGATGGTTGGGGTCCACAAACATCTCAGCATCCAGGGAGGATAGGGGTACACTGGTGTCGTCCTCCTGAAGTGCAACGACAACAACATCCAGACAGAGGGACATTTATAAATCAGACAAATAAACTACTATTCATCTGTGAGTAATGTTGCTGATCTAGTAATGATGCTTGAAGGCTGTCACTCACATGGTCAGTGTCCAGTCTCATCCTCTTGGCAGCCTGTGGTGATTCTCTCTGGAAGGCAGCATCCAGGATGTTGTCAGCCATGTCTAGAGGTGAGGTGAGGTGGAGTGGGTCTCGCCTGCAGAGAGAACACACAACATTACTGTTACATGTGGTTACACAGTGAAATCCTCAGTTCATTTAACTCTGAGAGGGTACAAATGGAACCTTGATGGAATGAACGTGATTCACCTGTCTCCGTATTTTAACTGCCTGTTTATCACAGTGATTTAATTCAACTCAGGCTGAGCATTAGTGAAATGAGGTTGTTATAATGTGGTAAGATGTGAACGAATGGAGTTTTGGAGTTACTCTCTCACCATGTTTAAAATGCAAAGAAACAGCTTCTTCACGTGTTAGTGTATTGTTATAATAATAATAAATACAACTTTGTTCGTAAGATTTGTTTTGTGCTATTTAGACAGCATACTGTTTAAACAGAACAGAACTGTTTAAACTTTGAAGCACTACATTGTTTTCTTTGCACTCTATTTATGGGACCATTTAGCCAGCTATTTGACTATAGGGTTCATGTCATTTACTCTGATCTTACTGTTTGAAGTCACTCTGGATCAGAGGGTCTGCTAAATGCCTAAAATGTATTTGTAATGCACAAGGTGACCACATCACTGCTTGACCATAATAATGGTTATAATAACCAGTCTATCAACACGATAGACAGACTTTACTCCACACAGTCCATACAGTGGGAGACATGATGAAATACCCCAGCATACATACCAGTATTAACATTACAGTGATATCTAAGGAAGAATACAGGGTATTCCTCACTGCTGCATACATACATAGCAGCATTGACAGTATAGTGGTATAGAAGTATACAGACTATATAGATCACTGCAACATAGTACATACTGTAGCAGCATTAATATTACAGTGCTATCTATAGAAGAATACATGCCATTTTACATCACTGCAACATAGTACATAGCAGCATTAATATTACACTGCTATCTATAGAAGGATGGTAACCTGGCATTCCTATTGTGGGCATGCCATTAAATGAAAATAATTTAATGTGTTTTCAAAATACAAAAAAAACAGATCTACAAGCTCACAGTCGGTGAAGTATAACTACTGTACAGAGGTCCCCTTCACACAAATCCCCTCCACCAAGTGTATGTATGTGGACTGAATATGAAATTAAATGTATGTGTGCAATCATTTCATTTATATTATGGTATATGTACTGTATGCTACTACCGTCTGTGTAAACTTCCTTTCAATGCATCAACCTCATGGAGACAAATACCTGACATGTACAAACACACTTGGCAATAAGCATTGTTCTGATTGTGTTTCTGGAGTATTTATCCTGTATTAGTAGTACAGTAGTAGTATTATCTAACCATGATGTAAGCAGCATCAGCACTAACCAGGTGATCAAATAATGAATGAGGAGGAAATGGATTCAAGCAGACGTTGATTATGGGGTGATGGGGTCTACTTTAATATCAAACTCTCTACATGTGTCTTTATTAGCCTTAGAGCAAGACTATCGTATGTGTTTTATCCAGTCTGACTTTTACTTTCATATCTATTAGAGTCTAATAGCTCCACCCCCTCAGTTTAACCTGGAATGTCACCAGTAAAGCCTGTATTTCTCTGAACATGTACAAATGCAAAATATAAGGTGCTTTCCCGCTTACCCCAAATGTTAACTAGGTGTCCGGAGTATTTGTGTAATGTATTAGTCCATATGTTTCAATTAAGAAGTGTTTTAATCTCGTCTGTGGCCGATTTTGTCGGTAGTTCCCAATGGGCGGTAGTGACGGGGCGCATCCGGTGAAAGTCGGAATTACACTCAATGTACACAGGAAGTGAACGAGGGGGAAGAAATGGCGTTCGGCCACAGACGGGATTAAAACACTTCTTTATAGCAAAATATGGATTAATACATTAAACAAACACTCCGGACACCTAGTTAACATGTGGGGCAAGCGGGAAAGTACCTTATATTTTGCATTTGTACATGTTCAGAGAAATACAGGCTTTACTGGTGATATTCCAGGGCACACTGGGAGAGTGGTCGCTAGGACTCTCAAAATGGATAAAACACATCTACGATAGTCTTTAGGCTTTCTATAATGCTATGTCTTTATCCCACCATTACTCCCACATCACCATCACTGCCTCCTGGTTAAACAACTCACTGGTTGTTCCTTTACTCACATGTATTTAACATCTCTATTAAACACCATTCTAACATCAGCCTCAATCCAACGTCCAACTGTAAACAAGCTCTCACAACACGCAAACATAACGTAAACATGTATATTTGTACAACACACGTAAAACTCATGAACACAAAGACAAACACAGCTTAAATAAACATACCTCGTTGTTTTAGACGTTTTAAACTTTAACAACAGCTTAAATTAACATACCTCGTTGTTTTAGACGTTTTAAACTTTAACAACAGCTTAAATAAACATACCTCGTTGTTTTAGACGTTTTAAACTTTAACAACAGCTTAAATAAACCTCGTTGTTTTAGACGTTTTAAACTTTAACAACAACAAACACACGTTCCTCCCGCGGTCACCAGACATGTCAACCCAAGACAACTCGACCAGCCGCGAATTTGAGACAGCTGGACCCAAATCGACCGGGTCTGGTTGTCTGAAGTAGTAGCTCTGTGTAACCCCTAGAGGGTAGTAGAGTACAAGGTACAAGGTGACGGTGAGGGAGGTCCTGAGTATATTTATAGTATATTTAAGAGTAAATATTGTAAGCATGCTCCCCCAGTTGCATACTTTTTTTAAGAAGTGTTTTTGTAAACCTTCTTTTCTAAATGAAATAATAATGTATGCCTTATTGTGTCTGTTTTGTCCTCCACTCCTCCTCTCCTCTAAAATGGACTTGGAAAGCTGGACTTGTTGTTTGCAGTGCAATAGAAGAAGACATGCCAGTCTTTTGTCAAATAAGTGACATACTTTTAGTAGAGGACCACATTTTGTTTTTTTCAAGCAAGCTATTTACAGAGAAGTTTGATGAGCATCATCATGCATTCAGAGTATCAAAAAGTGAGGCAAGGTGTATAATTAAACTGTCTGAACTTAAAATGTATACACCATTTGATGTTCAGAGCTCATACAGTGTTTCAGATGAAAGTTTGTATGTTATACCTTCATTCATAATGTTGGAATGAATGACAGAAAAACTGACTGGACTGGGATATTATTGCCAAAATAAATGTTTTAAACTGTTTTAAAGTGTTATTTGTCTAATCCCTTTAGTGTTTAACTCTGGTATAAAGAGTAAAACATTTAACAACACCCCACTTTTTGCTGTGTACAAATAATATAGTGTATTCAAAGCACAGCATACAATCAATAAAGGCATTACCATTATAACTATAACTTTTCTTATATATCAGACTTTTATACTTCATGTGATTATTCACAAAACCCCTAGGAGAGGTCTTACTCTGCTATGGGGATGGATGGATGATGGTGCTGATGATGATGGCTGCTAGCCTTAGGAATGTGATTGATGTTGTTGATGGCCTGTGTCTCTGTGTTTCTCTGCATATAGCTGCATTCTATATACAGTTTTAACTTTAAAGGGACATTAAGCATGTATACAAGTCTTACATCCATCAAGCTATGGGGATGGATGATGGTGCTGATGATGGGTGCTAGCCTTAGGAATGTGATTGATGTTGTTGATGGCCAGTGTCTCTGTGTTTCTCTGCATATATCTGCATTCTATAGACAGTTTTAACTTTAAAGGGACATTAAGCATGTATACAAGTCTTACATCCATCAGTGTTTGAGGTGATGAAAAGGAAATAGGCTGAAGCTAAACATTTATGATACCCTATCCTTCCTTAAATGTATAGCTCTCATTATTAACATTAAAAAGATATGCCAATAATAGAAATACCAGATCCTTTAGATTGATTGAAGTTTGCACAGGAAAAGGTACGGAAAAGGTAAAATGATATAACCAACAAAAAAAAGCCTATAGTAACTGTAGTTACTAGTTACTTTCCATCAGTGTTTGAGGTGATCAAAAGGAAATAGGCTGAAGCTAAAAATGTATGATAGCCTATCCTTCCTTAAACAAGGACACGGTCATATGCTGTGTAGCATACATATTCACCTTGTAAACAAAATGTAAGTAAGATGAAATATGCAATATAAATGCAATCCCAATTATAATATTTGCATCTCATATATGATGCCTAATTCTCCATATTCAAGATTTAAGATGGGGAACATATACAGTTGGAGGAGGGTACAGCATTGTGTAAACAGAGCTATGTTCTATATGGGAGAATAAAATGAGTGCAAGAATAATTGTCAGACAACACAGAGCTGCTGCTAATGTGTAGACTGAACGTCACTTTATGATGTTCTGTAAACGTCCTCTGGGTGGCTCCCTTTAGCTTCCATTAGCCTCCATTAGCTTTGTAACGAGTGCAACAAAAACACCAACACAGTCCCACACCAATACAGTCTTGAAGCTAAAGCATTCATAGAAACTTAGTATAACATGGCAACTTTGCACTTTACCTGAAAAGGGGAGAATAAAGTGAGCCGTAAATGGCTGTGCTTGAAAGCCTTATCACATCAAGAAGACAATAGGGCTTGAGGTAAGGAGGTGTCTATCTCAATGGCTGTGCTTGCTTGAAAGCCTTTGGGCTTGTTTCACCCTGACAGACAAATAATAATTCTTTGGTAAATCAATGTACATATTATTATTATTATGTCTCCCTCCCTCCCTCTCCCTCTCCCCCCCTCTCTCTCTCTCTCTCTCTCTCTCTCTCTCTCTCTCTCTCTCTCTCTCTCTCTCTCTCTCTCTCTCTCTCTCCCTCTCTCTCGCGGTCCGGGTCGAATTTGGGTCGAGTTGTCGGGTCCAAGCGGGTCGAAAGCGGGTCGACCGGTCCGGGTCGAGTTGTCTTGGGTTGACATGTCTGGTGACCCCTCCCGCAGCTCCTCTTCAAAGGGACGAGGTGTTACACCTAACTGTGTCCTCCTGACAACAACACACTACAGAAGATCAGTTCCGGACACAAAAACTCCTGTGTAAAGTGACAAGTCTATGTATTTTTGTGACCTGCAGGAGGAGCTATAACACCAACATTGTAAGAAAGTGAGAGCTTTTGTAAAACAGCTGTATAAATGAATACATTGAATAAATGCTGAACCCTCCTCAGGACAGTGTAAGCAATGAGCTGTCCCATAATGTCACCCAATTATGATCAAAAAGCTCAAAGCAATAGGTTTTGATGACACGTCAGTGAACTGGATGAGATCCTACCTGGAAGGGAGGGAGCAAGTGGTGGAAGTAAACGGCACCCAGTCCCCCCCCTCCCAGTGACTTGTGGTGTTCCCCAAGGAAGTATACTAGGACCCTTACTGTTCCTGATATATGTGAATGACATGTCTTCAGCCTGCGACTGCAACCTGTTCCTGTTCGCAGATGACTCTGCCCTGCTAGTCTCGGACAGGGACAGGCTGCAGGTTGAGAAAACTCTCAGCTCTGAACTCAACAAGATCTGCATCTGGCTCTCCGACAACAAGCTCTCATTACACCTGGGCAAAACGGAATGCATCCTCTTTGGGTCCACTCCTAACCTCAGAAAGGCAGAGAGCTTCACGATCAAAGCGGGTGATGAAATCATCAAAAGAAAAAACGAAATTACCTACCTGGGCTCTATCTTGGAGGCTGACCTCTCTGGTGACAAAAATGCTGAAAAAACGATCAAAACGGTCCACAAAAAAACACGCTATTTGCGGAGTATTGATCGTAAAGTCAGTAAGAATACCCTGAAGACTCTTGCAGTGGCCCTCATACAAGGTCATTACGATTATGCATGTACTTCATGGTATCACAACACCTCCAAGGCCTTAAAAACAAGGCTCCAAACATCCCAAAACAAACTTGTAAGGCTACTTCTTGGCCTCAATTACAAAACCCATCTAACCCCTGATCATTTTGATAGGATTGGATGGCTTAGGGTTGAGGACAGAGTACAGCAACTTGCTATGGGCCTGGTCTTCAAGATATACCACAACATTGGGATCCCCCTGTATTTGTCAAAATACTTCCAAAATGTTAATGATGTCCATGATCACAATACCAGAGGCAGCTCCACAAACCTTGTCCAACCCTTTTTTGGCTCAACAAAGGGAAGTAACTCGTTCTCATGCTATTCCTCAAAAATGTGGAACGCCCTACCAAAAGGAGTAAAGGAGTGTAAAACCCTACTCTCCTTCAAAACTGCCCTAAAGATACACCTTCAGGAGGCTGCAATTGGAAAATGGCCCCTGTCTAAGTCCTAACCTTACCTACCCCCCCCCCTCTCCTTCTTCTTTTGTACATATTTCTCACTCTTTATACCAGTAACCTGTAAACTGATTGTATGACATTCTATAGTAGTTGTGTATAACTGTCTGTCTCTTATATGTCACCATGATTTGTGTGCATGGGGAACTAATTTGAAACAAGCTCAGTGCTTTTATGAGTCTTCCAGTTTAGTAGACCTCGTATTGTGAATTTGTACTTCCATGTACTGTTGTTCTCATGTCTTACTAAATAAAGTACATCAATCAATCAATCATAACCATCTCCAGTGGTGCACTGGTGAATGATTTATAGCATTGAAATGGAAATGTACAAACATTCGGCGGAAATAGCAGATCTACAAGCTCTTGCGAAGTATAAGGTTAATATGTAAAATGATATCTCCACACAAAGGTTTGAGGGTGGAACTCAAACCATGAAGCCTAAATATATCTGTTTATTCCAATACATTCAAATACTGATTCAACTATTGTCTTGACTCTTGTTAGAATAAACAAAATAAGAGCAATATATATTCATCCAAAGACAGACAGATTTCAGTGTCACTCTTAATCTACTTGAGAACCTGTTTGTCCACCATGACCTCTGTTGTAATGAACTATGACCTGAGTCTTTATGAACTATGACCTCTGTCTTTAAGAACTGAGTTTCTCTGCATGTGTTGGTATTGAGCCTACTTTACCTTCATCCTTCATACCAAACTATGAATGTATGTCATGGAATACTGAATTGGCATATGTTAGCATTTTCCTTTGTGTAGAAATGAAATGCTAATTAAACCATTCATTGTGAGCTTGCAGATTTTGACATCTTATATAGTAGAAACTAGCTCCATATTGCGTCATCTCGTTGTTATTTTATGAACTGAGTGAAAAGTGGAACCACTTGTAGTGATTCATTTTGTCCACATGAGGGCGACACAGGCCGTGGAATACAAACAGATGAACAAAGTGTTGTTAACATGAACACATTGTTACATTTATCACTGTATTAGTTTAATGTTTTAGTTACATTTATCACTGTATTAGTTTAATGTTTTACTTACATTTATCACTGTATTAGTTTAATGTTTTACTTACATTTATCACTGTATTAGTTTAATGTTTTACTTACATTTATCACTGTATTAGTTTAATGTTTTACTTACATTTATCACTGTATTAGTTTAATGTTTTACTTACATTTATCACTGTATTAGTTTAATGTTTTACTTACATTTATCACTGTATTAGTTTAATGGCTCCGAGGAGCATTTTTTTCTAGTTGAAGAAAGTGACACACTTTGAGCATCAGAGTTCTAAAGTTACACACTTTGAGCATCAGAGTTCTAAAGTTACACACTTTGAGCAGAAGAGTTCTGGATCCAAATCAAAGTTTTATTCCTTTAGAAAGAGAACAATGCAGGCGATATGTGTAGAATAGAATACTGTACATACATAATACTGTACATACAGTCAATCATCTGATATGATCAAAACATGAAGTAAATAATGACAGAACAACACTAGAGCATTAAAGTTATAAGTATAACATAATTATGAATGTTGAAATAAAACCGTTACTGTTCATGCCTCTTATTAGCCTGGGATCCAGCCTGCTTCGCTACGTTCGGCGGACTTTTATTTCTCTCTTCGCTACTCAGTCTGGAATGCACCCCATTGACTCGTTTTGCAGAACTACACTGGAACTACATATGTTACGTTAGGCAACGTCGTTGCTGATTGGATGTTGTTCAAACGAATGACGAATTACAACGATCACACTGTTTTTTTTGTCCCGCCCCGCACCACAGACCAATCAGAAGCCACGGCACGATTCGAAACGTTTGGCATGTCCCGCCTCCCTTGGAGATAGGAGGCATTCCAGACTGAGTAGCGAAGAGAGAAATAAAAGTCCGCCGAACGTAGCGAAGCAGGCTGGATCCCAGGCTAGCCTCTTATAGGCCTTGATAAATATAACCAAAAATGTTCATATTGTTTTACATTTATAGATGTGAATATTGAATGTACATGTTTTAACATGACAGTAAGTTATACAATGTATAACATGCTTTAACATGACTAAGTTATACAATGTATAACATGCTTTAACATGACAGTAAGTTATACAATGTATAACATGCTTTAACATGACTAAGTTATACAATGTATAACATGCTTTAACATGACTAAGTTATACAATGTATAACATGCTTTAACATGACAGTAAGTTATACAATGTATAACATGCTTTAACATGACAGTAAGTTATACAATGTATAACATTTGTCAATAAGTTACTGAAGATGCAGCCGCACAGAACATGCAAAATATTGAATCACTTCATCAGAGTTAATAAATAATAACTATTGAATCACTCATCAGAGTCATAGACTGTATAAATGAGATGGACAAAGCCACTCCGCTGCTTTCTACAGACCCAAAATGAAGCCGATTGTTCCCAGACTGTAGGTCCGCCATCTTTCAATATCGCGTCATATCGCGTCATATCCTGCAGAATGAGACCAGACCATTATTGGTTGGGTAGCTTGTCAATCAAGAGCGGGGGCGGAAAATGAATGCTATTGGTTGTGTAGCTTGTCAATCAAATCATCCCGCCCCTCCTAGAGAATAGCCTACTTTATCGTCAATTTTAAAATAAATGGGACCATAATTTAGCAAAACGCACATCCTGATGATTGAAAGGAGACTTTAAACTAGCGACTGGAAGCATATAGAATTTATGACAATTTTTATTACGGTAAGAAAATCTAGTCTAAAGTTTGTCAAAAAACCCATTCACTTGCGTTAAAATAAATTCTTTCTGACACCGCAGGTCGGCGCAGGGTAAAACAGCGCCACACTCTGGCCATTCATAAGCTTCCGTGTTGGCCTCATCGTAAATATCCAAGCCTTGCCCCTTGATCAGAGTTAATAAATAATAACTATTGAATCACTGATCAGAGTTAATAAATAATAACTATTGAATCACTGATCAGAGTTAATAAATAATAACTATTGAATCACTCATCAGAGTTAATAAATAATAACTATTGAATCACTGATCAGAGTTAATAAATAATAACTATTGAATCACTCATCAGAGTTAATAAATAATAACTATTGAATCACTCATCAGAGTTAATAAATAATAACTATTGAATCACTCATCAGAGTTAATAAATAATAACTATTGAATCACTGATCAGAGTTAATAAATAATAACTATTGAATCACTCATCAGAGTTAATAAATAATAACTATTGAATCACTGATCAGAGTTAATAAATAATAACTATTGAATCACTCATCAGAGTTAATAAATAATAACTATTGAATCACTGATCAGAGTTAATAAATAATAACTATTGAATCACTGATCAGAGTTAATAAATAATAACTATTGAATCACTCATCAGAGTTAATAAATAATAACTATTGAATCACTCATCAGAGTTAATAAATAATAACTATTGAATCACTGTTAATAAACGATGAGTGCGTTGGATCATTTATGATCCAGAAAGAGGCAGATCCTCGTCTGAAAAGAGGTAGAAAGTGTCGGTTTCCGGGAATCATTTGGTTTTAATAAAGGTCAAAGGTCAGATTAGGGGTCATAGGATTTTAGGTTGAAGTTCAGAAGGTCTTTGACCTCTAATCATGTACAATAGATCCAACATGATAGAATAGATCTAATCATGTACAATAGATCATCATATACACTTAAGTGCACAAATACAATGAAGCTGAACTCTAAACGAAGCTGTTGTTGCATAATGAATGAAACGCGTATTAATTATCAATATTTTACAGTAGAAAGAACAATAGAAAAATCTGACAACAGTTTGTCTATAAACCAAACAGGAGCATAACCACCCCCCAGCCAACAGACAGACAGACAGACAGACAGACAGACAGACAGACAGACAGACAGACAGTCAGTCAGTCAGTCAGTCAGTCAGTCAGTCAGTCAGTCAGTCAGTCAGTCAGTCAGACAGACAGACAGACAGACAGACAGACAGACAGTCAGTCAGTCAGTCAGTCAGTCAGTCAGTCAGTCAGTCAGTCAGTCAGTCAGTCAGTCAGACAGACAGACAGACAGACAGACAGACAGACACCTGGGACTAAAGTATTAAAGTGTTCATTCACCTGTTAGCCTGTTAGCCTAGCATTCATGCATGCTGTCAATCACTGTAAACATGCTATGGAAACCACACCCACTTGTGTTTTCATTGGATGTTCATCACAACATGTCACGTCTAGTGTCACCTCTGAGTCCAGCAAGGCTGTGTTCTGTTCAGCATGATGTTCTCAGCCATGCTGACAGATTTCTGGTCTAGGGACATGGGGTCTAGGGACATGGGGTCTAGGGACATGGGGTTTAGGGACATGGGGTCTAGGGACATGGGGTCTAGGAACATGGGGTCTACTGCACTGATGGCAAGCTGTTCAATCTGCCAAGACTCCAGGCAAAAACCAAGTGCAGACGACCACTGTTTGTCACTTCTTCTTTGCAGACGACATTGTTTGTGCATTGAGCGATACACTGAGCCCCTCATTGATACACTGAGCCCCTCATTGATACACTGAGCCCCTCATTGATACACTGAGCCCCTCATCAACACCTCATTGAGCGATACAGGGTTAGGGTTAGGGATACACTGAGCCCCTCATCAACACCTCAAAGCTGCTGAAAAACCTATAGGTAGCAGCCTGTCTCTCGTGGGCAACATGGATGAGGAGGTCACGCACAGGGCAGCACTTCTGTCTGGGAGCATAGAGAGCCTACAGACCAAACTGAAAGTCTACGGTGCGGTGCCGCTGCTGCTGTACGCCTGTGAGACATGGACCGCTTATATAGCCGGCATGCAAAGCGGCTCAATGCCTTCCATATGAGCTGCTTCAGGAGGCAGGACGAGGTCCCAGACACTGAGGTCCTCCACAGGGCTGGAATGGAGAGCGTCTAGATGCCACGCTCCATCGCTCCCAGCTGAGAGGCTGCTGTACGACGAACTACACCATGGCAAGCGCTCACGCGGCGGCCAGCGGAAAGTCTTTAAAGATGCAGTGCCATAGTTTTGAGCCTTTTCTGGTTTTCACGTGTCTACAAAGTTAACATTACTCTAATAGACCTCCAGGTGTTGTTATAATGTGCAAATGTGCCTTCCCTGTGTACTTTTGGTTTCTTCCTGAAAGCTGAAAGCCTCTGAGTCAAAATGCCCGTTGGAAATACCCTGTTTTGATGACATCACAATAACAGGGGACGGCCTACCACAACTCACTTAAC